>NW_006159773.1:4773160-4808853 GCF_000334495.1 Tupaia belangeri chinensis
GGGCCCCCCCGGGCGCGGGGCCCCCGCCGGGGCCCCCCAGCCACATTCAGGCCCAGGGGCCATGTGCAGGCCCAGGCCCGGTGGCCACGCGCTGGCCCAGCAGCCATGCGCAGGCCAGTGGCCACGCACAGGCCCAGGGCCACATGCAGGCCCGGGGACCATGCGCTGGCCCGGGGGCCACGCGCTGGCCTGGCGGCCACGCATAGGCGCAGGCCCGGAGACCACACGCCAGCCCTGGAGAGCCAGCGGAACGCGGAGCAGAGCCCCGGCTGCCAGGCCCGAGGGGGGGGGGCACGCAGGGCACCGCCGCGCCGCGCCGCGCAGGGCCCCACTTTCACTATTTTTATTTCTGTGTAGTATTCTCTTATACAGATAGACCACAGTATATTTATTCATTTACCCACCAAAAGAGAACTGACCTGTTTTCACCTTTGGCAATTGTAATTGAGTTGCTATAATATTTAGATTTGTTTGGGCTTTTCTAGGGTAAATAAATGTCTGATACTGAGAATATTGAGTCCTATGGTAATTCTATGTTTAACTTTATTTTAAAAAAAATAACTGCGGAACAGTTCAGAGTGTGTGTTCTGTTATTCATTCCCACTTGCAATATAGGAGATTTCTAGGTGCTCCATAGTCTGATCAGCCCTTTGTAAGGGGAGCAATTTGTTTCAGCTATTCTATTCTAATCCATGGGTAGGATATTTCTGTCATAGCCTGTGATGTAGAGCATCATTTCATGTGTTTAATTGCCTTCCTGTATAACCTTTCCGTGATGTGTCTATTCAAGTATCTATAAATGTTGCAAAGTTGATAACCTGTATCTCTGTGGGAAACAACTTTCTTTAACTTTAGTACAATGTCTTGGTAGAGCTTCTCTTTGGACTGACAGACTTTATTTAGCACCTTTCTTCCACTCCTTTCAGCAAAGTTATTTTGTACCTTTGTAATTAGTTTATTTTGTTCTATCTGTATTTCATCCTGGAACCCCTTGACCTCCTAAATTATTTCCTAAAGCTTTGCATCCATTACGATTCATCTCGGGGGCTATAATGTTCCATGGGTTTTGGCAGATACTAGCACAGTAGCATAAGGAATAGTTTTATTACTTTAAATAAACCCCTGTATTGATCTATTCCATCTTTCCTATGCCTATTCTAGACCAACTACTCATCTGTTTATTGTTTCTATAGTTTTGCCTTTTCCAGGACAGCATAGCCTCAGAATCATAAAGTATATAACATTTTCAGACTGGCATCTTTTATTTAGTAATATGTATTAAAGATTTCTTTAAAAAAAATTTTTGAGAGATTTTTGCTATAAGGCGTGTGTACTCACCGGAGACAGAAAGACTGAAGGTGAGAAATCATCTCCCAGGGGGGATGGCAACACTGAAATCTCTTCTCCTCCTTTCTCCTCTTGGGATTTTAGGCACACATGCACACAAGCCCGGCATGAGTTTTAAGTCTCCAGACCTGGGACTCGAACCACAGTCAACTACATGAGAGTCCAGCGATGTAACCATTATGCAATCTGTTGGTGCCTCCTTTTTTTTTTCATGGTGGGATATACATTTCTTTTTATCATCAAATTGCATTCCATTGTTTGAATAAGCCATGATTTGTTTATTGTTCAGCTACAGAAGATTTTTGTTGCTTCTAGATTTGGGCAGTTATGAATAACACTGCTATAAACATTTGTGTGCAGGTGTTTGTGTAGACGTCAATTTTCCATCAGTTAGATAAATACTTAGGGGTACAATTGCTGAATCATATAGGAAGACTATGTATAGCTTTATAAAACCTGCCAACCAGTCTTCAAAGTACTCCCAGAAGCAGTAAAGGAGATCTCTTGTTGCTCTGAACTTCACCAGCAATTAGTTGGGATTTTAGGGTGGGGCCCTAGTCCGGTATAACCAGTGTCCTTATAAGAAGAGGGAGTGCCACCAAGGACGTAAGCACACTGAGAAAAGGCCATGTGCAGTCACAGCAAGGAGGCGGACAGCTGCAAGCCGAGGAAAAAGATCCCAGGAGAAACCGACCTGCCAACACCTCGATCTTGGGCTTTAGCCTCCAAAACTGTGCAAAAATGCATTTCTGTCATTTAAGCTACCCAGTCTGTGGTATCCTGTTCGGTCTGCCCTAGAAAACTAGTATATAATGGTTTTCTATAAGAAGTTTCATATTGGGTTGTCGGAAAAGTCATGACATATTTGTTTCTCTGTTTTTCAATGCAAAAATGTGTCATGGCTTTTCTGACCAATTGTTCTGGCCAACTTACAATCTGATTGTTTTGTATTTTCTATGGTCTATTTTTAGCACATTTTTGTAACGAGTGTAGACTGTGGCTAGGTTCTTTAATATTCATTTGCTTGCTTCTGTGTATGGATGTGGACCAGTTTTTCTACTTTAGCACTTTTGTCAAAGATCAGTTGGTTATATTTCTGTAGGCTCATTATTATTTTATTATTTGGATACATGCATGCAAATTCATATTTAAAATTAAGTATTACTGGGGACCAGCAGTTAGCATAATTGTTATGTCGTAGGACTCCCATGTAGTCGACCATGGTTCACGTCCCGGATCCGGTGGCTTAAAACTCATGCTGGGTGCACGTGCGTGCATGCCCAAGATCCCGAGAGGAGAATGGAAACGGGATAGCGGCATGGCCATCCCCCCCGGGGAGTGATTTCTCACTTTCTATCTCTCTGTCTCTCTGTGTCCGTCTGGCAAGTGCATGCACCCTATGGCAAAAACCTCTCCAAAAAAAAAAGAAAAATTAAGTATTACTTGCAAATATGACAATGATCTGCTGAGCTCAACATTAACTTTAAGGCAATAAACAGATCTGTATGGCTTGTTAAATAACTTACCTCTATCTTGAAAGCAACATTTTTATAGATGAATTTAGAGAGAGAGTTTGTTTCTTAGAAGAGAACATTTAAATTTGAAGAAAATACCAGTTATTGATATTGGAACCTGGGGATCAGGTTCCAGACCAAAGTCCTACATGTGATCTTTCATAGCTAACTGCAGGCAGTTACAAAGGGTTTGGATCGCTCTTGAGAGAAAGATGTCATCCTCACACCAGAGAGGTGCACTGCCAGGGCACTGCAGTCTCTGGAGGGAGCCCTCGAACCACCCTCCCACATGCCTACTCGCCCCCTTCCACTGCTGCTGGCTATGTCCCTACTATTGCTGCACTCCTGGCCCGGTGCCTCCATTCTAACTTTACTGGGACGGTAGAGAGAGATTCAGCTAAAACACTATTGGGCTACTTCTGCCTGTTATGGGGAAGCCTTAAGGACATTTCTCTACCCTAACTCTGTGCTTTGGTTCCTCCAGCCCTTCCCCCCTCTCAGGATAGATAAAATGGCAGAGGCCTCTTGTTCAGCACTTCCTGGACAGTGAAATAAAGGATCCTGCTCCCACCCCATGATCTCCCCACCCTCTTCTGGGACTGTTTTATGTGTGGAGATGGAATACTCAAGGGGGTCACTCTATCAACTTTCACTTTTCATTTCTTCTTACACTATCAGAGAAAGTGAGGACTTCATTGTTATTTCATTTTATTTTTATTTTATTTTAGAGTGACTTTTGCTACAGTGCACTTGCACTTGCTGGAGAGGCAGAGACAAACAGAGACAGAAAAAGTGAGAAATCACCCCCCTCCCGGGGGGATGACCATGCCACAATAACTCTTCTCCATTCTCCTCTTCGGATTTTGAGCATGCACACACTCGCACCTGGCATGAGTTTCAAGCCAGCAGGTCTGGAACTCGAACTGCAGTCGGCCATGTGGAGTCCAGCACCCCCACCCCCACACCACCTGCTGGCCCCAGGGTTTCACTGTTAAGTTTAGTTAGGTTCTTTATTTTCTTTCTTTATTTTTCTTTCTTTTTTTGAGAGATTTTTGCTATAAGGCACATGTGCTCACTGGAGAGACAGAGACAGGCAGAGAGATAAAAGGCTGGAAATCACCCTCCCCAGGGAGGATAGTCATGCCACAATCCCTTCTCCTCCTTTCTCCTCTTAGGATTTCTAGGCATGCACACACATGCGTGCGTGCATTTTAAGGTGCCCAGTCCTGGACTCTGACTGCAGTTGACTACATGGGAGTTCAGTGACATAACGGTTGTGCCATCTGCTGGTCCCGTTCTTTGTTTTAACCGTCCACCTTGAACCTGCAGCTTTCTTAAAGCATTTATTATAATTGTTCCCTGACAATTAAGTGGAGTCCTCAGTTTCTCCCAGTGATTATCTACTATCTACTTGTGTATCCGCCCACCTAATACTCCATCTATATCTAGTCCTGCTAGATATTTTGATTAGTTACAAGGATTTTGATTAGAACACAGGACCTTATCAGAGAACTTTTAAGAGCAAGATCTGGAAACTCTTACATCTGAAAACAAACGACCACTTTCAATCTTTAAAGTCCAAAACAGGCAGTGCTTATACAAAATGTGAATGCCATACTTATAAAATTGGTCTCGGGAGAAGCAGATGATGGGGTCCACTAAATTTCATTTATAACCATCACCCCTGTCACACTGGTTTTTAAACTTCCCTAATGGTAAGGATTATCTGGTCTACTTGTTAAAATCAGATTCCTGGGAGCCAACCCAAACCAAATGAACAAGGTTTTCCAAAGAAAGGGGCTGGGCATGATCATGATTAAGTTCCTGGGCTCGTTGTTAGTGGAGTCTAACTAACCCTTGCCAGGCTTGAAGGTAAAAACACACTTGACAGTGAGAATCCTGGTCTTCTTGTCTTCATTCAATTTTACGAAACCATTATAGGATGTATTCAGTTGACCGATGTCCACTTCAGCAGACTAGCCTGGATTCGCTCATGCTTTATCCTGTCTTCCTGCCTCTGCGATTCTCCAGATGCCATTCGGTTTCAGCAAGTATTCTCGTGGTTACATTTTTTTATTTTCTTAATTTTTAGAGTGAGGGAATTGACGAGAATTCTCAGGACACTGGTGCCTCACTTATTTTCAGAGACATAGTTCGTTTGAGTGCTATGAAACTTACACTAGACACATTTCAAATGAAGACGGACTATCCCTTTCCTGTATTTGTAACATCTCTGAAGTCGCTGCTTCATGCAATCTTCTACTATTTGTAAGAGAACTTCTTTATTGTGTCAAGTTTCTTATAACTATGATTTATGGCATCTATCTGCAATACCAAAAGAAGGTTACAGAATTTTAAGCTGAATTTACTAGGAGAATTTTTTTTCCCCTAATGCTTCAGCAGATTCACACAACAGCTGCTGGGCATTCCTTCAAATAGTTTAGTGACATGAAGATCTGGAAAAGAAGTGGGTTCACTCCATAGAACAGGAGCAGCGTGTGTCACTTGTAATTGAAATAAGCTTCCTCACGTTGTATGTCATCAGTCTGTGTCCATAAAAGTAAAACGCATAACACTTTAAAAGCTGTTAAATCTACTTATCCAGCTGACACCTGCACGCACAACTGTGCTACTCTTCAGCACAGAAATACTTCCTTGTAAATTCATTGCAAGCATCTCTCTCATATTACATTTCATGACAGAAATCAGAGTAGCACAAAGGGTAACAGACCTTGCGCTACCTGTGATGAATTGTTTGAGTTTACAGAGTGAGCTTCTAAATATCATAACTTACTTTGTTGTTATTATTTTTTTTTTTTGGAGAGGTTTTTGCTATAGGGCGCATGTGCTCCCCAGAAAGACAGAGAGAAACAGAGAGACAGAAAGTGAGAAATCACTCCCCCAGGGGGAATGGACACACCGCAATCTCCTCTCCTCCATTCTCTTCTTGGGATCCTGGGCATGCACACACATGCACCCTGTGTGAGTTTAAGCCACTGGATCCAGGACTCGAACTGCGGTTGACTACATGGGCATCCAACGACATAGCCATTATGCTAACTGCTGGCCCGTACTTAGAAGTTTTTACTTAAATTATTTATTTAATTTTACTTATTATTATTTTTTATATTTTCTATGGGGCACATGTGCTCCTGAGAGAGAGAAAGAAGGAAAGTGAGAAAGCAAGCCACCAGGTATAGGACTTGAACTGTGTTTGGCCCTGTGAGAGTCCAGTGCCTTAACCACCATGGCACCTGCTGGCCCCATAACTTAGAATTTTAAATACTTGAATATAAAATAGCTTCAGCAGACATACATACACTTATATATGTATATATTGTTCGCAACTGGGGCAGTCTGATTCTTACCACAAAGAGATTGAGTACAGGATGTGGTTGGTATAGATCTTGATCATATGCGGAGATGCTGGTGTTGGTAAGACAGTTTGATAAAATATGTGAGCCCCTGCCATTATAGAATCTGCAAACTAGTAAGGCAGACATAGAAACATGTTATCAGAAGGAACAACAATAAGTGTTTTAGAAGTAAATGGACCATTCTTGATAGGAACAGCAGGAGAAGTCAGGGGCTCTCACAGAGATCACTGTGCTGAACTTTACGGGAAAGTAGAAGGCTTTTGGCTGAATTGAAAAAAAAAAGTACTTTAGGAAAAAAGAACATTGGGAAAGTAGAAGGCAAGTGGCTGAATTGAAAAAAAAAAAGTACTTTAGGAAAAAAGAACATTCTGTGTACAATCACAAAAATGTGAAAGACTAAGATCTATTTGACAAAATAAGTGTAGTTCAGTGACCAGAACATAGAAGACATGTAAAAATCTTCTCTTATGGAGGTGAGATAAAGTCCTTAAGAAAATAAAGGTGATTAGGATGTTACACCATCATCCAGCGCCTAAAACAGCTTTTAAGGTTTCATGGGTTTCTGTTTGTATTTATTTGTTTTTGTTACTCAAACTGAAAGAACTACTTCAGTCAATAGGCAAATATTCGCTGAGACTATCACAGGGCAGTGTAAATAAAGTATATTCAATATATTTGAAGAAGGAACTTCATTCAAGCTCTATAGCCATATGATTAATAATGACCTTGGGTTAATGCATTGCTAGTTTGAAATGCTATCAGAAGATATATGACCATATACTGACCAACTTCCTGAAAAAGACTGGCAGATAGGCACTTTCGAGGGTCCTCCACCAAAATAACCAAAAACATTTCAGCAGTGACAATTATGATAGTTCTACTACTTAATAAGCCACCATTGTGGCTTATTACGCATTTTAGCGCAACACTTTTAAAAACAGAAGGACATCTAGGATCACAAGATATTTAAGAAAAGTCTTTAACATGAAAGTGTCTCAAACAAGTAAATATGAGAAAATCTTCAAAGGAAGCAGAGGGAGTACAGAGAACAGCAGGAAACTTCAAGAACTACATTGCTGGTGGTGCCCATTGCCAGTGTGAACCCCAGTAACTTACTACTAGACTGACCATTCTCCAGGCAACACCTACAAACCCAGCTATAGCTACCTGAAGACACGAGAGTGAGCAAAATCAGGCAGGTTCTGGAGGGTGGGGAGGGGGAGGTAGATGCCATTGGAAGAAGGAACTCCTTTCCACTATTTAATCCCTTTTAAAATGTTTTTTAACATACAGACAGTCTTAAATTGGCACCACACTGAGTAGATAAACCAGTAGAGAAAACATGTAAATTTTCTGGCCCAAAGAAACAAAGGACAGCATTCAGAGGTATCAGAGGTTCTGGAGAGTGAAAGAAAAATCCAAGAAAAGAGCAAGGAAAGGTGACCCCCCCCCAATTCTATGTGTAATCTTTGAAAGAAAATCTGCAGTTGACCCTTATTCATACATACGCAAAACAGACGCCAAGCCGCATATGTTCAGTTTGAGCTAAACCAAGTTAATTACCTACAAAACAAAATCCATCTTCATTTGGAGAAATGTAGTAGAACCCAGAGTCTCTAAATGAGAGAATTAATGATGTCCAGGGTGCAATCCCAAATTATTAATACTCACTAAAGACTGTCAGGGAAATATGACCCATTGTTTTAAAGTTTTCTTCTGAGAGAGTAAGAGCTATAGAGAAAGAGAGACAGAAAGAAAGGCACACCCACCCAGTAGTCTCCACACTGACTTTCACCCCTAGTCCCAGCCAGCCTAGATCATAGGCACGCATGCTTGCTATACCCAAGGAGGTCCCAGGTTGTGAGCCCAAGATTTTTCTCCTGTAGTCTAATGGTGTTACCACTGCACTATCACCTGGCCCCAAATATGAGTCCCTTTCTTTTTCTTCTTTTCTTTTTTTTTTCTTTTATTTTCTTTGCTTTGCTTTGCTTTTCTCTTTTCTTTTTTTTGTAATTGCCAGAGGGGTGTGCATGCACTTGCCAGAGAGAGAGACAGAGAAAGAAAGGAGAAAGAATTCCTCCAAGGGAGCATGGTCATCCTATAATATTTCTCCATCCTGTTGGGATTTGAGGTGCAAAAGCCCAGCATGATTTTTGAACCACCAGGCTGGGATTGAAACCATGATCAGCCTCTGGGCTCTGGCTCCCTTAGCTAGTAGGCTATGAGCCCAGCCCCTGATTCACTGTCCAAGGAAAATACAGGGGAGACTGAACCCTAAATAAGCACATGTTGGTAATGTTAGGCAGGATCTTAAAACAGATAAACAATTATGCTGAAAAGATAAAGGGAAATCTGTTTATCATGAATGAAAAGATAAAAATGGAACCAAGAAATAAGATAGAAATAGAACATAATGGAAATTCTATCATTAAAAGTACAATATTTGATGTAACATACACTGGATGGGTTTAGCAGCAGAATGGAGAGAGCAGGAGAAAGGACAAGTAACTTTGAAGATAAATCAGTATAATTTATCTAACTTAATAAAGTAGTGAGAGGAAAAAGGGGGCACAGAAGATGAAAATCTCGGGGACCTGTGGGACAACAGCAGATCTTACACTTATATTTAACTAAGTCTCAGGAGACCAGAGAGTGGACAGGGGAGAAATGAGAAAAAAATATACAAAATGATGCTTTTTAGTACTTTGAAAATCAATGCCAAAATGTTTTTCTGCGTTGCCATGGAGTTAACTGGCATGAGAGTACTTGCAGTCTACAGTGAAGGAAGGACAAAGCCATTCGAGCCCAGTGGTTTCCTAAAGCTGATGACACAGAGCTGGGAGTCTGTGAAGAACAAAGTCATCAGAGTTCACAGAACAGAACATCAGAGAGAAGGAAGGTACACAGACAAGCCCAGAGCTCTGCAGAGGGTCCTCGGTCTAGTCTGTTCTGATGCTAATGAGAGAAAGTATCTGAGACTGGGTAATTTAAAAGAATAGAGGTTTGGGACAAGCAGTTAGCATAATGACTACGTCGCTGAACTCCCATGTAGTCAACCGCGGTTCGAGTCCTGAATCCAGTGGCTTAAACTCACACTGGGTGCGTGTGCGTGCATGCCCAAGATCCCAAGAGGAGAATGGAGGAGAAGGAATTGCAGCGTGGCCATCCCTCTGGGGGGTGATTTCTCACTTTCTAGCTCTCTATTTCTCTCTGTTTTTCTGGCGAGCGCACGCACCCTATAGGAAAAAAAAAAAAAAAAAAAAGAATAGATGTTTACTTAGCTCATAGCTAAGAGGCCCAAGGCCCAAGGGCTACATCTGATAAGAGTCTTCCTATTGGACAGGTCTTGAAGCCACAGAGGGTATCACATCCTGAGAGAACAGGGGTGTCTGTGTCCGTGTGTCTCTTCATTCAGATCTCATTCTCTCTTCTTATAACCCCATCAGGAATCAATCATGCACCCTAATAACCTTAATCCTAATCTTCTACTAAAGCCCCCATCTTTCAACACAATAGTTAGATTAAGTTTTCACCCACTTAATCCTATCATGACCATATCTCAACACATGAATTCTGGGGGACATTCAAACCACAGCAATCCCCTTGAGGGTTGAGCAGAGCCCTGATCAGTGTATGTGCATGGTGAAGCTACTAGTGAGGCCATAAAGGGTTAAGAGGGAACAGTGCCTGGTATTCACACAGAACTAGGACAAGTGCCTGATCTCTCACTATTCCAACTTATATTCTGAAAATTAAAAAAACATCGCTGAGAGGAATTAAAGAAAACCTAATATGTGAAGGAACACGCTGTGCTCATGATAAGAAGTCTCAGTATTAAGAGGTCAATTCTTCCCAAGTTCACTGATAAATTCAATGAAACCTCAATCAAAATGCCAGCATGCTATTTTGAATAAATCAACAAACTGGTTCTAAAATTCATGTGGAAGCAAGGACCTAAAATAGCAAAACAAATGTGAAAAAGAAGAACAAAGTTGGGGAACTAATATTATTTGAACTTAATACTCATTATAAAGCTTTAGTAATTAAGACTTTATGGTGTGGCATAGAGACAATGAGATTAAAGTAACAGATAAGAGAATCTAGAAATATATCCATATGTATTTTGACAACTTATTTTCCACAAAGACGTAGAAATCATTCGACGGAAAAATGTTAATCTTTTTTTTTTGAGAGATATTTGCCATAGGATGTGTGCACTCACTAGAGAGACAGTTGGAGAGAGAAAAAGTGAGAAATCACCACCTCGGGGGGTGACCACGCCATAATTCCTTCTCTTTTATTCTCCTCTTGGGATTTTGGGCATGTACACACGTGCACCTGGTGTCAGTTTTAAACTGCCAGGTCCAGGATTTGAACCATGGTTGGACTCCATGTGGGAGTCCAGCACTTTAACCACCACACTATCTGCTGACCCTGAAAAGTTAATCTTTAAAAAAAAAAAGCGAGATTTTTGTGAGGGGCCTCAGGAAACAGTAAGAGGCCTCGCAGAGAGCGCTCGGTGGCCTCCCTGCCCCTCCCGGAAGGCTGCTCTACTGGGGATCTCCCCGGCTTGCCTGCCCGCCCTGGCAGACAAGTAAGCAGACTTTGACGATGCAGTGGAAGAACGTGTGATCAACGAGGAGTACAAAATATGGGAAAAGAACACTCCTTTTCTTTATGACTTGGTGATGACCCATGCTCTGGAATGGCCCAGCCTAAGTGCTCAGTGGCTTCCAGATGTAACCAGACCTGAAGGGAAAGATTTCAGCATTCATTGACTTGTCCTAGGGACGCACACCTCGGATGAGCAAAACCACCGGCGTGCAGCGTGGAGAGCCAGCGTGCAGCTCCTTAATGATGATGCTCAGTTTGATGTATCACACTACGATGGTGAGAAAGGAGAATTTGGAGGTTTTGGTTCAGTTAGTGGAAAAATTGAAATAGAAATCAAGATCAACCATGAAGGAGAAGTAAACAGGTCCTGTTATATGCCCTAGAACCCATGTATCATTGCAACAAAAACTCCATCCAGTGATGTGCCTGTTTTTGACTATACAAAACATCCTTCTAAGCCAGACCCTTCTGGAGGGTGCAATCCAGACTTGCGTCTCCATGGACACGAGAAGGAAGGCTATGGACTTTCTTGGAACCCGAATCTCAGTGGGCACTTGCTTGGTGCTTCCGATGACCACACCATCTGCCTGTGGGACATGGGTGTCGTTCCAAAGGAAGGGAAAGTGCTGGGTGCAAAGACCGTCTTTACAGGGCACATGGCGGTGGTGGATGTCTCCTGGCGTCTGCTCTGTAAGTCTCACTTTGGATCAGTTGCTGATGATCAGAAACTTATGATATGGGATACGTGTCCAAACAAGGCTTCCAAACCAAGCCACTCAGTTGATGCTCACACTGCTGAAGTGAACTGCCTCTCTTTCAACCCTTATAGTGAATTCATTGTTGTCACAGGATTGGCTGAAAAGACCGATGCCCGGTGGGATCTGAGGAATCTGAAGTTGCATTCCTTTGAATCCCATAAGGATGAAATATTCCAGGTTCAGTGGTCACCTCGCAATGAGACTATTTTGGCTTTCAGTGGTACTGATCGGAGACTGAATGTCTGTGATTTAAGTAAAATTGGAGAGGAACAGTCCCCAGAAGATGCAGAGGATGGACCACCGGAGTTGTTGTTTATTCACGGTGGTCACACTTGCCAGGATATCTGATTTCTCGTAGAATCCCAACAAACCTTGGGTGATTTGCTCTGTATCAGAAGACAATATCACGCAGGTGTGGCAGATGGCTGAGAACATTGATAATGAAGACCCTGAAGGAAGCGTGGATCCAGAAGGCCAAGGGTCCTAGATATATCTGCACTTCTTGTGATTTTAGACTCGCCCTTTTTCCTCTCAGCTCTGCGATTGGTTTAACACTGGTTTTGAGACATACGTTCGATCTACTATCCCTCTATGACAGGTATCACCAATACTCTTACCCCGAACAGTGGGTGTTTTCTAAATACGAGCTGGGGGGCTTAATTTAGCAAAGCCACAGACTTATATTTAAATTTTCTTCAGGAATTTTCTGGTAACAAATCCAGGTCTAAAGTAGCCACAGGAAGGGGAATATTATGTGTGATTATTTTTCTTGTGATGCTGTTTCCCCAGGTTTTTCAGACTCATTTAAGTAAATGCTAGAGTGAGTAAGGAAGAGAGCCAAGTGAAGTATCTGTCTGAGCCATGAAGTATAAATACTACGTGATGTCATTTTTACTCAGGACATAGGGGAGATTGAAGTCATAAATTCCTACTCTAAAAACCTTCACACCCGGCTTTCTGGGTACACCGTTTCTGATAGACCAGGCTCCTCAGATTCTTCAGTTAAGAAAACTACATGTTCTTCTTTTCCCATATATTTTTGCTCATTAGTGTATTTCCTGAGCTGTTTTCATACTATTTCTTTCCTTTCTGTGAAATGGGTTTTTTTTGTTTTTGTTTTTAAACTTGGGACCACCAAGTTGTAAAGATGTATGTTTTCACCTGACAACTATTCCACAGGTAGACTGTCAAGGTGAAAAGAATGAGTCGATAGCTTGTATTTATTTTTGAAATTAAATTAATCCTTGATAAGAGTTGCTTTTTTAGGAGTTAGTCCTTGACCACTAGTTTGATCTCTCTCCATTGGGGACCTGTCTCACCTGCAGGCCTGTCACTCTCCATGACTGACTGTAAGTGCTTATATGGAATAAATCACTTTTCTGCATTAAAAATAAGGGAGGGAGGGAGAGAGAGAGAGAGACTTTTGCTATAGGGCACTTGAGCTCACCAAAAAAGAAAGAGAGACAGAAAGTGAGAAATTACTCCCAGGGGGATGACCATGCCACAGTCTCCTCTCCTCCATTCTCCTCTTAGAATTTGGGCACACACATACATACGTATGCCCAGCATGAGTTTTGAGCTGCCAAGTCTGGACTTGAACTGTGGTTGATTACATGGGAGTCCAACAATGTAACCATTATGCCATCTGCTAGTCCTGAAAGGTAATCTTGTAATATGGTAGTAGGACAGGCATATATCCGTATGTGAAGACGAATGTTTACTTGTGTCTGTGCACCACATAGAAAATGAACTCAAATGCATCGTAGACATAAATGTAAAGCCCAGAAATATAAACCTTCAAGAAAAAAAAACCTGTGAGAAACTCTTTGTGAGCTGACTTAGACACATAGTTCTTAGATACAGCCCCAAAGGCATAATTCATTTAAAAATGAATAAAAGGCAGAACTGTGTTTGCAAGGGACTGAGAAGGAAGTAGAGAACTATTGTTTAATTGATATAGAGTTTTAAAAGATTTGCAAGGTGAAGAAGTTCTGGAAACTGGTTATACAACAATGTTAATAAGTTGTACTTAATGAATTTTACACTTTAAAAAATAATGAATATGGTAAATTTTATTTTATGTGTCTTTACCACAATTTTTAAAAGTAAAATCCTGAAACAACCCAAATGTCTAAAAACAGGAACTTAATGGCATAAAGTATGGCATTGCTGTGTGTTTAATAACTGCAGCCTTTCATAGGAGGCATTAGAGCAGAGTATTTCATGACTTCAAAAGCTCATGATTCCCTAGTAAGAAAAAAGTAAGATTAGAAAAGTATGTGAGCTGGAATCCATTTTTTGTCTGTTTGTTTTTCATGCTATTTCTGTAGGGTCTGTGTGCTCGTAGGGGAGAGTGAGGGAGAAAGTGAGAAATCACCCCACACCCCCAGGAGGGAGATGGCTATGCCACAATCCCTTCTCCTCCATTCTCCTTCTGGGAGTTTGGACACACATGCTTATGTTTCCAGTGTGATTTTTCAAGCCACCAGGTCTGGGAGTCAGCTGTGGTCAGCCACATGGGAGTCCAGCGCCTTCACCACTATGCCACCTGCTAGCCCCTGTAATCCATTTTTTAAAATAATTATTTATTTTTAATTTCATGGTTGGCCATCTGAGAGTGTCCAGCACCTTAACCACCATACCACCTGCTGGTCCCACCCTGTAATCCATTTTTAAAAATCCTGTGTAACTAATTATTGAAAAGAAGTCTAGAATATTAACTAACATTATGAGTTAATGATACAATTACAGACAATTCCTTTTTTTGTTTTTACACAGTTCTGTTTTATATATCTGAAATTTTCTATATATTAATTTTTAAATCATATTTTAAGTTATTAAAGACCACATTGATATATGACACTACACTGATAAAAAGTGTAGAGAACTACTAAATTCTTTTTTATTGTTATTAAAATGAAAAAAGACTGTGCATACTGAATGTTGGTGAGAATGTGAAAAAACTAGAACACTTTGTTTTAGGGTGCATGCTTTCATTGTAAAGAGAAAGAGAGAGACAGAGGGAAAGTGAGAAATCACCTTCCAGGGTAATTTCGTCTCCATTATTCTCTCCAGTGGTGTTTTCAAGGCACAAGGGTGGGACTCTGAGCATGCAGTCCGCCATGTGGGATCTAACCATGGCACCTGGCAGGGCTGCAACTGGAATTCTTTTTTTTCCCTCACAAATGAAACAATATTAATAGATATTATTTTGTATTTATATAGTACCTTCTTCAAGAACTTTAAATGCTTGAGACCAGCAGTTAGCGTAATGGCTATGTCGCTGGACTCCCACGTAGTTGACTGTGGTTTGAGTCCTGGACCCGGTGGCTTAACCTCACGCCGGACGCATGTGCGTGCATGCCCAAGATCCCGAGAGGTGAATGGAGGAGAAGGGATTTTGGTGTGACCATACCCCCTGGGGGGCGATTTCTTGCTTTCTGTCTCTCTATGTCTCTCTGTCTCTCTGGGGAGCGCACGCGCCCTATAGCAAAAAAATCTCTCCAAAAAAAAGAGAACTTTAAATGCTCTACAGACATTATGTCTAATTAATCTCCACAATAATCCTGTGAGGTAGGTATTACTTCCATTTTACGAGACAGGGAGACTCAAGCACAGAGGCGTTAAGTGACTTGCCCAAGGTGACACAATTAAATTCACTGGAGAGACAGGACCGGAGCTCCTCCTGTCTCCCAGCCAAGTACTTCATAAGAGAATCTTGAAGGAGAAGTACCTTTAAACAAAGTATCAAGAGTAGTATGTTAGGAAAATGAGGCCTTCCAACGCTTCTGATGGGAATGTAAAATGGTACAACCTACTTGGGAAGCAGTTTGGTGTTTCTTAAAAAGTTAACTGAACAATTATCTTATGACACAGCCATTCCACTTCTCCATATTTACTCAAGAGGAAAAAAAGTATGCAAATGTTCATAGCAACGTGGTAATGGTCCCAGTGTGGAAACAACCCAAATGTTCATCAGTGGGAATAAATGAACATATTGTGGTATATCTATTAAACAAAAATACTACTTAGTCAATGATAAGAGTGGAATTATTCATACAAACAATAATGTGTAAGTCTCAATCGCATTGAGCAAAAGTAACTAGACCAAAAAAATGTATGTACTGTATGCATTCATTTACATAAAATTCTAGAAAATGCAAACCAAAGGGGATCCATGGAAGCCGATGAATCAGGTGGCAGGTGGAAGGAGTTACTAGGAGGCAGAAAGAACCATTCTAGAGTAGTAGATGTGTTCATTGTTGTGATCGTGGTGATGGTTTCTGAATGGAAATGTATGTCAAGATGCAGCTAAATGTATGTGCACTTGAAAATGTGCATTTCGTTGTATACCTGTTGTACCCAAATGGCTGTTTTTAAAATTTCATAAACTCTGAGTTGAAAAATAAAAATAAAGCCAAACCTTGTCTCATCATAATGAAAGTGCTGAGTACCAACAATAAAGAGAAAAACTGACAACATTCAGAGAAAAACAACACATTCTAAACAGATGAGCAAATAACAGAACAACATATTTAGAGTTCTAAAAAAAAAAAAAAAAACCAGAAAAGAAAATCTGCCAACTCAAAATCCTATATCTAGCAAAAATGAAGAAGGGAAAATTAAGGCAATTTTAGACAATGAAAAGAGAATTCATTCCCAGCAGACTAGTCCTTTGAGAAATGCTAATGGAAATTCTTCATAATGTAGGGGAATAATAGCACATCACGACTGAGATCTTCAGGAAGGAATTAAGAGCACTGAAAATAGATACAGACATTTTTATAATGTTAAAAGGACCATTAGAAAGAAAATGTTGGGACCAGCAGTTGGTGTAACGGCTATGTTGCTGGACTCCCATGTAGTCGACCATGGTTTGAGTTCTGGACCCGGTGGCTTAAACTCATGCTGGGCTTGTGTGCATGTGTGCCCAAGATGCTGAGTGGAGGCGAATGGATTGTGGCATGGCCATCACCACTGGGGAGTGGGGGGGTGATTTCCTGCTTTCTGTCTCTGACTTTCTGGCGAGCGCATGTGCCCTATAGCAAAAACCTCTCCAAACCTCTCCAAAAAAAAAAAAAGATAAGAAAAAAAATGTTTATTTCTCTTAAATAACTTCAAAATTAATGAAAAGCAAATGGCAGGATCAACTAAGCTATTTTATAATCATACTTGAAGATCGTAAACACCATTCCTTCAGCATGGTTTGGTACAACTAGATGAAGAAAATCAATAAAGACAGATTAATCTGAGCAAACTACCAATCACCTTGACCTAATTGATATTTAGAGAACACTACACTCGGTAGCTTCAATACATATTCTTTTCAAGTAAACATGATATGTTCACTGAGACATACCATGTGCTGGACCATCCAACAAGTCTAAACTTAAAAGGACTGAATATGTGGAGAATATATTCTGTGAGCATTAAAGAATTAAACTTGAAATCAATAAAATGATACGTAGGAAAGTCCTTGAAATGATAGAAAATCCTTTTAATTTCTTTGGCAAAGAAATCATAAGAGAAATGAGAAGATATTTAAACTGAATAATCGTAAAACTTAAGCCATCAATCTTTTTTTTTTTTTTTTTTTTGGTTGTTTTATGCTATTGGGCATGTAAACTCACCAGAAAGACAGAGAGACAGAAAGTGAGAAATCACCCCTCGGAGGATGGCCACGCCGCAATCCCTTCTCCTCCATTCTCCTCTTGGGGTCTTGGGCACGTATGCACCGGGCGTGATTTTAAGCCACCAAGTTCGGGACTCGAACTGCGGTCAACTACATGGGAGTCCAGTGACATAGCCATTACTCCAACTGCTGGTCCCAAAACCATCCATCTTTTAAAGGGCAACATATAATTTTTATAATTTGTGGGAAAGCAAAATTATGATTGAAAACCTAAAGGTATAGCCATAATAGAAGAAAAAAATACTGATGCTAAACTCCATGAAAATTTCATTCTGCTTAACAAAAATCTCCATTAATACATTGAACGAGCATGACACAGATTTGAGGATAATGCATGTTGCAAAGCATTTATCTGACAAAGGACTGGTATAGAGAACAAATAAAGAAATCCTGCAATGTCATGATAAAAAGATAGCTCAATAAAAATATTCAAAGGAATTGAATAGACATATAACAGGCACATGAAACAAGCATATGAAAATGTGTGTAATTAGTCATGAAGGAAATGCCAATCAGTACTACATAAAGATATAGCTATGCACACATCAAAATGACTAATATTAGGAAGAGTAACAATACCAAATTTGGAAGGATATGCAGCAACTATAAATCACCATATCGTTGGTGGGAGTGTAAAATGGGTCAACTATTTTGGAAAAAGATCTGACTTTTTTTTGTAAAACTAAGCGCATGCTAACCTATGAGCCAACATTTCCATGATTACATATTTACTAAAAAAAATAAAAACATACACTCACAAAAAAGATTTGCACAAGAATATTCAAACCTGGTTGATTATCAATAAGCAAAAGTAGAAAACATCAGAGAGATCCTTTAATGGGAGAGAAGAATAGATAGCAAATGGTGGCACCTTCATACAATGAAATACTCAGGGATAGGGCCAGTAGTTAGTGTAATGGCTATGTCACTGAACTTCCATGTAGTCGACCGTGGTTTGAGTCCTGGACCCGGTGGGTTAAACTCATGCCGGGCGTGTGTGTATGTGTGCCCAAGATCCCGAGAGGATAATGGAGGAGAAGGGATTGTGGCGTGGCCATCCCCCCTGGAGGATGACTTCTCGCTTTCTATCTCTCTGTCTCTGTATTTCTGGTGAGTACACATGCCCTATAGCAATGTTCTCGTTGGCGTGAAACAAAACCCCTCCCAAAAAAAAAAAAAAAAAAAAAAGAAAGAAAAGAAAAGAAAGAAAGAAAGAAACACTCAGGGATAAAAAGAACCAACTGTTAATGTACAACAATAAGAACAAAAACATTGTATTGAGCAAAAGAAGCTAGACAAAAATATATACATACTTTGCAGGACCAGCAGTTAGTGTAATGGCTATGTCGCTGAACTCCCATGTAGCTAACCATGGTTCATGTCCCAGACCCGGTGACTTAAAACTCACGCCGGGCGCATGTGTGTGCGTGCCCAAGATCCCAAGAGGAGAATGGAGGAGAAGGGATTGTGGTGTGGCCATCCCCCCTGGGGGGTGATTTTTTGCTTTCTATCTCTCTGTCTCTCTCTGTCTTTCTGGTGAGGGCACGCTCTCTGTAGCAAAACCTTCTCCAAAAAAAAAATATAGAAGATAAAAAATATATATATTCATACTTAGGTATTTCATTTCTATGGATTTCTTTTTTTTATAATTATTTATTTTATTTATTCATTCATTTTATTTTTTAGTTTGACCAGAGGGAGACAGAGGGTGAGAGAGAGAGGAAGTGAGAAAGCAAGCCACCAGACTCAGGACTTGAACCCTGGTTGGCCATGTGGGAGTGTCCAGTGCCTTAACCACCACGCCACCTGCTGGTCCCCTCATTTCTATGGATTTCTAAAACAATCAAAGCCAAAGAATAATAGAAAAAAATTGAACAGGGTCAGAATTAATCATTGGGAAAGTACATGAAAGATCTTGCTGTGATGATAGTAAGGTTCTACAATGTTGGGCTTTGGGATATACAAATACATTCAGTTTTCAGAACTCAGGATCAATTTGTGCATTTAATTCTGGGTACATTTTACATCAAAAGAAAAGAAAACTTAAATGTTAAACTCTCACTAATGCCAGAGTATGCCGAAGTACCTAGATGAAGCACACATTAGTCTGCAATTTATTTTAAAATGCTTATAACAAGTGATGTGTCAATATAGGAATAACTGTGGAAAAAAGCAAGTAAAATGTTAATGCTAGAATCTAGGTGGTGGGGATATATTCCATTTAAAATTCTTTCAATTGTGCTATATGTTTCAAAATGTTGATAAAATTTCAAAAAAACTAAAGTGCTATAACTAACATCTTTAAAGAAAAAAAATAAACATTTACCTCAAAGGATACATCCCAAGACCTGGGGGATGCCTGAAACGCTGGGTAATACCAAGTCCCAAGTCCTATTGACATTTTTTCATATATATAGATATACATATATAGATATACCTAGGCTATGTTAATTAGCTTCATTAATTAACTATCATGTTGTCCAGATAAATACATAACATTTTATTTGACAATTTGACATAGTCCCAAGCAAGATGCTATAAACACGGACAATTCAGACAACATATATATGTATATCTATATATATATATGTAGTTATCTATGGTAAAGTTTAATTTGTAAATTAGGCACAGTAAGAGATTAGCAGCAATACCTACTAATAAAATAGAACAATTTTAACAATATATCACAATAAAAGTTCTGTGAACGTGGTCTCTTTCTTTCTCAAAATACTTTATTGTAGTGCACTTGCCTGTTTTTGGACAGAGATTGACTATAGATACTGAAAACATGGATAAGCGGGGAATGCTGACAATGTGATCTCAGATGTGAAATTGCCAAAAGTTAAATCCATAGAAAAAGAGTATAAAATGGTGGATTGAAGAGATGTTGATTCAGGTATATACAATTTCTTTTTTTGTAAAGAATTATTTATTTAATTTTATTTGTTACTATTTTTTTATTTTGAGCAGAGACAGTTGGGGGGTGGGGTGAGAAACAAGAAAGCAAGCCACCAGGTCTGGGACTTGAACTTCAGTCAGCCATGTAGGAGTCTAGTGCTCTAACCACCATGCCACTGCTGTCTCCAGGGATACACAAATACAATTAGGAGAAATAAGTTCAGGAGCCTTATCTATTGTATAACATGGTACTATAATAAAGGTCAATGTATTGGATACATGAAAACTGCTAAGAGCAGATTTTTAAGTGTCCTTGCCATAAAAAATAATATGTGTAGTGTAGGATATGTTCATTAGCTTGGTTAATTAACTATCATGTTGTCCAGATAAATACATAAAATTTTATTTGACAATTTGACATAGTCCCAAGCAAGATGCTGTAAATACGGACAATTCAGACACCAAAGAGCTCTTAAATAAGATCCCTTCAGCTAAATATGCACAAAATCAATAGGAAGAAGGGAAGTTAAGATTGAAGAAATCTCCTTAAAAGACAAAAAGCTGGAAAAATAGAAAATCAAAGATAAAATTTTAGCATTAGGTAAGGAGACTCTGCATAAGCTCAGTGATATTGCAGACAGAAAGAATTGAGAAACTGTTACAGAGGAAATTATCAAAGAAATAATAGAAAGAAACGTCCTGTAAAGATGGGAATGAAACTGCTTTCTTTCTTTCTTTCTTTCTTTCTTTCTTTTTTGAGAGGTTTTCACTATAGAGGTTTTGGCGTGTGCTCGCCAGACAGACAGAGAGAGACATAGAGACAGAAAGTGAGAAATCACCCCCCAGGGAGGATGGCCATGCTGCAATCCCTTCTCCTCCATTCTCCTCTCGGGATCTTGGGCACGCACGCACATGCGCCCGGCGTGAGTTCTAAGCCACCGGGTCCGGGACGTGAACCACGGTTGACTACATGTGAATCCAGAGACATAGCCATTACGCTAACTGCTGGTTCCCGGAATGAAACTGCTTTCTTGAATAGAAAGATCTGTGTACGTCACACAGCGACTGAGGAAAACTATTACCAGTACCAAGACCTTGGAGAACACTAGAGATAGACATGATTTGAAAGCCTCCAGAGCATGTGATGGAGGAGTGGAGATTGGAGGTGAGGTGGGATGGCCAAAGTGAGCTGAGGAGGAGGCAAAAGCTAGTTCTCAGTAGAGACTGAGGATAGAAATGGACTTTGATTTTTTCAGTTGTAATACTGTTGATAGATAATGGGATTGTACCTTCCAAATTCTAAATTATTTCTAATCTAGCATTGAATACAACTTTCTAAAAGATACAAAAGCCTCAAAATATCTATTTTCCCTGTGCCCTTTGTTGGAAATCTACTAGATGATGCTCAACCAAAGTAAACTTATAAACCAAGGTAGAGAAGTTATGAAGGCTGGGAAACAGGAAGCTGATCTCTAGTGAGGTGAGGAGAATTCCTGAGGTGATGATGCAGAGAAAGCCTAGGATCGCACTGGGGGAGAAGGTCCAGGAAGCAAACTTTCCCAAGTAGAGCAAGGGCATCTGGGGATTCTGGAAGGATTGTTCTAAGAAACAAAATAAGCACATATACTTCTGTTATGAACAGTTGTGGGAAGCTTTATGCTAATGGAAGGGAATTTGGGAACGGTGGACAGTATCTAAGAAAGGAAATAAATAAATAAGACGCCTTGATTAAGCCCTAGGAGACACAAAGTCATACAAGGAAATGCTTTGTTCATTAAAGAATAGATGGTTCAACTGTGCATTATTACATAATGCCAGATTGAATGTTTACCAAAAATGAAAGATAACTTTATTAGGTGGGTGTAGAAAAAGGGACATACATAAGAAAATTAACTCCGGGGACCAGCAGTTGGTATAATGGCTACATCGCTTGACTCCCATGTAGTTGACTGTGGTTCAATTCCCAGACCCAGTGACTTAAACTCACGCCAGGCACGTGTGTGTACATGCCCAAGATCCTGAGAGGAGAATGGAGGAAAAAGGATTGCAGCATGGCCACCCCCCTTGGGAGGTGATTTCTCACTTTCTGTCTCTCTGTCTCTCTCTGTCTTTCTGGCAAGTACATGTGCCCTATAGCAAAAACCTCTCCAAAAAAAAAAAAGGGAAAATTAAATTTGCACCCACCATAGTATAAAGTCAATAAATATTAATATTGGAACAAAATCAAGAAACAATACTCTGCTATAAATTCAAGATTTTCTTTTATTTATTTGCACCAGGAGAGAGAGACAAAGAATGAAAGAGAGAGAAAGGAAGAACGAGAAAGGGAGAGGCATCCCCAGCAGGACCTTCATGCCACAGTCCCTCCCTAGTCTCAGCAAGCTAGAACCACAGGCACATGTACGCCGTAAGGACTGTATGTGGAGCCCATGGCCGTGAATTCAGGACATTCCTGTGTGATTTTATCATTGTCAGGCATGTGCTACTGCCGCTGGATTATAATTTAAATATTTGAAGGAAAATATCAGAAGAATATGACCTGGGGACCAGCAGGTGGTGTGATGGTTAAGGCACAGGACTCCCACATGGCCAACCACGTTTCAAGTCCTGGACCTGGAGGCTTGCTTTCTCACTTTTCCTCTCTCTCTCTCTCTCACTCTGTGTCTCTCTCTGGTCAAATCAAAGTAAATAAATAAATTAATTAAATAAGATAATTCTAAAAAATAAATGAATGCAATTAAAAATTTTTAAATGATAAATAAAATTAAATAAATAATTCGTAAAAAAGAAGACGACTATGACCTGAACATTATTTTTTCTGGAGAGCTCAGATAAGAGGTGAGGAAAGGATCAGGAGACTCTTGTTTATTCATTATAAGCCTTAGCCATTCAACTTTCTTATAAATAAATAAATGAAATTTTATATGTAGTGATTATAAAGACTGGTATCATTCAGATGACTCTGGAGAAAAGTCATTTCTCTAGCTCAAATTCATATCTCAAAATATAATATTTGGCGTTTTTAAACGTGAGAATCACTATTGGAAAATTAAGCCTTTTGTCAGTAATTCGTGAGTATAAATTTAAATCAAGCAGTGTATGTTTTCTAGTGATTTTGTGTATGTGTAAGAAAACTGTTATTTTCTAGAGCTCTCTCTCACTAATTTATTTAAGAGTAGTAGAAATATGGAAAATAAGCAAATAAATAAATAAACATAGGAGAATTTTTATGGAATGTTGAATTTATTTAGAGGAAATTACTTGTAAGACTTGTTTCATGGTATGATTGATTATATATGTGTGTGTGTGTATGTCTTCTGTTTCCTACAAAATAAAGCCTGAACGTCTTACCTTGACATTTAATACTGTTGGGCTCTACTTCTAACATATATTTTCTACAGAATTTACTGTCTTTCCCCCTTGCTGTACCCTTCACTGAGGCGAATGGAGATCACAGCAGTTCTTCTTACTCAACCTTTTATTTCTCTGCATGCTTTTTTTTCCCGTTTTGCCACTAATTCACTAAGAATGCTATTCTCTTTTTTAAAAGTCTTTTATTTTGAAAGTTAAAGTTATCTTAAAAGGTTATTTTCATATTTAAATGATTAAATCTATATTTTAATATATTTATATTTGTGTTTAAAATTACCTTAAAATCATCATTTTTGTGCCTGTGATTTAAATTTATTTATTTATTTAGGTTTTTAAAAATTATTAATTTTATTTATTTATTTATTTTATTCATTCATTTATTTTTTAAATTGACCAGAGAGACACACAGAGAGAGAGAGAGAGAGAGAGGGAGAGGGAGAGGGAAAGTGAGAAATCAAGCCACTAGATCTGGGACTCTAACCACAGTCAGCCATGTGGGAGTGTCCAGCACCTTAACCACCACACCACCTGCTGATCCCTTATTTAGGTTTTTGCCAGAGGGTGTGAGCACTCACCAGATGGAGAGAGACAGAGGGAGGGAAAGTGAGAATTCATTTCTCAGAAGGGATGGTCATGACACAGTCCCTTCTCCATTCTCTTCTTGGGATTTTGAGCATGCACTCACATATGCCTGGCATGATTTTCAAGTCGCTGGGTCTAGGACTTGAAACCTCAGTTGGCCATGTGGGAGTCCAACACCTTAACTATTACACTACCTGCTGGCCCTTATACTTTGTATTTACTTAAAAAATATTTTTATTAGCATTGTAATTGTACATATTTGTGGGGTACAATTTTTTTGGTACAAGACAATGGGTAATGATTAAATGGAGACAATTAATACATCCATTATCTCAATCATTTGTCATTACTTGTGTTGGGAATATTCAGAATCCTTCCTTTTGGTTACTTTGAGATGTACAGCAAGTTGTTGAGATGTACAGCAACATCTCCCTGTTGTTTTTCTTTAAAATTGCAAAGGAATTAAAAATGAGGGCTGTCTCTGCTGTGCAGTGGTCATGTGCTCGAGAGGAGCCGGATGGTGATCTGTTTGAATCCCCAGCACTGTCAGCCCTGAAACACACTGGCACATGTGCAGGTGTGCAAGAACCCATGGGCTGGAGGACTGGAGGGAGGAGATTGCAGTGTGATTGGAACTTGTGGAGGGAGCACTTCTCTCTTTTACTCTTACTAGTGAACACACGAGCTCTATCAAGAATAAAGAAAAAAGGAATTTTTAAAGAAGTAAAAATGAAGGGCTAGCAGGTGTTGTAGTGGTTATGGTGCTGGACTTCCACATGGCTGACTACAGTTCAAATCCCAGACTTGGCAGCTTGTTAATCACTATGGGTGTATATGTGTCTATATGTCCAAAATCCCAGGAGGGGACTGGAGAAGAAGGGATTGTGGTGTGGCCATTCCCCCTGTGGGAGGATTTCTCATTTTCTGTCTCTGTCTCATTCTCTCCAGTGAGGTCATGCTCCCTATAGGAAAAAAAAAATCTCATAACAATAATAGTAATAATAATAATAATATTAAAAAGCGACAAATCTGGTCAAACACTCAAATTTTATAGTTATTACAAGAGGCAAGAAATAATGAGAGAACTGATGACAAAAACATACAGTAAGTGCTCAACATATTTTTGATGAATTATTAACTTGCTCAAAGCTGCATTAGAAATAAGAAACACATCTAGGAATAGAATCCAGGTTTTCATATTCACATTTAGAACATTAGTTCCACTCCAGCAAGTCAAGATTATAGGGAAAATATTTTTCATATGTCTGACTTATCATCATTATCAGCCAGGATAGGATAGATTATACTGTGTAACAAATAGTCCCAAACACATTTTTTTTCCATGCCATATACCTGCCCTCAAGAGGTGAGTAAGTAGTCCCTCAGTTGAATCTTTTGGGGTACAGGATGTCCACCCACCACTGCAGATAAAAAGTAGAGTTCCAGTATCTTGCACCACAATCAAATGGTCCATTCTGAAATTGACACATAGCATATCCTTGCACAACCCACCAAAACTGATCAATGGTGAAGCCTAATTTAAGTGAGCTGGAAAACATAGTACTTTTATGTGCTTAGGATAAGAGTGAAACCTGGTTATTTCTGAATTGTGAATTCTTTTTTTTTTTTTCTTGGAGAGGTTTTCACTATAGGGCGTGTGCGCTCGCCAGACAAGACAGAGAGAGACATAGAGACAGAAAGCGAGAAATCACCCCCCAGAGGGGATGGCCACGCCGCAATCCCTTCTCCTCCATTCTCCTCTTGGGATCTTGGGCACGCACGCACATGCGCCTGGCGTGAGTTTTAAGCCACTGGGTCCGGGACGCGAACCGCGGTCGACTACATGGGAGTCCAGCGACATAGCCATTATGCTAACTGCTGGTTCCCTGAATTGTGAATTCTTTATGGTAGGAAAACTAGAAATAGTTGTTGATAGGTTTGCCATAGAAATAAAATCTGTTTTGGTAAGGATTTCCTTATTCTCTTTGATTTCAAGTGTAGTAACAATTCCCTATCCCTGAAAAATTGTGGCAGTCTGAAAGTTTAGTCAAGCAAAATGTGGGGTTGCAAACCACAGTATAAACAAAAATTTCCAGTTGGTTTCCCAGTTATGGTAAAAATAATTTTAAAAAATGACTTTTATTATATGTGTGAGAAATTAGCTATGTATTAATAGCAGAATACACATCTTTCTTTACATGAGAAATCTCACATGGTCATGGGAAATACTTAATCCTACCATGCCCTGAGAAGAGAACTTAACTTGGTCTTTCTTGTGTAAGAATGAGTACTGTGCAGAGGGAGCTCATTGATTATTATCTTATATCCTAATTGATATTTTTGTGGGGCATTATTACCAGGTTTGCTGAATAGGATGTGTGTTTAACATTAGTTTATTTCAATTCAAATAAAGGGTATTGCCTACTATGGACAAGCTATTGTGTAAATGGCATGACAAGGTACGTTAAATATATCTAAGGGAGACATTGTTTTCAACTGAGCTCTTGCACTAGATTCCAGGAGGCCAGACCAAATCAGAATGGAGTCACTCATGTAATTAAACTGAATATTTTAAAAGGGGGGCAGAATTTCCAAAGAAACAAGGGATTCATAGCAACCAATCAGAAACCTAGTCTATCCAAGTTTGTGTGATAATGAAGGCCCCTCTGTTTAATCCTAGAAAGGAACTTTGAAATGACCAGTCCACTACTGGTTCTTTGGTTCTACTTTCTTTAGCCATTTTCTGATTATAAAACCCATCCTCTCTGCTCAGCTTTTTGGAGGCGCTTTCTATTTAATAAGTGGGATGCTACCCAATTCATGAATCACTAATGAAAGCCAATTAGAACTTTACATTAAATTTGTTGAAATTTTATTTAACAGGTCGTAAGAGGACCATGACAACTGGTGACAGAATAAATAGTGTCATATTTGGTTTGATTGTCATACATCCTATTGGGATTTGTTCTCCCTAATGTTCCATTGGGAAGGGGCACCTATGACATGGGAAGTGTCTACTCCTGACTGAAGATAACTGTTTGCAGTATTTTCCCCAGACTGTCTCTTTGCACCTAACAATAGGAAGGGCATATGCAGAGAGCCCTGGGTTGTGTGCCTCTAGCCGAGACAGCGGAGAGAAGGGAGGGTAGGGGCCTGTTGAGGCAGCACGCTGCCTCCCCAAGTCTGACACATCCCGGGCTGGGAGGAAAACTGTGTCTTGTCTTTCTTGTCCTTCTTCCTCATCGGTAGCCACTTCCCTACTTTACCATCTCCTAGCACTCTCGTTGTCAGGTCAGTGTAACCACTCGGTCGAGCCAGCAATTCTTCCCATGTGTCTAGACCACAATGGACACGAATTATTTTGGTTCTATTCAGGGTCACAGAAATGCTTTTAGGTAAAAAGCTATTTATCTTGGATGACTAAATGTGAAAAGTAGTGATATGATGTTACCAATCTTTGATAGTCCATGCTGGGGATTAAGAAAATCATTATTAAAATATTCATAGGCAGTACACTAGTAGTCTATTATTCATTCTTCTATCTTATGCATTTATCAAATGATTGCATAACACAGGTTGTGTGTCATAAATGGTCCCAAGTATTTTAATAAATAGTTTACATCAACCATACAGGATAGAGACTATTATCATCCTCCTCATCCTACATATGAAAAATGTGAGATAAAGTGAATTGCCCAAGGTCATGCAGAATTGGGATTCAAACCCAGGTGATCTGGCTTAAACTCCCGCCATTAATCGTTCTGCTCTGCTGCTGTGACGGTGACTAATGTAGTCATGGGAGAAGACTGTAATCACTCAATTGTAGTTCTAATTTGATTTCCTTTATTTCTTTGTGGTATCCAACATCTGGGGAGTGTTTAAAAATTGGTCAGGTGCTGAAAATGTTGCCAGGGACGTAAGGGTCTGGCAGTGCAGATAATTTGAAAACTCTCCAGCTACAAACACTCAGAATTACTCAATAAATTATAACTAACATCCTTATAAATGCATGGCTGAACTGTTAGGAAAGGCAAAGAAATTGCCTTGGGCAAGAAATGAAGAAGGAACTAAAAAATCAGGACAATGAACTGCAGTGCTGACAGTGTGTCTGCCCTGGGGTATTTATTGCTTTAAATAATATAGAAGCTTGAATTTAATGGGTGTAGGAGGGAGAGAATTGGGGCTTAGACCATATCTTTTGCAGAGCTAACCCCTTCAGTATGAGTGAAGATTCAGGCAAAGGAAACTTCATTCTGGGATGGAGTTTAAATTTATACAATCGCTTTGGAGAGCAATGTGTAAATGCCTCATGAATTTGAATATGTACATCCTTATAATCAAGCAATTACTCAGTGAGGTTTATATTCTGGAGAAACTCCACACTATGGGAAAATTAGATATGGACAAGAATTTTATTGCAGCATTGTTTGCATTAGTAAAAACTTGGAACTGGAGAGTGGATAAATGAATTGGGCTATAATCATACAATGGAATATGCAAGGCAGCAAAAATCAGTGTACCATAGACATGTATCATCAGAGACAATTCTCAAAAGTTTCACTTTTGCAAAAAAATAGGAACTTGCAGAATATTTGCAGCTTTAAGCCTAAATACTGCAATGTAGAGGATCAAAACGAATTAAAAACCTATATATTCCTTAATCTAAGAAAGAAAGAAATGAACAAGTAGGACTTCTAATTACCCCTCTCAAAAACAGAAGCTATACCAGGGCTGCAGATGGAGTTGGCTTCACTTTGGCCTAGTACTGACCCTGCAGACAAACTCAACACATGGGTCCCATAACATAGCAAGAACGATGGAGTAAAGCTTTGAAGAATTATCTTTTTAACTTTATTTATTCATTTATTTATTCATTTTAATTTGACCAGAGAGAGAAAGGGAAAGATAGAGAGAGAGGGAAAGTGAGAAAGGAAGCCACCAGGTCCGGGACTTGAACTGTGGTCGACCATGTGGGAGTCCAGCACTCTTAATCACCAAGCCACCTGCCAGTCCCAAGATGGAATAAGACTTTAACTGAATATTTCCCAAGTAGAAGAAGTAACAAGGCAAAAATGACATAAAATAAAATTGTATTAATGTACTTCATCAAAATTCAAATACGCTCAATATAACTATAACTTTTTCTCTCCATATTGCATTTTTGCTTCTCTCTGGCTTTGACTAGTATCTGAAATCATGGAGTTTCAAACTTATGCAAAGTCATTTAATTACATTTTACTTTTAACTTGCATTTTTATCCCATTATGCTACTCACCAGATGAAGCTTTCTTTTTTAGGATCTGTCTCTAAATGGGTGTATGTGTGTGCTTGTGTGTGTGCATGTGTGTGTGTGTGTGTGTTTTATAACAATATTTATTCTTTGTTATAAACAACGAAGAAAAACAAAGCAAGTTCTGAGAGGACTTTTGATAATTAGTTTTGGCTCAGCCTTGGTGGTGCGTTTAGTGGCATACCAAACTGCAGTGCTGGAAGCCACTGGGCTGACCATGGCTTTGAATCTCACACCCAGATGGCTCGAAACACATCTAGTAGAAGCACATGTGCCCTGTGTCCTGATGAGCTTAAAGGGAAAGGAAAAGGGATCATGGTGTGACAAGACCCTGTCAAGGCTATTATTTCTTTCTTTCTGTCATGCATGCATATGCACTGCCTATCATAAATAAGCTTTTTTTAAAAAAAAAAAAAAGAGAAGGAAATATGTATTTTTAAAATTATGGTCATTTCTCTCTCTTTTTTTTTTTTCTTTTTTTCACTTTTTGCTATAGGGTACATGTGCTCGCCTCCATTCTCCTCTCAGGATTCTGGGCTCACATGTATATGCACCTGGCATGGTTTTCTTGTAGCCAGGTCTGAGACTCAGACCACAAAGTCAACCATGTGGTATCCACCACCTTAACCTTCATGCCACCTGCTGGCCCTATTACTTCTTTCCTTTTTTGGAGAAGTTTTTGCTGTAGGGTGTGTGTGCTCGCCAGAAAGACAGAGAGAGACAGAAAGACAGAAAGCAAGAAATAACCCCCCCGGGGGGATGGCCATGCAACAATCCCTCTCCTCCATTCTCCTCTCAGGAATCTCGGGACCTTGGGCATGCACGCACATGTGCCCAGAGTGAATTTAAGCCACTGAGTCCTGGCCTCAAACCTCAGTCGACTACATTGCTGTGGAAGGAGTCCAGCGGCATAGCCATTATGCCAGCTTGTGGTCCTGCCCTATTATTTCTTAAAGTAACATTTGTATTGAACTATAATTCATATATCAAACAATTTGCCTGTTTAAAATACATAATGGAGTGTTTTTTTTTACTAAGTTCAAGAGTTGTTCAACCATCAGCACAGGTAATTTTGTGACATTTTTGCCACCACAAAAAGAAATACTATAGCTGACAGCAGTTGCTTCCCATTACTCTGCCCCATTCCTTCTGCCAGGTTCCCCCATTTTCCAAACTCCAACACTTTTCTTGCTGTTTTCCTTTTTTTACTTTTTTAAAAGATTTTTGCCATAGGACATGTATGCTCACTGGAGATACACAGAGATGGAGAGAAAGTGAGAAATCACCCCCCCACACACACACCCCATGGGGCATGGCCATGCCACAATCTCCACTGTCCACTCAGGACTTGGGGTACACACGCACATGTGCCAGGCATATTTCTCAAACTGCCTGTTGGATACTAAAATGGTAGAGTTGGCTATGTGGGATTTAGAGCTTAATCACTATGCCACCTGCTGGCCCACTGCCTCTTGCTTTCTTACTGCCCCTAGGACTGATTAGCACTAACTATTAATAACCATTAATAAATCACAGCCACTAATCTATTCTCTCTATCTACAGATTTTCCTGTTTTGGATATTTCATATCAGAGGAAGCATACAATATGTGGTGTTTTGTGGCTGATTTCTTTCACCTGGCATGTTTTCAAGGTTCATCCATGTTCTAGCATGTGTCAGAACTACATTTATTTTTTTGTATCACCGAATAATATCACATTGTATTGACATCCCACATTTTATTTAACCTTTTTCATCAGGTGATAGATATTTGGTATTTGGATTATTTCCCCTTTGTGGCTACTATGACAAATACTTATGTCTATGTTTTAGTGCGATCATGAATTTTCATTTCACTTGGGTATAAACATAAGAGTGGAATTGCCGCTGAGTAATATTATAACTGTATATTGAATCTTTTGAGGAACTGCCAGACTGTTTTTCAAAGTTGGTGCACCATTTTAGAAACCCACCAGCAGTTTATGAGGGCTCTAATTTTTAGATCTCCTTGCCAACACTTGTTATTATCTGTCTTTTTAATTATTTGTCACTATCCTAGTGGGTATGAAGTGGTAACCCGTTGTTGTTTTGTTCTGCATTTCTCTAATGGGATCTAATGTTAGGGATCTCTTTATGTGCTTATTGGCTATTTGTACATCTTTGGAAAGGTCTATTCAACAGCATTGATCATTTTAAAATTGGGCCATGTATCATTTTCTTGTTGAATTGTAAGAGTGCTTTATACATTCTAGATACAAGTCCCTTCTCAGATATGTCATTTGAAAATATTTTCTCCCATTCTGTGGATTGCCTTTTCACTTTCTGGATAGTGTCCTGTACACTGATTTATGTATTTGTGTGTGTGTGTGTGTGTGTGTGTGTGTGTGTGTTAAATATATAAACATTATTGAAACCAGTGTAACTGAGATGTACACTCATTAGACTTAACTCTTCAATCCATTTTGAGTTCATTTTTGTATGTAGTGTGAAGAAGCGGTTCAACTTCACTCTTTTGCATGTGGATATCCACTTATCCCAGAATATTTTGATGACAATACTATTTTTTTTCCTATTGAATCATCTTGGTATCCTTACCTAAAATCATTCAACCATAAATGAGAAGCTTTATTTCTGAACTCTCAATTCTATTTCAGTGATATATCTGCCTGTTCTTATGTCAGTATCATACTGTTTTGAATATTATGTAGTAATTGTTGAAATTAAAAATGTGAGTCTTCCAATTTTCTTCTTTTTCAAAATTGTTTTGGTTATTTTGGACCTCTTGCATTTCTATATAAATTTTAGGATGAGCTTGCCATTTTCTGAAAATAGTCCAACTGGAATCTTAGTGAGAATTATGCTGAATCTGTAGATCACCTTAGACAGTGTTGTCATCTGTGTTAGTCAGGGTTCATCAGAGAAATATAACCAACAGGATATATACATATATATTTAATTTTCTGTCTATGGACTATAAGGCTTAGAGAGCAACTTGACAAAATTCACAAAGTTGGTATGTACTAGAACCAGGATTCAAATCCACAATCTATTTCATTTCCTTTTATGTTATGGTGGTCAGGTACAGCAGACACAAGAGGAGAGGTTCAGGAACACAAAACCTGCTGTGCTCACAGGCCCTAGATAAGGAGACCAGCATTCCAAGTAGAGCAAACTAGGAGTCTCAGTGATTAGGAGGCAGAAGGAAAGTCAGAGGGAGACCCTAGGACATGGTCTTTATTACAGTCTCTGAGACAAAGGGAAGGCAGAGCAGGGTAAAGACTTTAGGAATGGCTGGTTTGAATCATTTCAGCAGGGTCAGATTTACGTGGGTTGTCTTGTCTCTAGTTGCCTGCTACCTGGCCCTGGTACCAGGATGAAGATCAGGTAGAGGAATATCACCTCCTGGCTAACATGAGCCACATAGGAGTATGGCTCTGGATTGGTCATCTTCCATATCACATTCATGCTCCCTGAACACCTTGCTATCTCTCTCTCTCTTTTTTCTTTTTTAGAGGTTTTTGCTAGAGGGCGTGTGTGCTCGCCAGACAGACAGAGAGAGACAGAGAGACAGAAAGTGAGAAATCACCCCCGGGGCGGGGTGGCCACGCTGCAATCCCTTCTCCTCCATTCTCCTCTTGGGATCTTGGGCATGCACGCACATACGCCTGGCGTGAGTTTTAAGCCACCAGGTCCTGGATGCAAACCACAGTCGACTATGTGGGAGTCCAGCGACATAGCCATTATGCTAACTGCTGGTCCCAACACCTTGCTATCTCTAATTATCGACTAGACTTGGAAGGGCCATGCTTGTCATAGCCAGAATGTTCTTAAGATATTGAAACATCAGGGCCGGCAGGTGGCATAGTGGTTAATGGTGCTGGATTCCCATATGGCTAACTGTAGTTCGAATTCAGGACCTGGCAGCTTGCTTTCTCACTTTTCCTCTCTCTCTTTGTCCCTCTCTGGTCAAATTAAAATAAATAAGCAAGTAAATAAAGTTAAATAAAACAATTATTTAAGAAAAAAAAATGTCAAAACACAGTCCAGAGTTACACAGTTAAGTATTACCCAACATTGCCTCTTATATTAAAGAAAAATAGTCAGTGAAAATAACCAAAAGATTATTTTACATTGTGCAAACACATACCTCTTCATATTGTTGAAATACATGAAACTGATCAGTTGCATTACAACTATATAAATAACATTATCAAATATTCTTCTAGAAAGAAATAACTTTGAAAGTTATTGGGAAAGTCATGACGTATTTTTCTGTTATTTCTATGCACAACTGTGTTGTGACTTCTCTGATGAAACAATAAAAAACATTAACAAAAATACTAGGAGAAATTGAGTCATTAATGGGTATTGACAAAAAGTCTCTCCTTGACAACACTTTAATGGAATCCTCCGAATCCACTTCCCAACTGGGCCTCATAGATATTTGGTATTTGGATTATTTCCCCTTTGTGGCTACTATGACAAATACTTATGTCTATGTTTTAGTGCGATCATGAATTTTCATTTCACTTGGGTATAAACATAAGAGTGGAATTGCCGCTGAGTAATATTATAACTGTATATTGAATCTTTTGAGGAACTGCCAGACTGTTTTTCAAAGTTGGTGCACCATTTTAGAAACCCACCAGCAGTTTATGAGGGCTCTAATTTTTAGATCTCCTTGCCAACACTTGTTATTATCTGTCTTTTTAATTATTTGTCACTATCCTAGTGGGTATGAAGTGGTAACCCGTTGTTGTTTTGTTCTGCATTTCTCTAATGGGATCTAATGTTAGGGATCTCTTTATGTGCTTATTGGCTATTTGTACATCTTTGGAAAGGTCTATTCAACAGCATTGATCATTTTAAAATTGGGCCATGTATCATTTTCTTGTTGAATTGTAAGAGTGCTTTATACATTCTAGATACAAGTCCCTTCTCAGATATGTCATTTGAAAATATTTTCTCCCATTCTGTGGATTGCCTTTTCACTTTCTGGATAGTGTCCTGTACACTGATTTATGTGTGTGTGTGTGTGTGTGTGTTAAATATATAAACATTATTGAAACCAGTGTAACTGAGATGTACACTCATTAGACTTAACTCTTCAATCCATTTTGAGTTCATTTTTGTATGTAGTGTGAAGAAGCGGTTCAACTTCACTCTTTTGCATGTGGATATCCACTTATCCCAGAATATTTTGATGACAATACTATTTTTTTTCCTATTGAATCATCTTGGTATCCTTACCTAAAATCATTCAACCATAAATGAGAAGCTTTATTTCTGAACTCTCAATTCTATTTCAGTGATATATCTGCCTGTTCTTATGTCAGTATCATACTGTTTTGAATATTATGTAGTAATTGTTGAAATTAAAAATGTGAGTCTTCCAATTTTCTTCTTTTTCAAAATTGTTTTGGTTATTTTGGACCTCTTGCATTTCTATATAAATTTTAGGATGAGCTTGCCATTTTCTGAAAATAGTCCAACTGGAATCTTAGTGAGAATTATGCTGAATCTGTAGATCACCTTAGACAGTGTTGTCATCTGTGTTAGTCAGGGTTCATCAGAGAAATATAACCAACAGGATATATACATATATATTTAATTTTCTGTCTATGGACTATAAGGCTTAGAGAGCAACTTGACAAAATTCACAAAGTTGGTATGTACTAGAACCAGGATTCAAATCCACAATCTATTTCATTTCCTTTTATGTTATGGTGGTCAGGTACAGCAGACACAAGAGGAGAGGTTCAGGAACACAAAACCTGCTGTGCTCACAGGCCCTAGATAAGGAGACCAGCATTCCAAGTAGAGCAAACTAGGAGTCTCAGTGATTAGGAGGCAGAAGGAAAGTCAGAGGGAGACCCTAGGACATGGTCTTTATTACAGTCTCTGAGACAAAGGGAAGGCAGAGCAGGGTAAAGACTTTAGGAATGGCTGGTTTGAATCATTTCAGCAGGGTCAGATTTACGTGGGTTGTCTTGTCTCTAGTTGCCTGCTACCTGGCCCTGGTACCAGGATGAAGATCAGGTAGAGGAATATCACCTCCTGGCTAACATGAGCCACATAGGAGTATGGCTCTGGATTGGTCATCTTCCATATCACATTCATGCTCCCTGAACACCTTGCTATCTCTCTCTCTCTTTTTTCTTTTTTAGAGGTTTTTGCTAGAGGGCGTGTGTGCTCGCCAGACAGACAGAGAGAGACAGAGAGACAGAAAGTGAGAAATCACCCCCGGGGC
>NW_006159773.1:4808967-4817822 GCF_000334495.1 Tupaia belangeri chinensis
AACCACAGTCGACTATGTGGGAGTCCAGCGACATAGCCATTATGCTAACTGCTGGTCCCAACACCTTGCTATCTCTAATTATCGACTAGACTTGGAAGGGCCATGCTTGTCATAGCCAGAATGTTCTTAAGATATTGAAACATCAGGGCCGGCAGGTGGCATAGTGGTTAATGGTGCTGGATTCCCATATGGCTAACTGTAGTTCGAATCCAGGACCTGGCAGCTTGCTTTCTCACTTTTCCTCTCTCTCTTTGTCCCTCTCTGGTCAAATTAAAATAAATAAGCAAGTAAATAAAGTTAAATAAAACAATTATTTAAGAAAAAAAAATGTCAAAACACAGTCCAGAGTTACACAGTTAAGTATTACCCAACATTGCCTCTTATATTAAAGAAAAATAGTCAGTGAAAATAACCAAAAGATTATTTTACATTGTGCAAACACATACCTCTTCATATTGTTGAAATACATGAAACTGATCAGTTGCATTACAACTATATAAATAACATTATCAAATATTCTTCTAGAAAGAAATAACTTTGAAAGTTATTGGGAAAGTCATGACGTATTTTTCTGTTATTTCTATGCACAACTGTGTTGTGACTTCTCTGATGAAACAATAAAAAACATTAACAAAAATACTAGGAGAAATTGAGTCATTAATGGGTATTGACAAAAAGTCTCTCCTTGACAACACTTTAATGGAATCCTCCGAATCCACTTCCCAACTGGGCCTCATTAAAATAAATAAGCAAGTAAATAAAGTTAAATAAAACAATTATTTAAGAAAAAAAAATGTCAAAACACAGTCCAGAGTTACACAGTTAAGTATTACCCAACATTGCCTCTTATATTAAAGAAAAATAGTCAGTGAAAATAACCAAAAGATTATTTTACATTGTGCAAACACATACCTCTTCATATTGTTGAAATACATGAAACTGATCAGTTGCATTACAACTATATAAATAACATTATCAAATATTCTTCTAGAAAGAAATAACTTTGAAAGTTATTGGGAAAGTCATGACGTATTTTTCTGTTATTTCTATGCACAACTGTGTTGTGACTTCTCTGATGAAACAATAAAAAACATTAACAAAAATACTAGGAGAAATTGAGTCATTAATGGGTATTGACAAAAAGTCTCTCCTTGACAACACTTTAATGGAATCCTCCGAATCCACTTCCCAACTGGGCCTCATCTTTTGGACTTCTGTGTCCTTCTTTACATCACCCAGTTATAGCAAGGATACTGTTAGTTTGGGTTAGTTACACCACCACCCCCCAGCCACCTGCAAACCTAACATTTCCTCTGGGTAATTTTTTATCCACTGACTACTCTCTTCACTCTTTTGGTTATAAGTTCCCACTTTTTCTTGTATTTGGAGTCGAGCTCAATGTTGGTCCTTTACTGCAAACCCCCCTGTAGTAATCCCTATACCTATCAAGACTTTCTTGGATAAAGTCTATCTTATTTTAAAAGTATTGTGCATAATATTTAATGGTATTCAAAACAATAAAAGTAAAAATTGGTACTGTGCAATTAAAAAAGAACACATGTTTTGGAATGAGACAGACTTGGATTTGAATTTTGTCTTTTCCACTAATTAGTTTGGTAGTGTGCATGTTTGGTCAAGAGCTTTTGACCTCAGTTTCATCATCTGTAAAATGATTAGTGATCTTGGGTCACACGATTTTCAGCAAGTAGCTGACTCATAATTCAATCTCAGGTTTGACACCAAAGCCTGTTTAACTGCCTTTGAGAAAATTATACTCTCAGGGAGATGAAAACATCAAAGGGCACTTAAACGTGTGTTGGTACAAGGACTGAACAAATACAAAGAAAGACCATTTATTCTGGGAAACAGAAAGAACACATTTTAGAAAAATATCAGTCTTGTGAATTTTGTTTTATGTGGTGCTGTTCGGTTGCTGCCTGATTTCAAATTCTCATTGATTGGAAAGATGATATTTTGAAATTAAACATCAGTAAAATGTAGAAGATGGGCCATATTTCCTTGTTTTCTGTTTGGATTCTGAAATACCCTTACTATTATTGCTTTATTAAAGACAACTTTTTGACATAATGCTATTTTATTAAAGATAATAAAATGAAAAGGAGAAAAAATATTTTTCTTTTGACAACATATTTGGCAAAGCACATCATGAGTCAATGTGTATTGAGTGTAAGGAGTAGCTATCCTAAGATATAATGAAATCTTGGGTTCAGTGGCCATGATGTGAAACAAACGGAAAAAGCCTGGGGATATGAACTGTCAAGGGCAAACACTTGCAGACAAAGAGATCTTAGAATATGTTTTAGAGAGAGTGTAGCAGAAAACACTTGTCATCAATTCCAGTCAGTAGGTTTTCACTGACAATCGTGTGCAAGTCTTGTAGGCCCAGGTTTGCAAATGAACAGATCCTCCTTAAGAAAAAAAGGAAAGAAGAAGGAAAGAAGAGAGGCAGAGAGAAAAAGAGAGGGAGAGAGGGAGAAAGAGATAAAATGAAAAAGGCTCAGAGAAATACGTAAAACCTAATCAATACTATTATCTTATTGAAACAGTATTTCAATACTTTATAAATATCTCAAAGAATATTTTATTAAACAAAATCAATTAGGCTTTATTGTGCATTTAAAAAGAGGCTTTACATATAAACGACTGAGGACTGATTATTGGATATGCCTCAGTTTCCTAATATCAGTATTATATTCATTATTTCATTTATTCTTCCATTTGTAGTCATTTTTCTATTCATTGATTGAATTTTTTGGTTTCCTAGTTCTGCCAGACAAAATTAGTAAGTTTAGGGACCAGCAGTTGGCATAATGGCTATGTGACTGGACCCTCATATATCCCACAGCAGTTCGAGTCCTGGACCTGGTGGCTTAAACTCACGCTGGGCTCATGTGCATGCATGCCCAAGGATTCTTAGGCAAGAATGGAGGAGAAGGGATTGCAGCATGGCTATCCTCCTGGGGGGTGATTTTTTACTTTCTGTCTCTGTCTTTCTGGCGAGCGCATGCTTCCTTTAGTAAAAACATCTCAAAAAAATTAGTAAGTTTAGTTGTTTTCTGTGACACTAACATAGATCTTTTGTGGTAGATATATAACATTGGTGTGATTCTCTGATGTCTTCTCCTTGGACATCAGAGAAGTTTTTGTCTCCCTGGATCAAAGCTTTCTGAAGGTTACAAAGTGGGTATTAGCCAGAAGGAATGGGTCAACATCTGCTTTGGAAGAGAGAATTTGCTGATTACTTTGGGTGCTATTGGATTCAGACTTTTTTGCAGAGAACTAAGTCAAACTTCATTTATTAAATTTAATTTCCTCTAGACAATAGTAGTTTCATTAATTCTGCTAAAAACACCTTTAAAGGCTGGCAGGTGGCAGTGTGGTTAAGGTGCTGGACTTCCACATGGACAATTATGGTTTGGGTCCTGCACCTGGTAGCTTGCTTTTTCACTTTCCCTCCCTCTGGGCAAATTATAAAGTAACAAAATAAATAAAATTAAATAATGCCTAAAAAACAGCACCTTTAATCTTTTGTAGAGGAGTTGTAGTAGTGCACTTCACTAAGACTGAGCATTAGGGGGTATTTGTAGAGGTGAGTGTTTGAGACTAGGTCCTGTGTTGCCTATTCCTTGATAGACTGTAGCAACAGAACATCCTGTCCTAGGCAGAGAGCCTGGATCACTAGAGTGTGCACAGAGTACAACCGGTTTGCCTTACCACACCATCTTTTATTTGGATTCTCTCCTTCTTTCCAATAAATTCAATATTGGATCACAATATCCTATACATTTTTATTGCTTAAAGTATTCTTCCTTTCCTAAAGACTGTCACTTATTAGGATGAAAAATCAAGACAATGTTATTTTGTAAATTACAAGGTAAAAGCATGTCAGAGTTAACTGAGTTTATTGACAATATCAAGGATATCTACATAGTCTGATATCTGTAGATTTCCTTTAAGTCATTCATGATTGAAAACAAAGAAACATGCTATGAAGTTATTGACAAACTATTTTAGATGAATATTGCTTCTAAACATCCCAAATACTAAAAATTAAATAAGAAAATCCAGTATTTATATGAGGAAATGAAAGTGTTAGAAATTCACTTGAGGAGGCTGAATGGCAGGATTTCACAAAGAGACAATGTCATTTGGGTTCAGAGTTTGTAGGTTCAGCAAGTTGTTGTAACCAGGGTAGTTACAATCAGTCCCAATGAGAATGATTAACCATTACTCAAAATCCTACTGGACAAAATATTCGTTCAGGATGGGGCCACAAAACTACCTTGATATTTGTCACCCAATATCAAATTAGTCATCAGAATGCCTCTTGGTCAGAACAAATACAAAGCAAAGGGAAGTGGTATTCCCTGGACTTTGGTTGTCTGAGATTTGGGTGTTCAACACACTACTGGGGTTCAAATACGCCACCACTTACTAGCTGTGACCTTGGGTGAGTGACTTGCTGGTTGAGAGCCTGAGTTTCCTCAGGTGAGAACATGGAGATAATAGGAATATCTCCGTCATGGCATTATCTAGAGGATTAAACGAGCTAGTGCATGAGTACAGTGCTCTGTCGGTATCTAGTACACAGCAAACCTATGTTTGTTCTTATTTGTATTAGCTGGGAAAGGCACTTCAGGTAGGAAAAACAACAAAACCTCCCTTCAGTGACCAGACTACTCACATGTGCTGGGCGCTTTGGGAAGACATTTGTCCCTGCTGGTTACCAAGTGATAAGGTAAAAGAGATACAGGAAGGGGACAGGTATGCTTTAGGTTAACAGCCTAAATTCAAGAAACTTGGAGCAAATTTCTCTGCTCTCTGACTTCAATATTTAATTAATTTCAAGGATTACATTGCTAATACTTTTTAATTGGGTCAACTGGACTTCACCATTGTGCTCCTTGTCTCTCATCAAAAACTCTTTGTTAAAGGAGTTGGGCAAAGTGTCTTACAAATGGAGTTAGACAAGGGCTTTAGAACATTCTATAAATTGGATTCCGTATACTTGTAAATTACGCTGACAGGCACTCCTGTAACACAATGAGGTCAAAACAGTCTCATGGAAAATAGCCTTTTCATGCTGCACCCAAGCCAGAAAAGGAGAAAGGATCAGAAAGGTACCATGTTATGTGCGCAGAAGACAGTGGTTAAGTTCAACCCAAGACTTACCATTCAGTCAGTCTAAAGGGACTAAATGATACACATTCTTAAAATGTACAGCAATAGGAGTGTAATGAAAGATATGTTTATGAAGATATCCTATTTGCATGCTGTAAATGTAAGAAAATTATTGAGATACAGTTCATGACTTTAGAGAATTTGCAGTTTAAAAGAGGAAGCAAGATATGCATATAATTAAGTAAACAAAAGAAAAATGGGGTATAAATGTCATGACTCAGAGACAAAGTTTAGTCTGAAAGAACCTAACTGGATTGAATTGATGTCCTACAATGTAATTCATCCATTTAACTGCTATTTATAGAGTGCCAGCTATGTGCCAAGTCACGAGACATAGTTCTCCCCACAAAGAGATGCTGATTTCTATAAATGCAATTCTTGGTGGGTTTTCAGGTCACTAGGTAGAGAGTTAAAAACAGAACAAAACAAAACAAAAAACTGAATTAAAACTTGGCTAACTGGGGCCAATAGGTAGCATGGTGATTAAGATGCTGGACTCCCTTATGGTCAACGGCAGTCTGAATCCTGGACCTGGCAGCTTGCTTTCTCACTTTCTCACTCTCTCTGGTGAGTGCACATGTTCTAGAGCAAAAATATAAGAAAATAGTAATAATTAATAAAATTAATTCTTAAAATAAACCCATAGCCCTACCAATATTACATTGAGCAAATAACTGATCATGTCTCAGCTTCATTTCACAAATCAGAGTATCATCTGATTTCTTCTTCCAACCTTATCCCACATCTAGTTAATCAATAGATTAGTCCTTAAATATGTCTTGAATATATTCTATCCTCTTTAACCCAATATCCACACTCATCCACTCTTAATACTTTCATCATTTGCTACAGATGATGTAGCTCTGATAGTCACTTCTCATCACCTACAAATTTAGAGTCTGTGCTTCTCAGCAAGGTATTTAATATGTTCAATGATCTAAATTTTGTTTACCTTTTTAACCTCACATAAGCATCCTCTTCCACATGGGCTCTTTGTTACATTTCCTCTCTAACCACCAGCCTGTGGGTGGAGTTAGACTTGTATTTTTTTTTTTTTTCAATTCATGACAGAAGGCATGTACACACATAAGAAAGAGAAAAATGTGTGTGAGTGTGTGTGTGTGTGTGTGTGTGTGTGAGAGAGAGAGAGAGAGAGAGAGAGAAGCATCGCGGACAGGGTCAGTACCCTTCCTCCACTCCTCTGACCCATTGGGCTTAGGCACTGGCATGCATGCCCAGTGTGTTTCTGGTTGACTAGGCCGGGGACTTGAACCACGGTTACCATGTAGGATCCAGTTTCTGGTGGGCAGCACATTCCTCCTATGGAACTGACCCATGCACATGTTATGTTTTAGTGCCTAAGCCCAAAACAGTATCCCCATCCACACTCCACCAATCCCACCTGGAAGGCTTTGAACTTCTGTTCCTTCAGTACTTTACTCAAATACCACCTCCTTCATAAAGCATTCCTTCTCCATCCTCAATACATTGACACCTTGTTTGATATACCTATGGTAGCACCACCCACTGTAACGCCATCATTTGTATGATGTCAGTTGCCTCAATAAGACTGACCACCAGAGGACAGAGACAAGCCCTTTCACCTTTACATTCTCAGTCTTAACGCAGTGCCCAGAGGGAGAGGCTCTGTAATAAATACTTGTGGGAATAAAGTCAGATTTGGGGATAACTGGAAAGAGCCAAGAAATGTTTTGGAGAGAAAGTAGCATTGGATGTAGGCCCTGACAAGCTTTTAAAAGTTTTCCTGACTCTTAAATATGTAATTTGGGGATGCTTAGTGTTTTAACATAGACAAATAGGGACAAACATCTTTTTGCTTTTCCCTTTAATACAGAAGTAGTTTGCTAGCTGAAACATTTCTTTTTTTTCTATTTAAGGTCCTAGGTGCAGTGCTCTAAGCATGGTAAAGACTTAACAAGTCTATTAATTTTCTAATGTAAAAAGTATCATCCTCATGCCTTGTAGAAGAGGAAACCTATCGATTTTTCTTGAAAGGCACCACTGAGTGCCCAGCACTGTGCAGTACCCAAAAAGCACTTGGCCTTATAGCTGCGTCACAGATGTTATTCCTTATGGTTCTACGCCACCCCTTGTTACAAACAGAAATGCTGGTATATCTCCCAAGGTGATCCCCTTGACTATCTACTGCTATTCAGTTTTATTCTCCCTGGATGGATCACCTGAGTCCAACTGTAAAAGCAACAATTTGGATATTTTATTATCTCAAATCATATTCACTTCAGGTTATCAGTAATGGTTAAGCTCCTAGCTACTCCAACAAATTTCTTATATCTGAATTATTAAATGGAATTAGCACTTTCTGGGTTATTTCATTCTGAACTATTGCATGTTTCCACATATCATTGAAAATACGAAGAAAAGCATGGACAGCAACAAAGAAATGATGAGTTACAGAAATCCAAGAGACTAGAGAAAACAAAATGCCTACAGTGTTGCCCTCTGATCATTAAAGAAACTATTCCCAACACTCTAAACATTCGTCTTTAGTAATATCATAATAATGATAATAATCTGGTTTTGGGGCAGCGGATCATGGTTGGGAGCAAGGAAAATTGTCGCTGGGTTTTTAGTGTGCAAGAGAGCGAACTGTGAAGAACCCTATGCTATGGGAACCAGCAGTTAGCGTAATGGCTATGTCGCCAGATTCCCACGTAGTCGACCGCGGTTCGTGTCCCGGACCCGGTGGCTTAAAAAACTCACGCGGGGCGCGTGTGCGTGCGTGCCCAAGATCCCGAGAGGAGAATGGAGGAGAGGGGATTGCGGCGTGACCATCCCCCCTGGGGGGTGATTTCTCGCTTTCTGTCTCTATGTCTCTCTCTGTCTGGCGAGGGCACGGCGCCCTAGTGAAAATCTCTCAAAAAAAAAAAAAAAAAAAAAGAACCCTATGCTAGCTATGCAACTCTTTCAATTTAGAAATTTCTGCAGAGTAAGAAAGGTACTGGTTAAATTCGACGAGGTGACCAAGTTTCTGGAGGAAACACGTGAGGTGGGAGAGTGTAGCATCAGAAAGTGGCTATTGGCCTAAGGAGAGAATTTAAAGCAGGGATTAGGGAGGCAACTTGGAAGTGGAGGGCTGGCTCGCCTTTTCGCTTCTATCCGTCCAAGGCTGAAGGATTGATTGCTTTCAGCCTTCAGGCCAAGCAATCCTTCTGGCGTCTACACTTGCGGAGTTTGCAGCTAGGCAGGCAATTTACATTCGCCCGTTGACTTGCCCCCAGGCTAAACCAGGTTTCCTTTTTTAAAAAGGCAAGCAACATCATTATCCAACAAACCCTTAGACCCACGCACCTTCTCTCAGTTCTGCCCTTCTAGGACCCTGACCTGGTGCAGGCAGGGCAGACAGGGCCGAGGAGAGGCTCACACGGGCAGTGGGGACGAGTCCCTTTCAAACTGCTTTTGTATCTGCCAAGGAGTAGCCAACAAGCGCCAGATTTATGTGCACTTTGAAAGAAGCACCTTCACCATTGGCTTTCCGAGCGGCGCTGTCGCTAGGGAGCGGCTGGTAGAGCGAGCACAGCCTCGGAGGGAAGCCCGGGCTGTGTGTCCCTGTAACCCGAGGAGGGGCACACACAGTTGTGCGCGCTCGGATACGCACACACACTCGCACACAC
>NW_006159773.1:4818144-4838049 GCF_000334495.1 Tupaia belangeri chinensis
CTCGAGGCCGATCCTGCCGCGCAGCCCAGCCGAGGCTTGCGAGCTCCTGTCCCGGCCCCGGTCCCGGGCAAAGGAGGGCTGTCCCTCGCGGAGGCGCACTCCCTCGGCCGCTCAGTCTGTCTCTCCATGGCGTCTCGGCAGCAAACCCGGATCCAGGCGTACCTGGAGAAGAATAAGATCGGTCCCCTGTTTGAGGTGAGGCGTGGAGGAGGGCGGACCCGTTCGTCTTTGGGGAAAGGGGATGCAGAACCAGAACCCCTCAGAGGGAACGAGGGGTAGCCGAGAATCGCGCTGGAGAGGGCGCCCTGGGGCCCCAGTTCACTAGCATTCACCCGGTGCCGGCCAAGTGTCCTGGACCGTGGCCGGGCGGGCATTTCGCCAGTTACCTGACGCGGACAGGTGAGCCCAGGTGGACCCAGCCTGGCCGGGGAAGTTGGAGCCGTCGGACTGTCCTGCATCTCGGAGCCGCACGTACAGGACCCTGGCAGGCTGAGGCAGGCGGTGCGCACAGGTGCACGCACTCGGGCTGTCTTCCACGCGCACACTTTCTTCTTGGAATCCACACTCTCTTGCGTGTTAGATTTCTTTCTTTTTTTACACCCCCCCCCATCTTTTTAATGTGGGCGGTGGTAGAGCCTGAGGTGGTGGAGGAGGTGCTTAGCTGCGGGAAGGAATGTGGTGAATTCAATGGGAGAAAGATGAACTGGCAGGGGTGGGCTTCACTAGGTGCAGGCGTGGCGAGTGAAATCGCCATGTGGGAGACTGACTTCGGTCTCCGGCGGGAAGGAGGATCGTTTGTTTGCAGACCCCACAAGTGTAAGGAGGAGAAGGGGCAGAGAAGGGTTCTGGGAACGCACACGCGTATTTATGGGAGGGAGATGTGTAGCTCTGAGCCATTTCCTTTCGCCAGCAAAGAATTGATAACGAAAATAATCTAGGAGGAAGAGAGGGAGGATGAGAAAATGCGAACCGGAGATTGGAACCTGGCACCGGCAGAGCGTCCCGTCGGTTGCCTGGGCGCTGGGCAGGGGTGGGGCGTGCCGAGCGGGTAGTCTGTACTGGAGGCCTGCGGGTCTGGACGCCCACGGTCCTTTCCCGCCTGGTCCCGCAGCCCAGCCGAACATCCGCCGGCAGCGAGAATGTGCGCGAGGGTCTGCGCACTACCCGCGCGCACGCACCGTTGTGAACGTGGTTTGGGGAGATTATATGTCCGCGGGCGTTCGAGGGACAGGGAAACGCGTTAGGGGGAAGAGAGTGCATTGGAGGTCGCAGAGAATAGTGCAGCTTCTCTGGGAGGGGTAAGAGAAGCCTGTGAGAACTGCAGAGAAAAAAAAAATAATGCGTTTAATGCCCCGTACAAAAGGGCGAGGAGGACAAAGAGGCCCTCAAGTAGGGTTTATTCTTTGGGAGGACAGGTTTCTCATTAAGGTTGCATGATTGCGTGGGTTTCCCCCTCACTTTGAGTTAACGTTGTCCTGTCTTGGAAGATAAGACCATTGTTTCAACTGAAGCTCACTCTGTCCGGTCACCAAGTTCTGCAATTATTGTCTTGATTCTTGCTTCTGCCAACAGTGTTAGCAAAGAAAGTTGATACCTGAGCAAAATGGAATCGCCGGAGCCACGAGAATTCTTTTCTTTGTCCCTCCTGTAATGTTTATAGGCGATACATAACCCCATATAATAAAAACAGGCAGGAGTGTAATAACGCCCTCTGACACAGTGCAGTGATTGCACCGAAAGAATCATAAAGACAAATACACTTACGGGTGGTTTGGGGAGATTATATGTCCGCGGGCGTTCGAGGGACAGGGAAACGCGTTAGGGGGAAGAGAGTGCATTGGAGGTCGCAGAGAATAGTGCAGTTTCTCGGGGGGGGGAAAGAAAACCCTGTGAAAACTGCAGAAAAAAAAAAATAATGCGTTTAATGCCCCGTACAAAAGGGCGAGGAGGACAAAGAGGCCCTCAAGTAGGGTTTATTCTTTGGGAGGACAGGTTTCTCATTAAGGTTGCATGATTGCGTGGGTTTCCCCCTCACTTTGAGTTAACGTTGTCCTGTCTTGGAAGATAAGACCATTGTTTCAACTGAAGCTCACTCTGTCCGGTCACCAAGTTCTGCAATTATTGTCTTGATTCTTGCTTCTGCCAACAGTGTTAGCAAAGAAAGTTGATACCTGAGCAAAATGGAATCGCCGGAGCCACGAGAATTCTTTTCTTTGTCCCTCCTGTAATGTTTATAGGCGATACATAACCCCATATAATAAAAACAGGCAGGAGTGTAATAACGCCCTCTGACACAGTGCAGTGATTGCACCGAAAGAATCATAAAGACAAATACACTTACGGTGTCTTTGCTGGTTACACTCTGTTCTAGAATAAGAAGTACAATTAGCCAGAGAGAGTAAGTGAATTATGTTTAACAGATGCTATTTTTGTTAGTGTATTTGAAAATTTCCAGGATTCTTTCCGAGTGTTAACACGGTATAGTTTGGAATGTATGTAAACACTCTATATACTTAGAAAACAAACCCAACTTGTTATTTATTAATTTTTCCTCACCCTCTTAATGTTGGCAGGGTAGTTCTGCATGGAATTTTTCAGTGATGGCCAAACCGTGTCCTAAAAGCTTTACATCTTCTCACTAAACACAAACTCCACCAACACAGTTATATCCTGTTCTATTGAATCCATGTCACATACATCCCATTAACTTGGATTGCAGTGACGAGTACTTAATTTTTAAGGATCGATATGCACTTTAAATAATTGAAGGGAGAAAAATGGTTATCTTTTCTTCTAAGAACAGGATGGGACACATACCATCTGCAACGATTAAAAATATGTTATTTCCAGGACCAGCAGTTAGCGTAATGGCTATGTCGCTGGACTCCTATGTGGTCAACTGCGGTTCGAGTCCCGGACCCGGTGACTTAAACTCACATTGAGCACGTGTGCATGCGTGCCCAAGATCCCGAGAAGAGAAGGGATTGCCACGTGGCCATCCCCTATGGGGGAGGGGTGATTTCTCACTTTCTGTCTCTCTCTGTCTTTCTGGAGAGCACACACGCCCTATATGAAAACCTCTCCAAAAAAAAAAAAAAGTTATTTCCGTCAGAGAATGTATAACTATGAGCCACTTGGGAGATAGTTGTTTTCCAGAGAACACTTCTGTCAGAGCTCCCAGACCTTACTCAGTGGTTCTTGTAGAACCTGATTCACTCACTGGTCAGCAGAAGGGCCTGGGAAACTAAAGTTGAGAAGCAACACAAGTGATTCGGGCTTGGGAAATTAAAGAAGCAACACAAGTGATTGCTACACCTGGGCCATGTTTTAACAATTCTGTGAGTTAAAAATCACCTTGTACAGATCACAGATTGAAACAGGCCACACTGTTGTGATTTGTTGTGTTGAGTCAGTGGGGTTGGTGACAGACTTGCTTTAATTTTGAAACTGTGAAACATCTGACCATCCCATTGTGGATTTTATAAATTGGGAAAGTTTTGAGAAAATTTATGAGCATGAGACACTTTTAAAAAGGGCACATGAATGTTATGTAAAACAGAAGCAGCATTGGCTCCTGGAGTAATGGTCATGCTCTGCTCAAGAGAGGCTAAATCTGGGGCTGGCAGGTGGCATGGTGGTTAAGGATGTTGGACTCCCACATGGCCAACTGTGGTTCTGGTCCCGTACTTGGAGGCTTGCTTCTTTCTGACTTTCTCTCTCTCTCTCTCTCTCTCTCTGTTCAAATTAAAAAGTAAATAAATAAAGCTAAGTAAAATAATTCTTTAAAAATAAAAAAGAGACAGAAGCCAAATCTCACATGACACATGTTTCAAATCTGCACTCAGCCTGAAAACAAGATCCCAGATTGGAGGACTGGAGGAAAAGAAGCGCAGCATGACCAGGCCCTGCAGAGGGAGCTCGCCTCTCTTTTTTTCTCTCACTCTCTCACTTTCACATATGTGCACACACATGTTTATCAGAAATAAAGAAAAATGTTAAAAATAGTCATTAAAAAGAGCATCTAAGGGGCTAGGAGGTGATTAGGGTGTTGAACTCCCACATGGTTATTTGGGAGTCCAGCACCCTAATCACCTCCTAGCCCCTTAGTTCAAGTCCTGGACTCAGAGACTTGAAACTCACACCAGGCATTTGTGTGTGCATGCCCAAAATCTTGAGAGGTAAATGAAAGAGAAGGGATGGTGACATGGCTGTCCCCCTGGGTGATGCTTTTTCACTTTTCTTCTCTATGTCTCTTTATTCAGTGAGTGCTCATACCCAATAGCAAAACCATGCCATCTGCCAGCCCCCATTAATGCCTTTTTAAAAGCTCATGGGTATTATGTGCTAGTTAAAAAACAAAGTGTGGAGCCAGCAAGTGGCTTGGTGGTTAAGGCAACTGGATTCCCATGTGGCTGGCCATGATTTGAGTCCTGGACCTGTGTGTGTGTGTGTGTTCAAAATCTCACAAGGAGAATGAAAGAGAAGGGATTGTGACATAGCCATCCCCCTGGGGGGTAATTTCTTATGTTCCTCTGTCTCTCTCCTCCAGCAAACATGCATGCTCTATGACAAAAACCTAAATAAAAGATAAATAAATAAATAAAAATAAAGTGCAAGTAGTATAGGCTTGTTTACACGATTCTGGTGTGGATCATTAGGTTCTATCATAGTCAGCAATGTGGGTATGTTGAGTTTTGAGATAGTGGGATGAGGAAAAAGTGAGGTATCTCACAAACAACCACATGGGGAGGGGAAGTTTTAACTAGGTCTAAGGGGATGAGGTGTAACTGGCTGATGCAGTAACCCTGTTGTGCACATTTATAGATGCTGAAGTAGCAACTGTTTTTCTATCTTTATGAACAAAACTCTTTTATTATGAATGGTGGCATCTTTTGCACCTGTATATGTTAGACATGGAGTCAATGATATGTACTGGAAATATTGTTCGTAATTTCCTGGTGCCCTTAGACCTTACCAACTCAGTTGGCTCATGACCCTCCTAGGCCTTTCCTTCACCCTGCTATTTAGAATTCCCTTTTGTAATTTCTCCCTCCTATTCCTCCACATTCCTAGGCAACCACAGATCTCTCCTGTCAGAGTGGATCAGTTTGTCCTTTCCAGAATTTTGTGTAAATGGAATCATACGTTATATAATTTTTGTTTGTTTTTTGAGTATATCTTCTCTCACTCAACCTAACCGCTATAGTTTGGATATCCCACCAGAATTCATGTGTTGGGACTTGATTGTATTGTAAAAGTGTTATGTGAAAACTTAATCCCTTTGTAGTGTCGGGGTGGGGACTTCCGGTGTGGTTGGGTCCTTAGGGTGACACCCCTGTGACTGAGTTGGTAGGATTCTAAGCAGAGGGGATGAGACCAAAAGCAAGAGATGGAAACTCATGGATACAGATTACAGTTTTTACTTTTAGAAGGGAATGTAGGAGATGATTTATATGACTTTGAGTTTGACAAATACCTTTGACAAAAACACAAATAAAGCACTATTTTAAAATCCAAGTAAGTGGGCTTATTCAAAATTAAACTTTGCACCTCAAAAGGCACTATTAAGAAAATGAAAGGGCCAGCCACACCGAATATCTATTTGTCATAGGACTTGTTTCTGTAACATACGAAGAATTCTTAAAAGTTTGCTTTAAGAGGACAGTTAAAATGTATACAAAATAATGGGTAGATAGTTTCCATAAAAGGTAGCAGATAGATGTATGAATGGCTGCTTAATATCATTAGGGAAATATAAACTAAAACTACTACCTACTCACTAGAATACCTAAAGTTAACAAGAGGGACCTGGCTTAGGAACAGTCGTTAAGAGCTGTTAAAGACACTATACTCTGCCGGCTGCACTCACATAGAAAGTTTGAATTTAATTCCTGGTCTAACCTAAAGGTTGGGCATGGTGTCATGTGCTTATAATCATGGAGACTCAGGAAGCTGAGGGAAGAGAATTGTCAACTCTGGGCTGACCTGGGCAACACAAGGCTCTGTCTGAAAGAAGCTGGGTATAATGTAATGCTTCTATGGTCCTAGGTACTTAGGTGGCTGTTGCAGGAAGATTGTGCCATAGCCAGATCCTGTCCTTAAATTAAAAAAAAAAAAAAGTGGCCATAGTAATTTTTGTAAAGATGTAGAGCACTTAGAAAATTCATATAATTCTCGTGGGAATACAAAATGGTACAAGCACTTTGGAAAACACTTTGGCGGCTTTATTTCTAAGATCCAAAAAAGTTTTATTTCTAACAGCCAGGCAAATTAGTATCTGAACAGATAAACAAATTGAATACGTATCTACAATGGAACAATATTCTGCAATAAGGACATGAATTGATGCATGCAATAACAAAGATGAATAATTATGCTGAGTGAAAAAAAATCAGACAAAAATGAGTGCATACTAGATAATTCCACATACATAAAATTCTAGCAAATACTAGGAAGAAAATAATAAGGAGAATGATGAAATTAAAAACAAAATAAATTTATGAAATAAAAGGTTGGTTCTTTGAAGAGATTAATAAAATTGATAAAGCATTAACAAGACTGACAATGAAAAACAGAAATCACAACTTACCTAGGTTAGAAATGAAAAAGGAGATACTACTACAGACGCTTCAGACAGGGAAAGGATAAGGGAATAGTAAGAACAACTTAGGTAGCTAATTGACAATTAAAATAGACAAAATCTTTGAAAAATATGTTAGGGATCAGGAGTTAGCATAATGGCTATGTCACTGGACTCCCATGTAGCCGACCATGGTTCAAATCCCAGACCCGGTGTCTTAAACTCACACCGGGTGTTTGTGCATGTATGCCCAAGATCCCGAGAGGGGAACGGAGAAGAAGGGATTGTGGTGTAGCCATTCACCCTGGGGGGGTGATTTCTCACTTTCTGTCACTCTGGTGAGCAGACACACCCTATAGCAAAAACCTCTGCAAAAAAAAAAAAAAAAGAAAGAAAGAAAGAAAAAGAGAAAAATAAAAATTATGTAACTCACCAAATATGAAGTAAATAAATATAACAAATGAGCATTTTGAAATCTTTCCAAGAAGGAATCTATTAGCCTAGATCACTTCAATGATGATTCCTACCAAACCAAAAAAAGGATTAATAACAATTCCATATACTTTTTCAGAAGAAGAGAGAATACTTTTAGATTTTAGATTTATTTACTTCTTCCATGAGACAGAGAGAGAGAGACACACATACTCATAACAAGGTCTTTATACTGTGATCTGCCCCCCAGCTTCAACTAGCCAGGATCATAGGCACACAATTCAGTCTCACTTGTTATACAAAAATCAACTCAAAGTAGATCAGAGATCTAAGTATCTCACATATACATGGGTACTTCAAAAAGTTTGTGAAAGGGGGCCAGTAGGTGGCACAGTGGTTAAGGTGCTGGACTCCCACGTGGTCTGTTGTGGTTCAAGTCCCTGATCTGGAGGCTTGGTTTCTCATGTTCTTTCTTTTTTTCTCTCTCTGGTGAGCACATGAGCCTGTAGCAAACTGAAAACATAGTGGGTTGTTGGAAAAGTCATGATGTAGTTTTGCATAGAAAAACAAAAAAAATGTCATGACATATATGACAACCCAATATAATAATAATGATAAAAAATTAAATAATTCTTTAAAAAAATGCTTGTGGGAAAATGGAATTAAAGTAGGAAGTATTTTGTTGCAAAACAGTTTTGAAATTCAGGCATTTTTTTTTTAACATGCTTTTTACACAAACTTTTTGAACACCCCTCATAAATGGAATATAAAAAAGTCAAACTCAGATACAATAAACTGAATAGTGGTTACCAGGCACTGGAGTGGGGAGCAATGAGTAAGGGGAGGTGTTTGTCAACAGGTACAAAGTTTCATTTAGCAAAGCAGGTTCTGGTGGTGACTGTGAATAATAGTGTACACTTGAAAACGATTTAAAGCTCATATTTTAAATGTTCTCACCACAAAAACATAAGTATATGAGATGATGAATATGTTAAATAGCTTGATGTAATCATTTCACAGTATATAGAACATCGAAACATGTAGGTGCACCATAAATACATACAATTTTTATCAGTAAAAGTGACATCTATAATTTTTTGAGGGCCAACAGGTGGTATGGCTGTTAAGGCACTAGACTCCTACGTGACTGACTGTGATTCAAGTCTTGGACCTGACGACTCACATTCTCACTTTCCTTCTCTTTCTGTTTCTCCCTGGTGTGCACACATGCCCTGTAGAAAATTAAAAATAGTAATGATTATAATAATGATAAATAAAATTAAATAAATAATTCTTTAAGATATTTTTTTCAGTAAAAATTTAAACCATGAAGTTTTAAAAGTTCATGGAATATATTAAAAGGGCTAAAAGACAGTTGCTGTGTGGGAAAAATGTTTTTAAATCACATATCCAACAATTCACTAGTATCTAGAATGTATTACAGAACTCTTAAATCTCAGTAGTAAAAACAAAATGAACAAACAAATAAAAACCCCAAACAATCCAAATTAAATTAGAAAATGTGTAAAGGACATGAAGAGACATTTCACATGAAAATATACTGAAGCCACATAAGCATAGGAAAAGATTTTCAGTTTTGTGAGCCATTAGAGAACTGCAAATTAAAGTCACAATGACAATTGACTGCATCCTTGTCAGAATGGCTAAAGCAAAAGCGAGTGAAAACACCAGATGACGATGAAGAGAAACTTGATCATACATGCATTGCCAATGGTTATGTGGAATAGTACAGCCACTCTGGAAAACGCTTTGGCAAGTTAAAGTAAATATGGAGTTTTGGCTAGCTAGAGTAAATATGCATACCAACATTCACACCCCTGAGTATTTATCCCAAAGCAATGAAGGTTATGTTCACTCAAAAACTTGTATGTGGATCTTTAAACAATTTTATTCTTAAGAGTAAGAGTAGACAAACTGGAAACAACCCAGATATGATTGCACCATTAAACAAACTTGGTATATTTCTGATATGGGATACTATTAAGCAATTAAAAGAATAACTTGTTCTTTTTGGTATGGATGCGTTTCTAGAGAATTATGCTGAGTGAAAAAATCTAACTCACGGGACCAGCAGATGGCATAGTGGTTATGTGACATCAGTATTTTCTCCTTATGTGAAATGTCTCTTCACGTCCTTTACACATTTTCTAATTTAATTTGGATTGTTTGGACTCCCACATGGCCTACCACTGTTTGAGTCCTGGAATGGTGATTTCAAAATCATGCTGGGCATGCAAGTGTGCATGGCCAAGATTCCGGGAGGAGAAATGATTGTGGTGTGGCCATCCCCCCATGGGGAGATGATCTCTCTCTCTCTCTCTCTCTCTCTCGTGAGTGCATGTGCCCTAAGGCAAAAACCTCTTAAAAATAAATCCAGCTCAGAAGTTTACTTGAGGTCTGTCCTGTGGCCAAGTGGTAAAGGGAGCTGATTCACACAAGGCTGACTGCAGTTTGAATCCTGGCACTAGAGGCTTAGAAAACATGCTGGGTGCATATGTGCGCATGCTCCCAATGGCAACGGACTGGAGAAAAGGAGGAGAAGGGATTGTGGTGTGACCATGCCCCATTGGAAAGTACTTTCTTTTTCTCCCTTTCTCTTTCTTTCTCTCTAATGAGTGCACATGACCTCTGGCAATTAAAAATTTTGTGTTATGTGCAATCCCATTATAAAATGGGAAACATAGCTTCGGGTGTTTGAAATAGTGTAGGAAAATGAAGAAAGTGGTTGGGACTATAAAATGGCAACAATGAGGGATTCTTGCAGGATATAAATGTTCTGTATCCTGTCTTATTTCAACACCAGTGTCCTGGTTATGATATCGTTCTATAGTTTTTCAAGATCTTACTATTTGGGTACAGGGATAAAGGGTTCAGAGGTTTCTCTCTGTTGCTTCTTCCAACTGCAACTGAGCCTACAATTACTTCAGAAGTAAACGTTTAAAGAAAAAAGTAAGTTTCCAGCCCAAAATGTAATTTCTTAAATTTGAAAAAAAGTAGACAGTTTTTAAAATAGTAAGAATAGAACAAATTAGAAAATTAGTTACCTGGGAGGTAGAGTTATTCCAATATATAGATAGATTGGATGAAGATAAATTAAATAACATAAATGAAAAATTAGAAAAATATGAGCTAAGCAAAATTCTTGTAATGTTTGTTGAAGAAAAATAACATGGGTTCTAATATTGATAAAAAATGTTTAAATATTTGTCAACAATTTAACATTAATATTTAGAATACCAATAAATATAATTTGTTGCTTCCAAATAATTAGATATATGATAAAAAATTAAGTATTGTTTAGTTAAAGTAACAAAAGTTAAGAACAGCATGTTAAAGATAACACATGTGAGTATACAAAGTAGGAAACATGAAAGAAGGTATCAGAAACAAGGTCAGACAGAATAGGAATTATAATAAATATAAATGTATTAGATTATTGTATCAAATCACAGCTTCTCCTGTTGGATTATAAATCTTTCTATAATCTATAATGCATAAGAGACACCAAGAATGAAATGATAGAGAATGGTGGACACAAAAGAAAAACAGGAAAAATTTACACTAATTAGATGCCAATGAGACAGTTGCTCTTATATTACTAGTATCTAAAACAATATAATTTGAAGTGAGATACATTATATAGAGGTGGAGCAAATAACTCATATGCAAAGAAATGGAATATTCTAGAAACTTGATTATGCATATTAACATACGTATATGTATATATACACATACATAAACATGAGTAGGTATATATTTTGTGTGTGTGTAATATATACATTTACAGATTTCTATAGTATACAAATATGTGTGTGTGTATATGTCAAGGTATAAAAAGTTCCAGACATGTATATTTAAAATACACCTGTAGCACTTAGAAACATTCACCATAATTTAACCCACAAAGAAAGTATCAATATATTTTTTTCAGTTTAGAAAATTCTCTAGAAGACTAGGGAGAACTTGGTTAACAGATACAAATTTCTATTAGGAGGAATTAATCTAGGGTTCTAAAGTACAGTAGAGTAGCTATAGTTAGTAACAATTTAATATGTGTTTTTTAATAGCTAGAATAAAAAATTTCTAATGTTCACAATACAGAGAAACAATAAATGAGTCCAGCTCCACAGACTGGTGGTTAAGGGAGCTGGATTCACATTGCGGATTACATGTCCCACATGCAGACTGCATGGTTCTAATCTTGGCCCCTGTGCCTTGGGAAACACTCTGGGCATGCGTGCTCAGAATCCTAACAGGATGGAGAAATGAAGGAGAAGGAATTGCAGCATGACCACACCCCACTGGGAAGTGCTGTCTCCCTCTCTCTTTCTCTGCCCTTCTGGTGAGTATATGGACCCTCTGGCAAATTATAAAAAGAAAGAAAAGCTAAATTTTGAGATGGCAGATATCTTTATTGCCTTGATTTTATCATCATACCCAGTATGCATGTATTAAAAAGTCACACTCTACCCCAGAAATATGTACAAATATTTTTTTAAAAAATCACTTACTGGGACCTGCCCATGAAGCCAAGAAAAGGGAAAACCTCATGGACTTTGCCTGATAAGTGACCTTGCTCAAGTACTGACCTACAGAAACTCATTCATTCATTCATTTCATTTCTTTCATTTCCTTGCTTTAACAGATGTTATCTAAACACTGAGACAGGACCTAGAAGTGAGTAAAAATAAATAAAACACAACTCCTGGCCCCAGAAGCTTACCCTAAACAGGGAAAGCAGAAAATCAAATAAATATGCAAAAATAAATGTGAAAACCAAACCAAAAGGAAAAAAGAAAACAAACTTACAGGTAGCATTCTCTGACCACAATGCCCAATAACTACCAAACCTAGTTTACACATTTTTCTCTTTTCACCCTCGCGTGTCTGTTAAGCTATTTACATAAACTATACTATTTAATGTAATTTAATAAGGAAACTATTTTTTGGTATCATTTGTATTGTCTTAAGTAGGCTGCATTATTTACTGCAGTATATATGAATAGTTGCCCACAACCCTCAATTGAATGTTTATCCTTTCCTAGTAGATTTTAAATGTAATGTTGCTTATAAACAAATTTATTTATTACAGACTTTCTCTGGAATTCACATCTTTTTATTTAATAGTCTCTCAAGCATTTTTAAAAGACTATATTTAGAGACAATTTGATTCATAGCAAAACTGAAAGGAATGTACAGAGATTTTCCAGATGCTGCTGCCCCCCCCACATAATACTTCCTATTATCAACATCCCCCACAGAATAAAATATTATAATTGTTGAAAATACATTGACACATTCTTATACCCTGTTGTCTAGTTTCCATTAAGGTTCACTCTTGGAGTTGTACTTTCTATTTGTTAGAATAAATGTATTAAGAAATATTTTATATATATGTATATATAAAATATATTTATGTATTATGTATAAATTTGTTAAAATAGATATATTTATATTTATATGTTTGCATATAAATATATAATAACAGAAAGTGAGAAATCACCCCCCAGGGGGGATGGTCACGCTGCAATCCCTTCTCCTCCATTCTCCTCTCAGGATCTTGGGCACGCACGCACACGCGCCCGGTGTGAGTTTTAAGCCACCGGTTCTGGGACACGAACCGTGGTTGGCTACTTGGGAGTCCATCGTCATAGCCATTACGCTAACTGCTGGTTCCCAAAATATAACATATATTTAAAATATATATTTACATATACATATATTTATATATATAAAATAGTATCATGCAGAGTATTTTCACTGCCATGAAATTCTGTGCTTTGCCTATTCATTCTTCCCTCTTCTCTAACCCTGGGAAGCCAATGATAATTTTATAGTGTCCTTAGTTTTTTCTTTTTGAGAATGTCATATAATTGGAATCTTATATTATGCAGCCTTTTCAGATTGGATTCTTTCACTCAGTAACGTGCACTTAAAGATCCTTCCTGTTTTTTCTTGACTTGATAGCTCGTTTCTTTCCACTGCCGAGTAATTCTTTATTATTTGGATGTTCCACAGTATCTGTTCACCTATAGAGTGACATCTAGATTGCTTCCAAATTTTGACAATTACTAATAAAGCTGCTGTAAATACCTATATGTAAGGTTTTCTGTGGACAACAGTTTCCACCTGTGTTGAGTAAAGTCCAAGGAACATGATTGCTAGATAATATGGTAACAATATGTTTTATTTTGTAAGAAACTACCAAACTGTTTTCTAAAGTAGCTGTAACATTTTTCATTCCCATCAGCAATGAGTGAGAATTTCTGTTGGTTCACATCCTTGTCAACATTTGGTGGTGTCAGTGTTCTGGATTTTGGCCATTCTAAAGATGTGTAGTAGCATCTAATTGTCTTAATTTACAATTCTATAACGGCATATGGTGTTGTTGTCTACATATTTTCTTTGATGAAATGTCTGTTAAGGTCTTTGGACCATTTTTGAATCAGATTGTTTGTTTTCCTATTGCTGAATTTTAAATGTTTCATACATTTTGCAAATATTGCAGTATTTTTGTATATTTTTTGCTGTCTTAGATATATCTCTTGCAAATATTTTTTTCCCAATCTGTGGCTTGTCTTTTTATTCCCTTGAATATTCATCTGAACATTTAAGAAACATTTTTAGTATTCAAAACATTATTAGAAAGATGAATTAATACATATGCAACTAGAAATATGTATGCGGTTCTATTTGTTGTCTAACTCCTAAGTAAAGAAGTTGTGTGAGTAAAACAGCCCTTTGCAGAGTTAAAAGGAATGAAAACTATGTATTCAGTAAGTCATTTTGTAAGCGAATAACTGAAACTGGATACATGTGTGCCCTGGATGAGGCAAAGATTGGTTTTGGTTGCTTTTCTTGTTCTTTGGAGGAATATCATAAACAATGATTTTCATTAAAATTATTCAAAGTTTCCTTCACGTCTCAGTCAGGTACTGCTCCATTCACTTGCTCTGTGTGCAACCTCAATCCCTGGCCATTGAGTTGCATGAGGAAAGGTGATTCACCTTTCATGAATGAACCCTTTAATTATTCACATGACTGTCCCTGGGACCCTTTCTGCACTCTCTTCTAGACTCTCATTCAAATTTAATAAGATTGCAAATCGTAAAAGCCTTTTGGGTTGGGAATTTGGTAAAATATATCAAAACTAGAAAGAACTCTTTTAGCCAGTGATTTCATTTGTAGAATATATTTTACAGAAATACTTAGACATGTGCAAAAATTTTACAAGGAAATGAGTGCCACATTATATGAAATGGTCAAATGTTGTAAATTACCTCAATACCTGTTTATATGAAATACTCATATTATCACATTTTTATCCCATGTGACTATTTAAAAGAATTAAATATCTATATACTAAATACACTGACATGGAAACATATTTATGTATATGTTTTTGCCTTAGGGCATTTGTACTCACCGGAGAGAGAGAGAGAGACAGACAGACAGACAGTGAGAAGTCACCCTCTAGGGGGCGTGGCCACACCACATTCCCTTCTCCTGTATTCTCCTCCTGGGATCTTGGGCACACGTACACACATGCACACATGCCTGGTGTGAGTTTCAAGTCACTGGTTCCAGGACTTGAACAGTGTTTGGCCGTAAGGGAGTCTAGCAACATAACCACCCCCCCCCCACACACACGTATTATTATTTGTTTAAAGAGATTTTTGCTATAGTGTGCGTGTGCTTGCCAGAGAGACAGAAAGTGAGAAATCATCCTGGGGGAGATGGCCACACCTCAGTCCCTTTTCCTGCATTTCCTCTCAGGATCTTGGGCTCACATGCACACACACCTGGCATGAGGTTTAAGCAACAGGGTCCTGTACTCAAACCGGGGTCAACTACGTGGGAGTCCGGCGATGTAACCATTGTGCTGTCTGCTCGTCCCCCCATGATATAATTCTTAAAAAGTGAACTACTGTTAGTACTCTTGTACTTTTTTTTTTTGAGAGGTATTTGCTATAGGGCACGTGTGCTCACTAGAAAAACAGAGACAGAGAGACAGAGAGACAGAAAGCGAGAAGTCACCCCCCCAGGGGGATGGGCACGCTGTAGTCCCTTTTCCTCCATTGCGGGCATGCACGCACTTGCGCCCTGCGTGAATTTAAGCCACTGGGTCTGGGACTCAAACCGTGGTCAACTACATGGGAGTCCAGCGATACAGCCATTATGCCAACTGCTGGTCCCAGGACTCTTGTATTTTTTGTAACATGTCAAAGCAGAGATCTGAAAACGATTCCATATTAAAACATATAGAAATTGCCTCCTTTTCAATTTATAGAAAAGTTAAAAGAAAGTAGGGAAAATCATGGGCTAGAAATGAGGTCAGACTAGATAATTAGACTGGTAGTTTGATACTGAGTCTACGCCTGCCTAATGAATATGTTTTTTTCTCCTTAATTTTGAGCCTAGGGTCTTACTAGCTCTGTAGGACTAGAGAGTATGTCCTTGGATCTAAATAATGAGGTATTAAAACTGAGGTCCTTTTCCACAAAATGGGATGCACGATTTATAAAAAAAAAAAAGTCTGGGGTGAGAATTATAACACCAAATTAGGAAGGTAGTGATGTCTTGGAGGCATGGTGGCATGGGGTCAAATGTTTTAATAATTGTTAGCAGTGGTTTTATGAATGATGGTTACATAGATATTTGTTATACTGTCACTTAGCCCTCTTTATGTCTAAACTCAACTTTTCAAGGCAACATTTAAGAGTTAGGGACTGTGTGGATGTATGTACTGCATGTGTGTTTCTAAGTATGTAATGTATGTGTATATATGTGTGCATATATGTTTATATTAAAACAAAGCATACATGTGCATATGTGTGTCAGCGTGTGCATATAAATGCTCGTGACCACATCTTTTTGGGGGGAATTAACAAAGTTGCTTTTCATGGGTACTCACTGGTAAGAAAAGATAGGAAAATAGACACAGTGAGTTCTGTGTTGTGTCTTAAATTACTTTAATGTTTAAAATATGCTGTGGCACAGGGTAAGAAGCTAGACCAAACTGTGGCTTGAGAGGTCACCCCACCCTCAGCCTACAGGACCTTCTACAGTTTTCTTTCATACTCTCTCAGTGTTTCCCCCCCACTCCTAGATCCCCTAGTTAAACAGATGACCCAAGAATTTTCATAGGCTGTAAAACCCCTTCTAAATCATGTATTGAGTTTTTTCTTCAATAAAAACAGAAACAATGAGGTTAATCATAAATGCAAATGTTATATCCAACAATTATGTAGAATTTGTTGAATTTTAGAAATGTATACCCAAATTTGTTTGCAAGAATAGAACCAATAATCATGCTATCATTTCAGACGAATTAGTATATCAGAACGTTTTTCTTTTAGACTAAAATAGCTGTAAAGTATTTGGGCTTGAGAATGATGGATCTACATTGTCATCACCAGTTGACCACAAGTGTTGAATGGATTGATGTGACAAGTCCAAAGACGACCCGTGCTTTCTGTGCGATTCTTCGTGTCCCCTAGCAGTAGAACATACTCTGTCTTGATAGACGGAAGGTTCTTCTACATCCAGGGTATGTGATTGTCAGGGATCTCTGACAACAGGCATTTGTTCATATTTTATGTCTTATGTCTCAGGCTAGGTCTTAGGTATTTGAGGATGAGGAACAACTATTTTGCTTGATGCTTTATGGTGTGTTTACTGTAGTGCATAGTGGACCATTGGTTTTAAAGCAGGGGCCCAACAGATGTGTGTTGAAGTAAACAGAGCATTTACTTGTATATTCTACAGGAGGAGAAAACAACAAAAACAACCCTAAAACATTGAAGATACAACCAGCTAGCAAAGAGCATCTCAATATCCACTCTTTTAAGACCTAGAGAAAACTACTCCCTATCCCATTAAGTTCCCTTTATGTATGGTGAATAACTTTTAATTATGTACTTATTTATCTAATTAGCTTTCAGTTATCCTTTTTCCTTTTTCATACTTGCTTTTAAGAAAGAGGTTGATAAATTAATTCACAACGTGTAAGGTGTAATGTATAACTCTCTCCCACCCCCAAATTCATTTGCATTTAATAGGTAGGAAGTTGCTTGACACAGATAAATATGGATTGGAGACGGGTGATCTTTGGAGACGATGTAGGCTAGAAATTGCTTACTGTCTGCTTGACCCTGAGCAAGTTAATCAATCTCTGTGAACATTAGTGTCTTTATCTGCAAAAATAATACCTAACAGGGATATTATGAGGAATACATGAGATGGAAAACAGTGAAGGACCCCATACTTTGCACTTGGAGGTCACCCAATAAATTTAGTTTCCCATCACATTAGGTGCTACTATTTCCCTTTTCTATTAATATTAATGGCCCAGTGACAGGCCAGGTGGAGAGGCACACCTGAAGGCTGGCCTTCTACCATCCTGAAACTAGAGCTCAGAATATGCATCTTTTAGTTGTAGCTCTGAGGACTGAAAATGCATCTCACCAAGGGTGTACAGGGGAGCGACATTTTACAGAGCAAAGATTGCAACTCGTGTGTGTGTGTGTGTGTGTGTGTGTGTGTGTGTGTTTTCATCAGCAGGAGAGGTCGTACTTGGTGCAGTATCACCAAAGTGACTATATACTTTAGCAAAATATGGAAACATATCGTATCATTAGAAAACATGCCAGAATGCCATGTTGTCTCAGAAAGGCAACACAGATCACCCTTACCTGAAATACCACACACCGTCCAATTCCCCAGTACTCTTTGTAGTATGATTTTCTTGGTTTTTCTTCATATCCTTTATCATCATCTGAAATTTCCTCATCAGAGTATTCCTTTGATTTCAGTTTATATTCAGTTCATTTCTACTAGATTATAAACTCCTTAAAGTTAGATATCTTGCCAGTCCTCTTAACTGTTTGTGTCTTCAATGCCTAGAAAATATTTGGTATAGGGCTAGCCCTGTAGCTTAGTTAAGGCAGCTGGATCCCACATAGTCAAGCACTGTTTGGATGGTGGCTTCAGTGGCTTGAGAAATGTGCTGAGCACATGTATGCCCATTCCCAAATCCCAATGGGATGGAGAAATGGAAGAGAAGGTGTTGTGGCATGATCATACCCCATTGAGGAGTGGTTTTTGCTTCCCATACCACTCTGTCTCTGTCTGATGAGCACATGTGCTTTCTGGCATTAAAAAGAAAAAAAAGAAAGAAAGAAAGAAAGAAAGAAAGAAAGAAAATGTTTAGGACATAGTAGGTTTCTACTAAATGGTTGTCAAATAATCTTTATGAATGAAAAAAATCAGGACCAACCTATCAAATATGAAATGTGTATGGTTTGTAGATTAATGATCATTTTTCCCCGGGAGTCTGAGACTATCTGCAACAGTTTACAGGAAATTCCACTTTCTTAAAAATTCATTAAAACCATTAATTCTTTTTTTAAAAAAATTTTGTTGCCAGAGGGCACATGTGCTCTCAGAGAAAGAGAGAGAGTAAAAACACCACCCAGTGTGGCATGACTGTGTAGCAATCTTTTTCCCCCATTTCTAATTGTTCTTCCACTCTTAACATCCCATTAGGATTTAGGGTGTGGATGTAAATGCAGACAGTGTGTGTGTTTTTTTCTGTTTTTGGAGAGGATTTTGCTATACGGAGCATGCGCTCGCCAGACAGACAGAGAGAGACAGAGAGAGAGAAAGCGAGAAATAACTCCCCCCCCAGAGGGGATGGCCACACCACAATCCCTTCTCCTCCATTCTCCTCTTGGGATCTTGGGCACACATGCACACACACCTGGCGTGAGGTTAAGCCACCGGATCTGGGACTCGAACCGTGGTTGACTATGTGGGAGTCCAGCGACATAGCCATTACACTAACTGCTGGTCCCTGACAGTGTGTTTTTTAAGTGGTTGGGGTCAGGATTTGAACCATGGTTGGCCATGTGAGATCTGGCTCCCTACACACAGGGTTTACCTGCTATTCTGTGAGGTCTAGCCTGTAGACTTTTTAAATTTTGATTTTATTTGCATTCTTTTTCATTCTTTACAACAGCTATCAGATTCTTTGATACATGGGAACTTCATTTACATTAAAACTCAAAACTTAGTTTTACTCAAAAACTTAGGTATTTAGAAATACTGGCATACTTTGGACAGTCTCAACTGTTATATTCTGATAATTTTACAAAAACTTACCTTGGTTTTCTGTTTGTATGCCTATTAAGTATTTTCATCAGTACACTCCATTATTATAATTATCAGTGCATGCCATCATTATAATTCTACAACTAGGAAATTCATATTTAAAACTTGGACTTAGAGATAAGTTTTCATGAAATTTGCCATGGGATCAGTATGCAAACTGAATAAGATAAGAGGCAGATGTCTTTAATAAGATAGTTTCTGTCATTGTTTATTTTCCTGGAAGTTATTAGCAAAAATGATACACCTAGCAATTAATTATTAAAAATATCTGAACAATCTTGGAATCAGCAGATGGCATAATGGTTACACTGCTGTACTCCCATGTAGTTGACTGTGGTTCAAGACCGGATCCAGTGACTTTCTCACTTTCTGTCTCTCTGTCTCTCTAACAAGCACATGCATCCTATACCAAAAAGAAAACTCGCTTAAAAAAAAAAAAGTAAGCAATCTCATTGTAATAAATATATTTAATCAATACATTTAATTTTTTTTCTATATGTCTAAACATTATATCTGTTTACATGTATTAAACTTTATTGATAAGGTTTAGTATAGCAGCATATTTTTTTTTTTTTTGGGAGAGGTTTTTGTTATAGGGCGCATGCACTTGCCAGAAAGACAGAGAGAGAGAGAGAGAGAGAGAGAGAGAGAGACAGACAGAAAGTGAGAAATCACCCCCCAGGGGGGATGGCCACGCCACA
>NW_006159773.1:4838157-4847567 GCF_000334495.1 Tupaia belangeri chinensis
GGTAGCCCAGCGACATAGCCATTATGTTAACTGCTGGTCCCTAGCCAGCTTATTTTTTAAAATAATTATTTATTTAATTTTATTATTTTTTTTAAAATTCACCAGAGTGAGACAGAATGACAGAGAAAGAGAGAGAAGAAAGAGAGAAAGCGGCCAGGTCTAGGACTTGAACTATAGTTGGCCATGTGGGAGTCCAGAACCTTATCCACCACGTCACGTGCTGTCCTCACCAGTATGTTTTTGAGATATTATCTACTTTAATACTCTTTTACTTCTATAAATTCTAGTATTATTTTTGGTTATTGCATTTTTTCCTGTGTCTTTAAAATACAGTCATCTCCATATTATATAAAATGGTAATTAAAACTAGCAGTAGTGGACCAGCAGGCATAGTGATTAAGGGATTGGGCTCCCATATGGCTGATTACAGTTCTAGTCTTGGACCTGGCGGCTTGAAACTCACCCTAGGCACGTGTATGTGTGTGCCCAGAATCCTGAGAGGAGAATGGAGCAGAAGGAATTGCAGTGTAGCCATCCCCCCGCGCTGATTTCTCACTTTTCTCTCCATCTCTCTCTGTCTTTCCAGTGATTGCATGCATCCTGTAGCAAAAATCTCTCCTAAAACAAACAAATAAACAAAAACAAAACAGCAATAGTTTATTTAACATAGAATATTATTTTATTATGACTCAAAATATTTATTGAAACTTTTTCTAGCATTTCCCTCTTAGTGGAATAGCACTGCTATGATAAATAGTACCGTTAAGTTTATACAGAAGACAGATCATTTGTTTTGTGGAAGCTGTAGGCCTTTCCACAGTTTCAAACTCATTAACAGCTTTCACAGAATTATTTCGATGCTAAACCTCACTTAACATTCAGCTAAGACATTGGGGTCTGTGTGTGATTGTTAACATATCATTTTTATAGTCTACAGATTGGTAGAGAACACAAGACAGAGACTGGCACCCCTAGGTTTGTCAATAGTTCCGTTTTCAGAAATAATTTTCAGGGAGAAATTTATGAGGTTCATATATATTAACTTCATTTTTTTAGAGAGATTTTTGGTATAGGGCACGTGCGCTCAGTGGAGAGACAGAAAGCAAGATATCACCCCTCAGAGAGGTTAGTCACATTGTAGTCCCTTCTCCTCCATTCTTTTCTCAGGACTTTGGTCACACACGCACACGCGCCTCGCATGTTTTAAGCTGCTGGGTCCAGAAGTCGAACCACAGTTGGCCATGTAGGAGTCCAGCAACGTAATCATTACACTATTTGCTGGTCCCTGCATGAACTTCTGAGTTATTAAAAAATGTATTTTTGTGTAAAGTTAGTTGTACAACAAATTAGATACCCATTTTGTGAAAGTCAGTTCACTGAAGAATCACTCTCACTGAATTTTATAGTGACATGATGGAAGAAGCCTCTATTAAAAGTTATTGTAAGAGCCAGACCAGCGAAAACAGTTTTGTATGTTGAAAAATGTTGTGGAGGGGCATTTTTATTATATTAAGTATTGGCCTCTTTTGGGAACTACTGTACCATTTTATAATGTCAAGAATAGTTATATGAATATTTTCAAACATGCTCTAACAGGATTCTCTCTTCCCACTTTTTCTCATGGGTTGCTGGAAAATTCATAGCTTAGCCGTAGCTTGAATGTAGAGCATTATCCTGAGCATGTATACCCTCATTCTTTCTCCTACATTGTCTTCACCTTATTTTAGTTTATCTTTTCCACTCTCCTTTTTATTGATGTTGTTTGGTTATAATGCTTCTTTGGAAAATGCCTTCAATTTTTCCTGAGAGAGGGATGAATATGAATATGTTAAATCATAAAGCAGCACACTCTTGGTCCAAATAATTTTGAGACATTGTAAGATATAATCTGTTGATACATTTAACTTTCTAAGTGTGTGTGTGTGTGTGTGTGTGTGTTTGTGTGTAGATATAGATATGTATATGTATAAAGTTTATATTCTAGGCCAGCAGGTGGAGTGGTAGTTAAGGTTCTAGATCCCACATGGTTGACTCTCCAGGAACAGCAGCTTGAAAAACATGCCAGGAGCCTGTGAGTGCACACCAAAATCCTGAGAGGAAAATGGAGAAGAGATTGTGTGGTGACCATTTCCCTGGGGGTGATTTCTCACTTTCCCCTTTCTCTCTCTCTCTGGCTAGCACATATGTCCTACAGCAAAAAAAAAAAAAGCTTATTTTCTTCTTTTCTTCATTACAGAGCATCAGACAGAGAGAAAGAGGGAGAGGGGCACACTCAACAGGGTCCCCACATTGTGATCCACCCCTAGTCTCAGCCAACCAGTGAACATGGCAGGTGTGCATGCCCGACACGGTGTGTATAGGGAGTCCTCAGGACGTCAACCAGGGACCTTCCCTTTTGATCCCAGACTGTGGAGTGTTGTGCTGCCACAGAGCACTGTGTTGGCACTGTATCACTGTGGCTGGCCCTCTAAAAATATTTATTTGTCCCATTTTGGTTTGTTTAGTGAGCCTTTGTTTAGATGATGTTTCTTAGGATTGACTTTATAAGCAGCAGAAACAAAGCTGCCGAAAAGCCTAGCATGGAGACTCAAGGCATCCACATGATCTGTGTCTCTGATTGAAAGATTTCGTCAGGCAGCTGGCTGTGTCTTGCCTTTTAGATCTCTGGTTAAATATCTCATCATCTAAGCCCTCTGGATAACTTGGTCCCGGCTCAACCTCCATCGTGCCACACTTTTATTTTCGCTGTAGCATTCATCAGCCTCTGACACTTTATGATTTATTTTTTTCAGTGTCTGGCACCTCCTCTTAAATAAAACTTTCATGAGGAAAGGGACTCTATCAGCCTTGCTCTGTGACATACCTTGGAAGAGCAGTCCAAGTTCTGCAATCAGCTATTCATCATTTATTTGAACACTGTTTGTTTATCTGCTTTTTAAAATTGATGAGGATTGATTATTCATTCTAATTCATCTTACCAAACATTAAAAAATGAGTTAAATAAGTCTTTTCCCAGATGGGATATAATGGTACCATTAAAAATATAGAAAAAAAAGAATCCAAGATTATATATGCAGTGTTATTACCTCTGTGTAAGATATGGAAAATAAGAAAGGCTTATAGGTCTTATATGATGTACTGAGTTAATGGACTCTTTTTAAAATGTGTTGTCCTAGATGGATGGGCTATTTTCACTCCCAAGCAGCCCATTCAAATTCCCGAGCTCTTTTGTATACTGCTCTATTGCTGTAAATATTGTGTAGTCATTGTTTTTGATAATTTGGTTTTCTAGAGATCCCTACTGACTCCCACAGGGGCACTAAATTTGCATATTAATACTGAATTTCTCATCAGTCAAAACCTTAATAGAGTTTTTTGGGCAAGGCAGAGAGAAAAACCCTTAATGAAAGGATCAAGTCAGATATTAATTTGATGAGAAGACAGAAGCAGGCAGAATGGAAATGAGCATCAGGTGAACAGAAGTAGTTCCAAATGGGGAGGGGGAATAAATGAATCCAAATTTTCCAACATGATCCAGCTATCAGGATATATCAACTCCTCTTCATTTTTTCCTTTTTTTTTTTTTTAAACGTTTTTGTCATAGGATGCATGCACTTTCCAGAGAGACACAGAAAGACAGTGAAAGGGAAAGTGAGATCACTCCCCAGGGGGGATGGTACACTACAGTCCCTTCTCCTCCATTCTCTTCTTGAGATTTTGGTACTCTGTGTCCGGAGTCAGTTTCAAGCCACCAGATCCAGGACTTGAACCACAGTCAACCCTGTGGGAATCTAGGGTCTTGACCACCATGCTACCTGTTGGGCCCCCTCTTCTCTTTCTTAAACTCTCTGTTAAAGAGAAAGAAACAACAAAATCCAAAAAAAATTGAGACTTGTGGATGGTGGCACAGCACCTGTCTTCACAGAGCTTTGTATATTTCATCCTGTGCCCCCGCTCTTTGGAAGGATATTCAGGAGTGAACTTCAGATGCATCAAGTGACATGAAAACTGAGGTGCTTTGAGAAGGTGGCTGATAGTGTTGTGAGGAAACAAATGAGTCTCATTCAGACACAACTAAGGTGAAGCTAGAAGATACTCTAATGTCAAACAGCTATCTCTGTAGCGGGCCTATTTTCTAAATATTTATGAGTGAAAAATGAAGGGTTTTTCATGTAGATCATCAAAAGTTTATGGAAAATAAATGTTAAAAAACTATGGATAGATTAAAAAAATTTTTTTGCACCAAAATAAACTTGAACATTAATTTCCTTTTCCATGAATGTTTTGAAATCTCTTCTTTATGTACCCTAAACTCAAAATGACTAAAAGAAGCCAAAATAACAAGATGTTTCATCCTTACATCTTTGGTTCAGCTTTGGTTTAAAATTCTTTCCAAGATCCAGTTATCTTTTTTCTTTCCTCACTTAAAGAAAAATTCGGGCACATCATCCAGTCTTTTCCATTAGTTCTTTGAAATGTGTCATTCTGTCGCTTTTCTCATCATGGCCAACTTTGCTGGCACCTAGATATCTTCATCAAATTGCCCTACCTCAACACATTTTACGTAGCTGATACATTGAGAACTCCAAGCAGCGAGGTTTAGCTTGTCATTTTTCTGTGTCCAAAAATAAGTATATACTCTGTCTTCACTCCCTGTGACCATGCTTTTTAGACAGGAATATGTATATGTTATTTATATGTTATTTGCCCCATGCTGATCACTGTGGACAAAATGCAAAGTTAATGTAAATTTTAAAAATAATCAAACTTGACAGAGTGTTTGTGCTTGCATTTTATCACTTTTAACTCTATCTGCCTCTAAATATTCAGTAGAGTGAATTCACAGCTCTGAGCTACTGAAGAAGCAAAAGTTTTCAAGCATTACATTATGAGATGAATTCTGAACAGGAAAGCATTCAAGGTCCTTCAAAATCTCCTTAACCACATTTGACATTGTCTCCACACACTGCCTTCAGTGTTAACCAGGCTAGTCTGTCCAGTCCCCGCAGTACAGATAATGTTGTTTCTACTCGATCATCTCTACATGGAATGTTTCTTCTTTCTTCTGTAATGTCCTCAACCTTGGGGAACAGACTCTGAGATGAGATGTGCATGCAGAGGGTTGACTGTGGAGTGCTCATGGGAACAGCACCTTGGAGGAATGAGTGAAGCTGGTTTGAGCAGGGGAAAAGGTTGAACTGTCAGGCAAGGAACGGAGTCCTCAACCAATCCCAGAGGAAGGCTCCTACATCCAGAAGGGGCGGAGCGTTGTTCCCATAGCAACATGGAGCTGGGCCATTGTGTTCCCCATGGACCAGTCTTTAGAAGCAAGCTTCCTGGAGAGAGGCAGTGTGACTCAGGTGAGGCAGCTGCCTTCTGTGGAAGGACAGGTTTGGAGGGGCCCCAACTGGAGCCTTCAACAACGAACCCTCTTGGAAGCTGGCATACATCTTTGTTCTGAAGGAAAGCCCTAGGCACACAGTGTCCACCACATTGTCCTGTCCAGCTACCAATTTATTAGGGAAGAATTCACATACTGCCTTTTGAATGAAGTATTTTTTTGATTGCTATAACTTGCTCAGGTTTCCCATTTCTGTGAACTTCCATTGTACTTACCCACTGATGTGCTTTCATCCACTACCTGTTGTGGTTAGTCACAAGGTTACTTAACCACTGGATTACGGATTGTTTGTCTTACCACACTGTTGTTCTTTTCTAATATTCCTTCCCAGTATCTAGCTTACAACTATGCATCCTAAGAATTTAATTGACTACTTGTTGAATGAATAAATGCATAGAAAGCACATTCTACTGAAACACAAAATTATCTTTACACACAAAACAGTCTAAATTATTCCACTCTTTCTTATTCCACTTTTTCATTAATGAAAAATATGCAAACTCTTCAAAGAATTTAAAAGATAATCCACAGAAGTAAAAGCAAAGTCCATTATATAAATAAATGGATCCTCTTTTTGTGTAACCAGACTTACTTGGATTTACCATTATTGGTGACGTAAGAGTGCTGTTATCTGTGTAGTCGCAACTGTTGTGCTTTGTATTAACAAGAAAGCAGTTTATGTGGCTTCATTCCACCTGTGCAAGAATAAGAAAAAAGCAGTTAAGATAAATGATATTTTTTGTTTAATTGATTGCCTTCTTCCTAACATAGGTTATGCATTTGAGTTCTTAGAGGGTTTTTTCCTTTTTCACATTGGTTCATATTGATTGATTAATGAAGAGTCTTCTTTTTTGAGAGTTTTTTTTTTTTTTTGCTACAGGAGGTGTGTGCTTGCCAGAGAGACAGAAAGTAAGAAATCACCCCTCATGGGGGATGGCCACGCTGCAATCCCTTCTCCTCCATTCTCCTCTCGGGATCTTGGGCATGCATGCACACATGCCCAGCATGAGTTTAAGCCACTCCATCCGGGACTTGATCCGTGGTTGACTAAATGGGAGTTCAGCGACATAGCCATTACGCTAACTGTTGGTCCCAAGAGTCTTCTTTAAAATCATAAAGTTTCTGCAGATTAATTCTGAATTCCATGTTTTCTACATTAAGGCCAAGATTTTATTTTTTACTATCTAGCAGAGTCAGTGAAAACTAAATGTACAACAGCTTGAAAGATACATTGATTATTTATCTGGACTGGTAAAGGTGCCATAGAATCTGTATCTGTTAGTTTACTTTCTTTTGGTTTTAAAAAAAGTTTATTCATTTCTTTTTTTGGAGAGGTTTTTGCAATAGGGCGTGTGCGCTCACCAGAAAGAGAAAGAAAGACAGAGAGAGAAAGCGAAAAATCACCCCCTGTGCGGGGGATGGCCATGCCACAATCCCTTCTCCTCCATTCTCCTTTTGGGATCTTAGGCACACACACACACACACAGCCGGTGTGAGTTTAAGCTGCCGGGTCTGGGACTCGAACCACTGTGACCACATGGTAGTCCAGCGATTCAGCCATTACACCATCTGCTGGTCCCAGTTTATTCATTTTTTTCTGAGAGAGAGAGAGAGAGAGAGAGAGAGAGAGAGAGAGAGACACATCTCCCAACAGGTTCTTCAGAACATGAGCCTATCCCAGCACCAGCCAGCCAGGATCACAGGCATGTGCACATGTACCTATTGTGCACAGGGAGACCTCAAATGCAAAGCTGAGCCTCAGCTTACCATATGGCTTCAGCATCGCAGAGTGTTGTGTTACTGCTGTGCCACCGTGGCTACTCCATTTTCTTCTGTATTTTAACCTTCTTGAAGGTATGATATTGTAGGATCATTCAGCTCAATGAAGGCATGACTTGAAAGAGTTTGGATAGTAGCCTGCTCTCTGTGAAAGCAGCATATATGGACGTTTTTTAATCAGATTATTCTGTGAGATTTGGCCAGAAAGTAAATGAATTATGATGAACGAAAGTTTTTCACTTTGATTTTAAATGTGTATCTAGAAACATAGTAAATTTTTCCCCCTTGGGTTGAAATTATTTCTATTAAAAAAAAAAATCTAATGTACTATAATGTTTGCAAAAATGTCAGTATTGTTCTTTTCCTTCAGTTGTTATAGCTTTTCTTTTCTTTTTTTTTTTTTTTTGGGTCTCTTTTTAGTGGCTATAATTGGTAAAAATAGAAGAAAAAAATCACAGTTTTATTTCTTTTTAGTCTTTGTAGCTTCCTCCCCTCGCCCCGTCTTAACTCTTTTAGCTAAGATCTTTAACACAGTGTTGAATAAGTTTTTGCATGTATACCGATTGTAAGATTATTGTAATATTAGCTATTTATTTATTTATTTTATTAAGGTTTTTTGCCATAGGGCCTATGTGCTCACTGGAGAGACTGAGAGACTGTAAGAGAAAAAGTGAGAAATCACCCTTTAGGGGGCATGGCCATGAAGCAGTCCCTTTTATTCTTGGGATTCTGGGTGTGTACACACACACTTACCTGGCGTGATTTTCAAGACAACGGGTCGAGGACTTGAACACCTTACCACTGTTCAACCCTGTGGGATAGGAGTCCAGCACCCTTGTCATAATGCCACCTGTGGACCCACAATATTACTTTCTTTTAACAGGTCCCACTTAAAAGTTAGAAAAGTTTTCTTCTTTTAATAGTTTCTGAAGATTTTTAAACTAAAAGTTGAATCTGATGGTATTTAAAAGCTCTTTTTCCCTACCCCCTACACTGCAATTATCATATGATTATTTCTCCCTTATTTAATAGATGGGAAGAAATATATTACCAGGATTTTTAAATGTTAAACTGACTTTACTTTTCTGGAAGAACTGGTTTTGATTGAGTTGTATAATCTGTTTTCTGCATTGCTGGATTTGGATTGCTAATACACACGCACAACACACGCACACACACGTATATAAGTGTGTGTGCGTGTGTTGTACGTGTGTGTGTGTGTGTGTGTGTATATATATATATATATATATACACACACACACATTTTTAAAATTCTACCCCTACTTTGAGAAGTTTTAAACTCATTTTTTTCTTTTATGATTATCCCGGAAATAATAGGATGCATTTTTAACTTAAAACCTGAAATGGAGCAGTAACTTCACCTCCCTTGTGAATAATGCAAGAACTTTAGAGTACTTTGCCTCCAGCCACCATTTTGCCCATTTATATGCTGTAGTTCATGATTTTAATTCCTTCTCCATTTTTTGCCTCAGACCGATAAAAGGTAAGTAATAAATATTTTGATCCTTTATATATATTTTAAGTGGTTCTTCCACATCACTCTCCCTAGACATCCATGAAACCAGTCTTCTGATTCTGCTCAAGTCTCTTAGCCATACTCTTACTCACTGTAAATAAATTGGTGGATTTGTGAATGTGTAATGATGTAATAGTTCACTTTGGTTTTCCAGCACGTCACGCAGTTCTATGTCTAAAGAGTCCAAGTTTTCTTTCTTCCTTTTTTTATGATTTTTTTCCTTTGGGTATGTGTGATGGTCAGAGAGACACAGAGAGAGGCAGTGAGAGGGAAGATGGGAAATCACCCCCCAGGGGGATGGCCACACCACAGCTTCTCCTCCTCCTGGAATTGTGGGCATGCACACACATGTACCTGGCATGGGTTTCAAGGTGCCGGGTCCAGGACTTGGGCTGCAGTCAGCCATGTCCTTGACTACCATGTCACCTGCTGGTCTTTTTCATCCTTCTTCTTAATCACACATCATAGTAAACTACCACGGTGGGCACAGGTATTGAGGGAAAGGAAGCAACATAGCAGGAGTATGTATTGACGGAACCTGAGCCATCTGCACATATAACTTGTATATTTTGGATGGTGCTTTCCATAGCTTGTCTTACAGCTCAGTGAGTCACAGTCCACGATGGGCAGCTCAGATCTTGTGGGTAATTGATGGTCCTTAGTTAGCTGTTATACTAGGGCCCAGCAGCAAAC
>NW_006159773.1:4848833-4859252 GCF_000334495.1 Tupaia belangeri chinensis
GTGTGTGTATATATATATATATATATATATACACACACACACATTTTTAAAATTCTACCCCTACTTTGAGAAGTTTTAAACTCATTTTTTTCTTTTATGATTATCCCGGAAATAATAGGATGCATTTTTAACTTAAAACCTGAAATGGAGCAGTAACTTCACCTCCCTTGTGAATAATGCAAGAACTTTAGAGTACTTTGCCTCCAGCCACCATTTTGCCCATTTATATGCTGTAGTTCATGATTTTAATTCCTTCTCCATTTTTTGCCTCAGACCGATAAAAGGTAAGTAATAAATATTTTGATCCTTTATATATATTTTAAGTGGTTCTTCCACATCACTCTCCCTAGACATCCATGAAACCAGTCTTCTGATTCTGCTCAAGTCTCTTAGCCATACTCTTACTCACTGTAAATAAATTGGTGGATTTGTGAATGTGTAATGATGTAATAGTTCACTTTGGTTTTCCAGCACGTCACGCAGTTCTATGTCTAAAGAGTCCAAGTTTTCTTTCTTCCTTTTTTTATGATTTTTTTCCTTTGGGTATGTGTGATGGTCAGAGAGACACAGAGAGAGGCAGTGAGAGGGAAGATGGGAAATCACCCCCCAGGGGGATGGCCACACCACAGCTTCTCCTCCTCCTGGAATTGTGGGCATGCACACACATGTACCTGGCATGGGTTTCAAGGTGCCGGGTCCAGGACTTGGGCTGCAGTCAGCCATGTCCTTGACTACCATGTCACCTGCTGGTCTTTTTCATCCTTCTTCTTAATCACACATCATAGTAAACTACCACGGTGGGCACAGGTATTGAGGGAAAGGAAGCAACATAGCAGGAGTATGTATTGACGGAACCTGAGCCATCTGCACATATAACTTGTATATTTTGGATGGTGCTTTCCATAGCTTGTCTTACAGCTCAGTGAGTCACAGTCCACGATGGGCAGCTCAGATCTTGTGGGTAATTGATGGTCCTTAGTTAGCTGTTATACTAGGGCCCAGCAGCAAACTAGGAGTTGTGTCTCAGAAGAAAATTAGTAGTTGTGTCTCAGAAGAAAACTAGTAGTTGTGTTTCAGAAGAAAACTAGTCATTTGGAAGAACAGACAGGACTTTACTAAAAACCTCTAGGGGTCTGTGCTGCGGTCTTCTATGAATGCATGCCAGTTGTTCAATGCAGCGTCCCCCTTGGCACAGACACCAGAATGTCATCACATTCTGAGGTTAGAGCAGAATGGATTGCAGATGCACTAGCTGCAGAGTCCCCTCTTGTTCTGGACTGGGCTCAATATGGCACCTTTATGGATTGCCCAGGGTATTGTAGTATACGATGCCTTAAGAATCCATAGAGGGTGTGCTCTCTGCAGTGTTAGGTGGTACGTGTGCAGCAACCTTGGGAAGGATAGCCTGAGCAATGGGCCCTGAGGAACTTCAATTTGGCTGCCTTTCAATTTTCATTAGGAAAGATGCTCCATTTGGAAACTCAAGTAAGGTATCTGCTGACCAGGCCTAGGTTTCTTCTACCATATAGATATGATTACGTTTCTGTAGGCCACCCATCTATTTCATTCTGAGGATATTTTATAACATGATTGATTATCAGCAATACCAAAATAATCCTTCTGGTCAAAAATTTTGTCCCTGTTTTCCCTTACCGTATTATGTCCATCTTGTCTGTGGAAGTGGAGCACACATAGCTGGACTTTGCTACTCTGGAACCCATGAACCCAGTTGAAAGAAGAATCTATTGGGACCAGGAGATTGCTTAATGGTTACATCGCTGGACTCCCACCTAGTTAACTGTGGTTTGAGTTCTGGACTCAGCGGCTTAAAACTCACACCGGGCACATGTGTGTGTGTGTGTGTGTGTGTGTGTGTGTGTGTGTGTCCAAAATACCAAAAGGAGAATGGAGGAGAAGTGATTGCAGTGTGGCCATTTACTCAGGGGGGTCATTTCTCATTTTCTGTCTGTCAGTCTGGAAGCACATGTGCCCTATAACAAAAATCTCTTAAAAAAAAAAAAAAAGAAAAGAAGAGCCTATCTTCGGGGGCAACATCTCTCCTTGTCATCCCTAGCCTTCAGAAGACAGCCAGTACAGAGCTTTCTAAGGATGCTGTCTCACTTTCCTCACGAATGTATTGCTTAATGCTTTCCTGAAGGGACGTCCTTTGGGGCCTTGTAGAGTGGGCTGGGGGGCGAATGTGCAGTTTGCTCATGACAAATTCACTCCATGATTCTTCTTTCTAAGGCTTTGGATTCTTTCCTTTGGATTAGATCTACTGTGGCATCTCAGTATCATTGATTACAGTCATCTGCTGAGGCTGTGCCATTTCTCCAACTCTCAAAATTGTTATTCTTACACTTTATGTAAGAATCTCTTAAATTCTTCCATGTTAATCAGTCCAGCCCAATATAATGTTATATTTCACTCACTTCAATCTAACATCCTTACAATCCATTTCTTTATGTATTTCTCAGAATTTTTTTTTTTGAGAAGTTTTTGCTATAGGGCACATATGCTTACCAAAAAGACAGAGAAAGACATAGAGACAGAAAGTGAGAAGCCACCCCATGGGGGGATGGCCATACCGCAATCCCTTCTCCTCCATTCTCCTCTCAGGATCTTGGGCACGCATGCACCCGCACCCGGCGTGAGTTTAAGCCACTGGGTCTGGGACTTGAACCATGGTCAACTACATGGGAGTCCAGCGACGTAGCCCTTACACCAACTGCTGTGTCTGAGACTATTGTCAAAGTACATTAAAGAAATCATAGGGAGTATAAACTTTTTCCTACAGGGTCACTCTTTTAACCTCTCTCTCAGGAACAAGCTGATATTTTATCTTCTAAAAAATGAAGAGATGGTTGGAGTGGGTCTTAGTGAAAAAAGGAAGGAAGGCTATTGTCCTCAGACACAGAGGGCAGGGTGTGTCTGCTGGGATGAACAGCTCAAAGAAACTTGGGGCCTGAGATTTTTTTACCCCTCCCCCCTTATTTTGTACTTTCAGATGTCACCCAGATCTTAGGTTGCTATTCCTTCTCTGTCAATGCCATAACTTTCATCTTTGGGAAGTCTATGAATTCCAATTGCATTATAATTCTACAACTGGGATGTTTTTAAGTTATAGCACTACAATGCCACTCGAGTTCACGAATTCACAAAGTAAAATCTAGATTGGATTTTCCATGACATCATATTCACAGCTACAAGAAAGAGATTATTTTATGGAGCTTTATTGTTTTCTGACTCTGTCCAGAGCGGAGAGTTTAAGGCTTGCTGTTTATTTCTGCCAGCTCTGCAGTCAGAAGCCCCGCCCCCTAGTCATGAGCACCATTACTGCAGCCATGGTCAAGTGTAGCAGCCTCTGGGCTCCAGAGGCACTGGCTTCTGTAAGCGCAGCATCACAATCACACACAGGTTATAATATTTAATCATGACGCCTTTGCATGGCAATATTGTTAGTATTGTAATTCGCATTGGCGAGGGGTTTAACTTTGTGGTTCCAGGCAAAATACAAGTCAGAAGCTGTTCATGAAGTTTTATCTTTGAGGATCTTGCTATTAAACATTTTATCAACCAGAAGCCAGATGGAAAACCGAAGCCACGTTCAGTATTTCAGAAGAGATGATTTATTTTGGAGAATTGGTAGAATAAAACTTTGAGGACTGCAAAAGCAAATAAGGAAAACTGGCGCAACACAAAGGTCATAACTTCAGGAAACAACTACCCTCAAAGTCTGGGAAATCAAAGGGAAATACTGGGGTTTTCAGAATTAAGAGTCTCAGAGAAGAGCTGCTTTCTGCTGAGGAAGCTTAGCCTCCAAGGTGCTGGTACCTCCACTTGTGACAAGACTCATGCCCTAAGTGCCAGAGAAAGCTAGACCTGGAACCCGAAGGGCCAGCAGTTACAGTGAAAGGAAGAACAAGCAATACGAATGGAGTAAGTCCTTCCCCTGCAATTCCTACATTCCACTTTTCTCAAAGCTCCCCTCTTGGTCTGGCTTTAACAGGAAGGCAGCTCCCAAGGGGTATGAAGTGAGCAGCCTCCCAGCCCCTTCCTTACAAGCAGAGTATGGAAGAGTGGATTTGTTAAGAAATGACAATTGTGGGACCAGCAATTAGCATAATGGCTCTGTCGCTGGACTCCCACGTAGTCGACCACGATTCGTGTCCCGGACCCGGTGGCTTAAAACTCAGGGCAGGCGCATGTGCGTGCGTGCCCAAGATCCCGAGAGGAGAATGGAGTAGAAGGGATTGCAGCATGGCCATCACCTCTGCTGGTGGGTGATTTCTCGCTTTCTATCTCTCTGTCTCTCTCTGTCTTTCTGGTGAGCGCACGCGCCCTATAGCAAAAACCTCTCCAAAAAAAAAAAAAAAAGAAATGACAATTGTAAAAATGATACAGACATTGCATCTTGGCTTAGAAATCACTACGGAGAGAAGAAACAATTCACTCTCTACTATTAGTTCTCTCCAAAGCATTAAAGCATTTTCCTCTTTAGCTTTTCTTTCATGGACTTAGCAGTAATAGGAATTGAACCAGGCTGGTCTCTGAACAAATCCTGTGCAACCTGCCCATATTCATGGGTGTTTACTTCCTCTCCATCTTCTCAGCTTTAATACTTTAGCTGGACATTCCGAGATAGACTATCTCATTCCACATCCTGTTATACTGATTAATCAACTGATCAATAATTAAATGACTTCGTCAGTATAATAGAATTTATTTCCTTTACTGAAGTCACAGTATATTTTATTTATAGCAGCATGTGGCCAAAAAATTAAAATATGCTGTCTGTACAATCATTTTGAAATAAGTAAATATTTTGGCGCTTATTATCTAATTAGTAAGTCTTGTATATCATAGAGGTAAATATAGCCACAAGGACATATTGTTATTAGCAAAGCCAAACTGGTATTTTACAACCTTTCTTAAGTAATGGTTGTGCTTTAGGGTTTTTGATGTAAAGCTTATTAAAATAAATATATTTGTAGCTCTTCTGTTATGTTTTGGATAAATTACAACAAACTCATGATGGGAACTCTTAATTTTTGACACGCAGCTTCTCTTCTTATGAAATCTAATTTATAATTGAAGTTTTCCCCAATGTTTTACTGTGACATAGTAGGTGCATATAAATTTTATTATTTGTGTTAGGATCTGTTATAGTTCAAACCTAACCAGACATGGATATATTTGAGGCCCTCATTGTCTACTGAACACATTGTCTAGTATTTATTCAACATGAGTTTTTGAGATTCAGAGAGTGAACCCTATAGGACACTATATAGTTTCTTTCTTTCTTTTTCTTTTCTTTTTTTTTTTTTTTGGAGTTTTTTTATAGGGCGCATGCACTCACTAGAAAGACAGAGAGAGACAGAAAACAAGAAATCACATTGGCGGGATGGCCATGCCGCAATCCCTTTTTCTCCATTCTTCTCTCAGGATCTTGGGCATGCATGCACAGGCGCCCAGCCTGAGTTTAAGCCACCAGGCCCGGGACTCGAACCGTGGTTGACTACATGGGAGTCCAGTGACATAGCCGTTACACTAACTGCTGGTCCCTAGGACACCATATAGTTTCTAAACATTAGCACATTTTTCCCAGTGATGTAAAGAGCTCCTAAGTGAAACATACTAACAAGCTGACAATAGTTATCATTGTTCTTTAAAAAAAAATAATCTAAGCTCAAGGTCTTTAAATAATTGACTAAAGATCACATCCAAATTCTAAAATTAGCATTCTGCCTTAGGGAGAAAATGCTTGGACTTTTCAGTTGTTCAAATAGCAGTTTATCTTTTTTATTAGAAATGTATTGAGTTGGGGGCAGCAGATAGCATAATAGTTATATTGCTGGACTTCCATGGAGTTGAGCACAGTTTGAGTCCCAGACCCGCTGGCTTAAAACTCACATGGAGCGCATGTGCATGCATGCCCAAGATCCCGAGAGGAGAATGGATTGTGGTGTGGCCCTCCCCCCGGGGGGTGATTTCTCACTTTCTGTCTCTATGTCTCTCCAGGGAGCGCATGTACTCTATAGTAAAAATCTCTTAAAAAAAGAAAAAAAAAGAAACGTGACATTAGGAAGTTACTTAACTCTGAGCTTCATTTATTCAGACATAAAGTAAATATTCCCTACCTTAGTAAGTTGCCATAAAGATTAAACAAGAATATATGAGGGGTTCATCAAAAGGTTCATAGGAAATGCATATTATGAAAAAACTTGTATGTATTTCAAAATTTTTTACCCCAAAATAAACTTGTCTTTTAATTCCATTTTTTTCTACAAACTTGTTGAAGTTCCCTTGCTAGTTTTGACACAGTGAGTAGTGCAAAACAAGATGTTTATAAACAGTAGTTTCCTTTTCTCATTTCATATAAGAAAGGTGTTTTTAAACAATGATTTAACTTCATTTTAGTGTATGTATGTATTTATTTAACTTGACTAGAGAGGGACAGAGTGAGAGAGGGAAAGTAAGAAAGTAAGCTGCCAGGTCTGGGACTCAGAACTGCCATCAGCCATATGGGAGTCCAGCACCCCCTCCACGCCACCTGCTGGCCCCTCTGAGATGTTTTTCTAACTCTATCTGAAATGAATCTGTAATGACACATCCATATCCTCTTAATTGGACTCAGTGTTATGCCCTGTGGAAGAGAGATTTTATTTGTGTGCAGTGAAGTAACACAGGAAACTGAATTTGTTTTTTTTTTGGAGAGGTTTTCACTATAGGGCGTGTGCGCTTGCCAGACAGACAGAGAGAGACATAGAGACAGAAAGCGAGAAATCATCCCGCAGGGGGGATGGCCTCGCCACAATCCCTTCTCCTCCATTCTCCTCTCGGGATCTTGGGCACGCATGCACACGCGCCCAGCGTGAGTTTAAGCCACCAGGTCCGGGATTTGAACTGCGGTCAACTACATGGGAGTCCAGCCACATAGCCATTACGGTAACTGCTGGTCCCTAAATAGAAGTTCTGATATTCCCTAATAGAAACCACTGCCCTAACCATTATGGACATACACAAGCATTCTTCGGATATGAACTCATTTTATCGGGATGTTCATGTGTTCCTTTCTGCTTCTATTAGTATTCTGGTACCACTCACACTTTTGTCAAAGCCCAGAAAAGAAATGGGGTGAACTCACACAAGACAGTCTTTTAATCATAAAGAATTTGTTAGTGGGTGCATCTTGGGAATATTTCTTTGTTTATACAATAAAACACAAACTAATTAAAAAATGTGCATGCCTTACTAAGCTTGATCTATTAGGCTCTAACAATTAGTCAGCATTTATTTAGGGAGTGCTTTCTATATTTGCCTAGCACAGGGCTAGGTATTTTATTGGACCAAAACTATGATTAGCCTGGAGAACAAATGAATAATTCATAGGTGCATTTAGCAATATAGCCAAGTGGTTAAGCAAATTGGCTTGAGCATCAGGCATATCTAGGTTCATGTCTGAATCTAGAAACTTACTTTGTACCATCAGCTCAACTATTCACCTCTTCTACACATTTCATGGAGTGCCAATAACATACCATTGACTAGGGTCTGGAGGCCAAGGTCACACAGTGCTGAATGAGGCAAGGTCAACCTGCCCTCTTTCTGTTCTGTTCCCATTTGTTTCCCCAGGGACTAGAACAGAGTGTCTGTATGTCGTGTGGATGAAGGAAAGATCATAGGGTCTATCTGAAAAGAGAAATTTCAAATAAAATGAAATTAGGTGAACAATGATTTAATTTTTATTGTATTGAGAAAAGAAAGGAAAAGTACAACTCTTGCGCAAACTTTTCAGTGGGAGTACCTCGGGAGAGCTTCCGCTGGGCAGTGACACTGAGCCAGAACATGGGCACAAATAGGGTTAGGTTGATGAAATGGCAGAGCAGGATCTGGGCAGAGGGAGAAAACAAGGTGGAAGAATACCCTGATGTAGAGAGATGCGCGGCCTCACTGAACCTGGAACAAGACTAATGGACCTCGGAAATGAAAATGGAGGAATGAATAAATGATGGAGCTTAGGGCTGGATGGTGAGGTGGGGCCAGACCATTGAAAACCCACAACATCCTTATCTTACCTCCTTTTAGTTCCCTTCCTCTCCTTTTATGAGCTGTGTATCTTTTTCTCAAAGCAACGTCCTTATCTTACCTCCTTTTAGTTCCCTTTCCTTTTATGAGCTGTGTATCTTTTTCTCAAATATGTTTCTTTTCTCTGTCTCCGCCTGTATATTCAATGATATTTTAACTTAATACATCAAAACAAAACAAAAAACAAAGCATCTTGTCCAGTATGTTGTACATCTTCCAAAGGAAAGTCTTGTTGAGTTCCTTGTTTCCGTGCACACTATTGAAATTGAGTACTTAGTAGATTGTAAAGTACCCTTGATTTAGAATAAGCTGGCCTATGACATTTCCTACATGGGACCTCTCTATTTCCAAATTTTAGTGAGTCACTATCAACAGAATGACCATGCCTCAGAGACAGAGGCCCAGTGGGGCAGCTGTCCATAGCCTAGGAATTTGTATCTCAGAGTTACAAATTACCCAGTAGAGCTAAGGATACAAGGAACACACTTGTTTTGTTTTCTTTTTTTCTTGTTTTAAAATGTCAGCATTAAATGCCGAGAAGAGAGACCTTCATAGAGGCTCAAATGTAAGAAGGGAAAAAGCAAGAATCAAGAGGGGAGCTTGAATCGTGCCAGTTCAGGACCTGGTTGTTAAGGACCTAGATCCCTCATGGCTGACTGCACAGTTCAAGTCCTGGACCTGGCAGCTTAAAAAAAACACACTGGACACACACATGGAAGGAGGAAGGAGAAAGAAATGGAGAAGAAGGGATTGCAGCGCGACCATTTCTCATGGGGTTCTTTCTCACTTTCCCTCTCTCTCTGTCTCTCTCTGGCAAATAATTGTGCCCTCTGAAAAACTTAAAAGAATAAAATAATAAAGGAGAGCTTTGGAAGGTATACCATTAGAAATAGGACAGTTGGCGGAGATTTCAGCTACGGTCTCCTTATGAATTTTCTATGAATTTTCTGCTGCTCTCAAGTACATTAGATTTTGAGCCTTAATAGACAGTGTTGTACATTTAATGTGAAATCTTAAGATGCAAGTCACATGACTACTTGTTTTGCATAAAGTGATTTTACAGAGAGCTTTTATTTTTTGGGGGGGGAGTAGCTGGACATCTCATTTTACTCCTATGCCCTGTATGTGAGTGTGTTAGGTGAGCTCTAATAAAAATGATTTGGAATCACCCTGATTTATTTCTTGGTTAATTTGTTCAGCAATCTTTTACTGAAAATCCTATTTCCAGTGTCATCTGCACAAATGGTAATTGTCTTCAGAATAAATTCCTCGCCTGTGCCTTGGCTTGTTGTCAGGGCTAAGGTTAAGTTTCTTCTACAGCCTGTTTGAGGATGAAAGTACAGACAGTGCGGCAGTGTGAATGGCAAAGCTGAAACACCACATCCTCGTGATGTTATGGAGCCTTCAGTCAACCACATGAAAAAGTCCGTCTTAGCTGGGCTTTCTAGCAGAATAAGCCAATACATCTTTACTATGTAAGCTAATTCCACTGGGTTTTCTGTTACTTGCAATCCCAAGCATAATAACCAATTTGATAGGGTAAGTTGGTGGATAAATGATAGAAAGGCTGGGACACCCGTGTTGTGAGGATCTTTATTTTTAAAGTTCAAAGTCAGGATCAATATATAAGGGTTGACAGTAAGAATAGCTAAAAGTAGAAATCTAATATTATAATTTTGACAAAGTGAAGGATTATCTTTGAAATGAAAAGGTAAAATGAGGCATGGAACATTTTTATGAATTCTCTGTATATTATTCAACACTTTGGAAAGTTTGTTCTTTAGGGTTCCCCAAGAAAACTTGCTGTATGAACGGACTAAGCCCACTAACGTGGACACTGTTTGCCTGCGTCATCTGCATATATTTATAGAAAGCAATCTAGTGAAATTGGATATTGTGCCAATTTGTAAACACCTGAAGACTAATCATTGTTTGTTTTATTTTATTTGTTTTTAGAGGTTATTTGCTTTACGGTGCTTGTGCTCTCCATAAAGAGAGAGAGACAGAGACAGTGAGAGGGAAAGTGAGAAATCATCTCCCCAGGAGGATGGACACACCACAATCCCTTCTCCATCCTCCTCCTGGAATTTTGGGTATGCATGCACATGCCCTCAGCGTGAGTTTTGGTGTCAAGACTTAAACCGTGGTCGGCCAAGTGAGGGTCCAGCAACGTAACCACTATCCATCTGCTGGCCCCACTAATTCTTGGAAGAGAGAAAAGGATCACAGAATGATTTAGCTATTTGTGAATATTTGAGAGTCAGAGATTTTGCATCACTAAGAAATTCCAATGATACTTAAGATGTTTAATCCAGGCCAACTTCATTCCTG
>NW_006159773.1:4859283-4880404 GCF_000334495.1 Tupaia belangeri chinensis
TGAATCACCACACCTTCTTCTGGAAAAATCTCCAGGAAGGATTTATTTCCTTTCTGTCAAAGGAAGAATGTCTAGTTTTCACACTCTTACAGGTAAATTGACCTAGCATGAAGTTTATCTGCTTTTACTTTTGCCTGACCCCGTCCATAGAGAAAAATTATTGGAATATCATTTTAACCGTTGTTGCTACTCTTATTTATTTATTTATTAATTTCTGCTTAGAGTGTGTGTGTGTGTGCTCACTAGAGAGAGACAGACAAAGAGAGATAAAAACACCCCTTATTGCCCCAGATGTGTGTGGTCATGCCACAGTTCTTTTTCTTCCATTTTTCCATCCCATCAGAATTTTGGGCACCCATTCATGCTTGCCTAGGATACTTTTCCATCTGCCGGGGCCAGATTTGAACTGTGTTTGGTTGTGTGGGATCCAACTTCCTCTCCATGCAGAGAATGTAACTGTTGTGTCTTGGGGCTGGTGCCACTAATACCACTCGGTTTTTTTGTTTTTTGTTTTTGACAGTTCTTGCTATAGGGTGCATTTGCTCACAAGAAAGACAGAGAGACAGAAAGTGAGAAATCCCCACCCCCAGGGGGGATGGCCACGCGGCAATCCTTCTCCTCCATTCAACTCTTGGATTCTTGGGCATACATGTACACGCGCCTGGCCTGAGTTTAAGCCACTGGGTCTGGGACTTGAACTGTAGTCGACTACCTGGGAGTCCAGCGACATAGCCATTACGCCAACTTCTGGTCCCCACTCTGTTTTTTTTTTGTTTTTTTTTCTGATTTGTTCTCACTCTTACTATTGTGAATTTTGTCCTTTTTCTTTCTCTTGCTTCCATGGCTTTGGAATTCGACTTTTTCTTCGTGACTCTTTGTGAATCACTGATTCCTATTCAAATAAACAAACATATTAAAAACCTCAGATAAAATAAAACCTGTTCAATGGAGGCCACTCTGTAGAAAAGAAGGAAGTCAAGACCACAGTCATGTCATAGGTGCAGATGTGGCTGGGCGCCCTTCTGTTTCTTATGGACACACACATTTATTTATCTCCACACTTTTTCCTGTTGCATACCAGCCCCAGGATCTGCTTATGGCTACAGCAAAATATCTTCAGCTTCATTGAGATTCATAGTATGGCCAAATATGCCTTTAAATTTACTTAATAAATCTAAAAACTGGTAGTTTTGCTCTGATAGGTACAAGATGTACGTGAAAAAGAAGTTAAGTTCAGCCCAGAAAAATAAGTTGTAGAGAATGAAACAAGCTTGAAGAGAAATCTTGCGTTTAATTATGCTTAATTGTCACTGTGGAAATGACTGTTTACAGTATTGTCATTTTGAAAAAGATATTTTCAGAACTGACATTTTGATTAGGATAATTTCCTGCTTCCAACACAGTGCATTTTTATCGTTATTTAGCTTCATGACTGTCGAGCCAGCAGAACTGTTGACAGGTTTTTTTGATTGGATGAGTGCAGGACTGGGATGTCTTGATTCTAGCTGGGTTTATTGAATGCATCAATATTTTATTGACATAAAAAACCACTTTATACCACACTAACTGAATGTAATTGTGCAGCTTGGTAAATAGACATGCATAGGACCATGATGAGTTCAGCAAATATTTTATGTATGTAGATAATTTGGAGAGAAACTCAGGATGAAAACTCAGGCTTGGAAGAGCTAATCTGTGTGTGTGTGTTTGTGTATATACATATAATATTCAATTCGAGGCAATCAAGATTTATAGTACAGGCATTTGCCTCAGAAGATTCTTTTAGGAAAACGTTAACTTCTTTCTAAATGTCCAATTATGCCTTGAGGCTGAAGTTTGAGAGTCCATATTAATAAATTGGATTATAAAATGTAAGCAGAAAAATGACAGCTAGTAAGATAAGTTGTCCTAGGGCAAAGCAGGCTTTGAGATGATGGAATTACAATTAAGAATACCAGAGGAAATTGTCATAAAGCAAAGCATGAAGGATCCTAGTTATTTAACACAAAAAGGATAATGAAAGAGTACTTAATTTTTTTTCTCATCTTTTTCCTAGAGACCAGATGTGGCACGGTGGTCAAATATGGTGCTCTGTGAGGCTGACCCATATTTAAAGGTTGTGGGTTCACATCTGGAGACCTCCCTCAGTACACTGTGTGAGCACTTGCACATGATATACTAGTGGCTGAGGCAGGGGTTCAATGCTTTGTCATGGTCCCATTGTAGGTGCTGTTTTTCTCTCCCTCTCTCCCTGTTTTTCCCCTTCATGGAAGGAATAAATACATTTTTAAAAATTTATTTTCTGAATAAATTGACCATATTGGATAGTTTAATTGTCGTATTAGCTGAAGGAGGAAGACTAGATTATGACTCTCTAATTAGAAAGAAAAACGATACTTCATGAATCTTTGTGCAAAAACTCTGCTGTAAATTTAAGTCTTCCAAAGAACCATTATAGGTTAACCACGGAGGTTCTAATGAACCCACTAAACGTTTATCTTATACAGAGTAAGTATTATATTTTCAGGTTCACAAATGTTGCTTTTCCCAAATTCTGTCCGCATTGTAAAACTCCCACCATTTATTTCCTGTGTTTAAAACACCATCGGGACCAACAGCTGGCATAATGGCTATGTCTCTGGACTCCCATGTAGTCAATTGCAGTTCAAGTCCCAGACCCGGTGGCTTAAACTCACGCCGGGTACATGTGCATGCATGCCTAAGATCCCAAGAGGAGAATGGAGAAGAAGGGACTGTGGCATGTCCACCCCCCTTAGGAGGTGATTTCTTGCCTTTTGTCTTTCTGGGGAGTGCATGTGCCCTATAGGAAAAACCTCTAAAAAACCACCAAAGCATTTTATAAAGAAAAACATAAACGGGTGACATGAATATGGTATGTGTGCATTCAGTTTTGTTCTGTTCTATAATGATTTAAATATCTGTTGTTTAGAAGTAGGAAGTACAAATAATAAAAAGAAAGAGTCCTCTATAATGCCTTTAATGGAAATAACTTCTGTTAAAATTCTGTTATGCATTTTTTATCTCTTACGCATATTTATTTATTATTTAACAAAAGTGAATCATACTATACAGCTCTTTTGGATCTTGAAAAATTCAATAAGAAACATTTCTTACTAAGAATTTATTTTAAAAACTCAAGGCTAATGACATTTCATTGTATAATATAAATTCATCTTTAACCCATTTCCTATTATTAGGTATTCATTTATCCAGCTTTACAGTTCTAACAATTGCTCTGGTGCTGTGGTGGGGAGATAGTTATTTATTTCCCCATGTATTTACTTCCCCAGGTACGTTTTTGTCAATAGGTTTGCTATATAAAAAGATACACATATACACATAGGTGTGCATCGCACAGTCGAGGCATCTCACACGTATAGTCCAAATGCTTGTCAGCAAAGTTTTCGCAGTTTAGAATCTTGGTGGTGCCGTAGCCTACACTTTTTCCATGTTTGCATGTACTTTCATGTATCAGTATGACAACAATATTCTTTCCTACTTTATAGGCTTGTTGGGATAAAAACTGGCAATAATATATGAACGTGCTTTATACAAAGGATTAGAAACGTGAAGTTTCGAGGTCCTGATGAAGTTTTCTCTGATCACCTGTAGTTATCTGTTAGCTTACTATGGCTTCCTCAGCTCCTTTTTGGGTGCAGATTAGCTCTGTCCTCTTTCTCTCTCTCCCTGAGTTCGTATGTGGTAAACACTGAGAAAACCCCTGTAGGTCCAGTCCTCACACAGGCAGAAAAGATGACATTGCATCCTACTCAACAGATCAGCTTATGCAATTGCACCTGTGCACTTACTTAATTCTTAAAGCCTCCCATTCATTGGAAAGTACTATCTTCCCCTGTGCTTTCTACCTTGCTCTGTGTAAAGTCCAAGGAAACCTACGGGGTTATATAATCTGAAGGAGGAGGCAAGGTCAGTCCATCTCTTTGCATACTCTAAATGCAAAAGGTTTGATTTTTATACCATGATCTTTTTCTCAAGAGAGAGGTCATTGTTTTAGTACCTTGTATTGTTAACAACTGAATACCTGAAACTGGGTGATTTATAAGAATAGAGGTTTATTCAGCTTAGTTTGGAAATCCAAGGTCCAGGGGCTCCATCTGGAGAGGTCTTGCTGCTGGAGGGCAGTCTGCAGAGTCCTGAAGGGGTGCACAGCTTCACATGGCAGCTTGCGTGTGTCTGTGCCTCTTTGTAAACTCATGGAGGCTCTATCCTGATCCTAATCTCCTGCTAAAGACCTCACCTTTCAACATTGTAGTTGGATTAAATTTTCACCCTCTTTATCTCTTGACTTCATATGAATCCTGGACACATTCCAAGCATGTCAGCCATTATCTTTCCCTCTGAGCAATTTACTCTTCCGTGAAAGACCCCACACATAATTCCAAGGGGTACCCTTGGCTGCTGCTCTTCTAAGGGAGATTATTTTCTATAATGCTGTGTGATCTCTTAATTTCACATAACTTTAAAAATGCAATACTTTTCATATTAAAAGGATATATAGGTATACTCTCTGGCAGGGAACTGTGTCATTAGGACACCTGCTACAGCTAGAAAGCAACCATCAAAGAATATCTTTGCAAGAAAAATCACTGAAGTATTGAGATGGGCCACTTGGCTTGCAAAATCCAGAAAATAACTTGTCATATTCTGCCTGAGTAACCAATCTTTGATAAACTAACATACCTACCAAGATACGTGCTAGACAAAGAAGGACCGCAGAATGCCTAGTTGACCTTCGAAAGGAGATCACGACACTTTCATAGATCAGCAGTACTGGTGGGTATGACCAGAAGGCTCTTGTCTTAGACTTAAACTCTAGAAAAAGAAAAATATTGAAAAACATTGATTTTTTTTTTTTTTTCTGTAAGAAGTCTTCATTGAAGCTATTGAAAATAGGCAAACTATGTATTTCCCAGAATTTTCTCTCCATGTGAATAGCACTGTGTGGGACTCTGAAGATTCTTTTGGGCACCAATTAAAACAGCACAAGCTAAAGGGGCTGGTCTTGTATGAGTATCAGACTAAGAGAGCTCAATTCATTAGCTCACACAAGGGAGGTGTAACTTTTGCAACTAGGTACGCATGTAAAGACTGGTTATTAAGGTTTCTTCTACATTAGGTGGAGCTTGGACGTGTTTGCCTCTTGATTCTATTTTTCATACTTTCACATTGACCATCCCCCTTCTGACTGACAACTTCCTCTTTGTAGATTTGTTAAATGAGGTCATACAGGTGAAGGAGCCTCTTTGGGATGACTTTTAATTTACTTTTATTTTCTTAAATATTTAATTTTGATTATTGTTAATTATTTTTGAAAATTTTACTATAGGGCCTGTGTGCTTGCCAGAGAGAGACAGAAAGCCAAATTGAGAAAGCGAGCCACCAGAGCCGGGACCACCCATTGTCAGCTGCATAGGAGTCCAGTGCTTTAACTCCCATGTCACCTGCTGGCCCCTGGGATGACTTTTTCTATCTACATTTCCACTTATTATGTGTAGTTATTCTGAATTTTTGCTTAGAGGTTCATCTCTTTTACTCATTTGTAAGTGGTTTGAGGTGCGACTTCTATGTTATTTCATTTAATATGAGGGTTCTTCAAAAAGTTCATAGAAAATGCATATTATGAAAAAAACTATGCGTGGATTTAAAAAAATTTACACTAAAATAAATTCATAATTTAATTCTATTTTTCCATGAATGTTTTGAAGTCTACTTGTGCTCTTAATAATGTGTGGTTTTTATCATGCCTGTTTTGCATGTGAATAATTTTAGTTTTGTGGAATTGGCAAAACTTCCCTGAAAGCAGGTGGAGCATGGGTGCACGAGACTGTGTGAACCTGAGAGATGTCTGAGTCTAAAGCTTTGTCCTTCAGCACCTGAGGCTCTATGCTATCCAGTATAGCAGCCAGTAGCCACATGTGGCTATTTAAATTAAATTAAATTTGGAACCAGCAGTTGGTGTAATGGCTATTATCACTGGACTGCCATGTTGTCAACCATGGATTGAGTCCCAGACCTGGTGGCTTAAACTCACGCCGGGTGCATGTGCATGTGTGCCCAAGATCCCAAGAGGAGAATGGAGGAGAAGGGATTGTGGCGTGGCCATCCCCCTTGGGGGATGATTTCTCGCTTTCTGTCTCTCTGTCTCTCTCTCTGTCTTTCTGGCAAGCGCACATGCCCTATAGCAAAAGCCTCTCGAAAAAACTATTTAAATTAAATTAAATCGAAAAGTTAGTCCTCTGTCTCACTTGCACACACTGTGAGAGTTCAGTAGTAACACGTCTACTGCATTGAACACAACAGACCAGAAGATTGGGATTATTGCAGACTATCTCACTGAACCTGAGATACGGAGACATTTCTGTTGCCGTCCTCACTGGCCTCTCAACCATTCCACACGGTGAAATGCAGTCTTCCCTTAGCCTCTGGGACACCAGCCTCTTCTAGTTCCCTGCAGCTTCTTCAAGCCTTTCTTCACAGTCTCCTTTAGGAACTCAGCCATCTACACATGCTCTTGTTTTTATTTCATAATTTAATGATTTTATTTGTCTTTTCCACAAGACAGAGAGAGAGAGAGAGAGAGATATCCCTAATAGAGTCCTTACACTGTCGTCTAGCCCTGACCCTAGTCAGCCTGAATCACAGACATGTGTGAGCCCAGCACATAGGGGGCGGCCCTGGGACACAAGTCTAGAACCATCTCATGCAGATCTAGCTGCCTTACCATTGCATCACCACTGGTCCTCTGTCTGCTCTTTACGTTGTGAATACTCTCTGGACTCAGTCCTAGATCCTCTTCCCTTTTCATTTCTTATTTTCATTTTTGAAAGCTCATCCACTTTTATGGACGCAGACACTTTCTATCTGATGATAATCCTGAAGTTTATACTTGCACTGTGTGCCGCATCTTCTGATATATCTACTTTACCTCCTTGCCCCTTAGGTTTGTTGCCTTCTTCCCTCTTCCTGGGAGATTGGAGCTCCAGAAATAAGAGCTAGAAATGGAGAGAATGGCTGTAGGATTAGGAGAATGCTGTCTTCTCTGTGGCTTGATGTTGGGTCTGGAGATCTAGCAGGCTAGTCAGTTGTAGCAGGGATTAAAGAGGGCATCAGACCAAGAATTAGGAAATGTAAAGCACAGGCAAGATGTGATGTCATCCCAAGCCCATGCACACTTGATGGTAAAATTATCGCAGGCCAGGATTGTGACTGGGCTCATGTTCTTTTTCTTACTTCTTAGTCTTTAGTAAAATTACAATGATTTTTGTCTTGTTTTGCTTTTGTTCTCAGATGCATGAACTCACCAGAGAGAGGCAGAAGGTACTAGAGAAAGTGAGAAATCAGCCCTGCTCCCCACTAGTGAGGATGACCATGCAGCAGCTCCTTCTCCTCCGTTCTCCTCTTGGGATTTTGGGCACAAGTACACACAGGCTCAGTGTCTTTTTTAAGCCACCAGGTCTGGGACTTGAACTGAATAGTCAGCCACATGGGACCCAGCTGTCTTAATCATAATGCTGACTCACTTTAGTAAAATGTTATTGAAAAGTTTAATTTATTTAAACTGTACAATATAGGACACTTGAGATAACCTTTGGCCTTTGTGTGGACCAGTATGTTAACCGTGAGATTATATCCTCCATCCCTCTGTTCCCTCACCCCTACCTCAGCCTCATGTGATGGGAACAGCTCACTTATGAGCAGCTCCATGGGTCTGTGTCTGCTCTCACAGTTCCCACACTTTCCCCACCACACAATTTTTCTTCCTGTGCTAATATCGAAGTTTCTAGCTTTTCATGTGATTTAAGTGTATAGTCCCTCAAGGCGTCAGTTGGGAAGAAATGCATGTGGGTCTGGACTGTTCCTCTCAGGTTTCAGGGCCAATGTGAGAATGATGAATAAGCTTCAAAGTGATCGTGTCCTGTGTGTGCTTCAAGCTGTAGCACGTACAGCAGTGCACCCTTCTGGAAAGAACTACAGAACAAAACCTGCCATGCCCCACTACAGCCCATTCTGGTTCTTCATTTTAAATTTCTGTCGAGAATTGCTGTATCTTCTTTACTCTCACTGGCATCTCCATGAATATTTTATGCAAGTGTGCCCAGGAGAATATCCTGGCACCGACTAGGTACTGGGAAAAGATTTGTTGAGTGAATGAATCCACATTTGTATCATGCAATGTAAATGAGACTGTAATGTCAAGTAGTTGGAGCAGGAATTCTGTCCCACTAGAAGAAACATGTAAGACCATGAGACAGGTACAATATAGATGTATTTCAAGGAGGCTGCCTTTCAGATGCCTGTCCTGTATAGGAGGAGATACTTAACCATACTATTCTTTCTCAGCAGACATAACAGAAAGGGAGGCTTTATTCTTTTTATAAATTGAATTAAAGCTAGGAAATATGGCATGTTCCAATTCTCTTTAATGAAACTATCATTTTAAAAATTTCGTCTGTTTTTGGAGTCAATTTTAGAGTTCTTAGACCTCTCTGATGTTTCAATACACCCCTTAATTATACAGAGAAAAGACATCAACAGAAAAAACAAAGGCTCAGAAGAACATGTATTCAGTGACTTTTGCCCCGCTAGTATTTCACATACAAATACCTGGCTGTTTGCATCAATGCTAGGAGGTTTGCTTTCTGGCTCCCCAACTTGTGTGGAAGGAATAGTCTTTGTAATACTGGAGCTGGTCTCTGCTATGACTAGTGTCTTTGTTGCCAATGTAGGATTACTTGCTAAACAAAAGGAAGACAAGATTAATTGGCTAGTAGTATAACTCTCGGATGTATGATTAAATATTACATGAACTATTACAACAAACATTGCTTTTGTAGGAAGAGAAAAGATGCTCAGTAGAAGCCAGTAAGAGTCTATTGAGCAAGGGCACTACTTGTTCCTTGTGTTGTTGATCACTATCAGATTAATAGGCTAACATTGTTTTTTCTTTTTTTTTTTTTTGAATACATAAAAATACTTTGGCAGGGAAAGTGATTCAGTTGTAATGTGTACACATAACTTATTGTTCTTTCCCTCCTCGCTGTCTCTTTTTTTCTTCGTATATTTTGAAAGATTGGAAATGTAGGTTTGAATAATCACTTGATGGAACAAAGCTCATGGTGAAAGCAGATGGCAGGAATTTTAACAGATGACAGGAGTGAAGGAATTCAACCTTTTATTTTGCTAATATATTTTCTATCAAAGAGGATTATCCTGAAACACTACAAAATGGACTATTGTTGATAAGAAGCTGAAGATCAAGAAATGAGAAAAATTAATGCAATATGCTCTTAATGAATTTAAAGTCTCTTGGCCCAGAGCAGCCTTATATCCTTGTGAATTTAAACAACTTGAATTGAGGTCATGGTGTCATGGTTGCATTTTATTTAATTAATGAGCTAATATCATACCACACTTACAATGTGCCAGTCAGTTTCTAAGCATTAGGTCTTATTTGACTCTCATGACAGCCCTGTGTGGTAATTTTGTCGCCCCCTTTTCGTGAAAAGGCCGTTACAGCACAGAGAATTTAAGTAGCTTGCACATATTGAGCAAATAGAGGAACAAACTAGAATCTAAACTTTGAGAGCACTATCCATGTTCTCAATCTCCAGACTATATAAGAAGACTTCAAAAAATTTATGAAAGAGTGAAATTAGAGTTTATTTTGGTGCAAACATTTTTTTGAAATCCATGCTTAATTTTTTCATAATGTGCATTTTCTGTGAACTTTTTAAAGATCACCCCTCCCCCCCAGTATTTGACAGACTAAAACACAGAACTGCCAAAAGACTGAAGGCAGGAAATTGATACTTAATTTTCAAGATAGCAGACTAGGTTTATTTTGGAATCAACAGAAGATTTTTTTTTAGAGTTTATTTATTTATTTATTTATTTTTGCTATAGGATGTGTGCGCTCACCAGACAGAGAGAGACAGAGAGACAGAAAGCGAGAAATCACCCCCTCCCCCCCAGGGGGGATGGCCACACCGTAATCCCTTCTCCTCCATTCTCCTCCATTCTCCTCTCAGGATCTTGGGCATGCACGCACACGCGCCTGGCGTGAGTTTAAGCCACTGGGTCTGGGACACGAACCACGGTCGACTACATGGGAGTCCAGTGACATAGCCATTATGCTAACTGCTGGTCCCAACAGAAGATTAATTGATCGTGATGAAATTACAGAAATTGTTGAATGTTGAATAATAAGAACAACGGTGATTGGTGGCTGGAACATCTGTTCCATTGAAGTCAGTCTGAATGATTGAAAACAAACCAATCTGCACTAGCTTAATTTCCTTTCTGATAAGATAACTGGACTCAGACAACATCCATGTGGAAAACATTGCTTATCTGTTTGGGTTGTTATAACAAATATATCATCGACTAGTGGCTTTGAAACAACAGAAATATATTTCTCACAGTTCTGGAGGCCGGGAAGTCCAAGAATAAGATACTGCAGATTTGGTGTTAAGTAAGAGCCACCTTCTCTCAGTGTCCTCACATGGCAGGAAGAATAAGGGAGCTCTCTAAGGTGTTTTTTAAAGGGTCACTAATCTTATTCATGAGGACTCTGTGAATAAGAGTCAATCACATCAAGGATAGGTTTCAACATACGAATTTGGCGAGAACACAACAATCTACAGGAGCTGGGTACATGCATCATTTCAGGGGAACATAGGTGCAAGCCCTGTAGGCATTCTTATCAGGTCAGTAGCAAAATACCTCATTTTCTCACTTAGCATATACTGCATATGCTGCTACATATAAAAAATACAAGAAGAGGGTCAGCAGGTGGTATGGTAGTTAAGGCACTGGGTTCCTAGTTGGCTAACCGTGGTTTAAGTCCTGGACCTGATGGCTTGAAAATCATGCCAGGCACATGTATATGCGTGCCCCAAATCCCTAGAGGATACTGGAAGAAAAGGAATTGTGATGTGGCCATGCCTCTGGGAGGTGATTTCTCACTTTCCTGCTCTCTTTCTCTTCAGTGTGCCCAATGGCAAAACCTAAAAAATAAATAAATAAAAATACAAGATGAAGAAAAGAAAACATGGTCTTTGGTTTTGATTCTAACAGAATGAACTCTCTTCCTAGTATGAAATCTCTTACTTTGTGCTTTTTGTAGATATTTAAAATGCTTTCTTTGTATTATTGCTGATTGTCTTCTCTTAGCTCCCAATTAAATGACAAGTTTATCGAGGACAGAAGTTGCCCATGTGTCTACACTGCCCTCCACTCCCTGTTCTGCCTCTGTAGATCTCACAGGGTCTTGCCCTAGAGATGCTCCAGAAGTTTTTCAATGAACAAGTGAATAAATAATTGAAGTTCCATTACCCTGAATTGCAAGATTTGGACTAAAAAAGATTTGGGAAGTGAATGAGGCATTTCAAAGGGAAGGATGGCATGCTACAAAGATGGACATGGCATGTGTGTTAATGATGATGCGTGTGGTAATATCATGGCCTGGAATAATATGCAGTGTATGCATGCTGGGAAGATTCATTTTGTATGCTGAAAAGATGTACAGTGATTGAAACAAAAAGGAAATAACAAAGATGGGCATGGCAGAGAGCAAAGTGGAGTTTTTGCTGGAGGAGCGCTCATGGTCCGTGTGGAGGAGCTGGGTGGGAGATAGTGATGCCGTAGCTGAATGGTCCTGGGCAAGGAACAATGTTACTGTCAGCCAGGAAGTGGATACTTCGGTAGAAATGAGAATAACTAATACTATTTGGGCAGAATAATGCTCATTAAATTGCTGCTTTGGGAAGATACATCTTACAAGGGTGTGTGGAATGACTAGGGTGTGGAAGGCATTAGTGTTTATTACTAGGGGAGGAAGGATGACTACGACCTAGAATGAAGATTGGAATTAGGAAAAGAGGCAGCAGGTGCGCATTATTCCGCAGGAGGCAAGCTGGAATAGTTGCCTAGAGGTAGGGCAAGGATAATTCTGATGTTTCAGATGTGGATTTAAAAAGGTAACATTAGTTCTACTAGAAATAGAGAAAGAGAGACAGTTGTGGTATGGAGAGGATGACAAAGAAAATCCTGGGTAGACACTGAGGTCCTGGGTAAGAATACAGAAATAGTTGGAAATTTGCTGTGGACTAATGGTTCTCTGCATGGCATTCATTGTGTATCCCAAGGAGGGATAACAGCTTGTACAAAGCCACTCTTAATGTCTGTGCACAACCACACAGACAACCCACATAGCTCATTCTTTGCGGTATCTACCTCACTGTGTACGGAAATCTAAAATCAACACAATGTAAGCAATGGAAGATGAATGTGATATCGCTAGTGTTTTTTTTCCTTTCTTTTTTTTCTTTTGCTCTAATACAAGTATTTGTTTGATATAAAAAATGTTATTTTCCTGCATCTGGTGTTGAGCATTTAACTAATTAGAATTAATAAAGGAACTTTGTTGCTGGCTTGAGCTTTCTGTTGTTGCTGGACCTTTCTTTATTATTATTACTTTGTTGTTGTTGTTTAAGGCACTACCTTGTGGTTAGCACTGACTGCATTTCCTGGGAGTGGTAACACAGCAGTATGTGACTGCCTTCTATTGTTGATTGTTATTTTTCACTGATCGTTTCCAATCATGAATTTCATGAAGCCTATTTCCAGTTTTTGTTCCCAAGATTTTTTTATACATGTGTGTATCTATCTATCTATCTATCTATCTATCTGTATATGACATCTAATTTACTGTTTTTTCTCCTCTTTCCTCGTTATTCCATGAAGAAAATTCTTTGCAAAGCCTATATAAAGGGTTTGAGGGTAAAATCCAATTATATTTTGTATTTAGCAATTTCAGTCTTTAAGCTTGCCAGCTTAAAGCATTTCACTCCAGAGCCCCAGTGGAATATAACCAAGCTTTCCTCCTCTTTAGAATTCATAGATGGTCTCGCCTTATTCTCTTGGCTGGCTGAGAACCACTACTTCTTTGAGGTTAAAGTATATAATCGCTTTTCACCTTGGTCATTGTGATATGCACTCTGCTATAAAAGTTTTATCTCTTCTATCAAGTTTTAAGCTTTTGGGGAGCAAGGACCCATCCCTCACCATGCATACGCACGTATTTAGCACACTGAGGCAGTGTGGTGTTATGATAGTGAATCTACTGATAAATGAACACATGGGTATTCATAAAATTATTTAAATTTTTTTTTAATTGTAAGGTTATTTTTTTTCCTCTGAGGGAATGTGTACTCATCAGAGAGGGACAGAGAGAGAGGGAGAACGAGAGTGGAAGCATCCCCTTCTCAAGGGGGAACAATTACATTGCAACCCCTTCTTCTCCATCTCTTCCTCCCATTGGAATTTTGCTCACACACATACATGCACACACACACTCACATGCCTGAGATGTTTTTCAAGCCCCCAGAGCCAGTACTCGAATTTTGCAGTTGGCCATGTAGGATATCATTCCCTTAACCATCAGGCCTCAGGGCCTGCCCTGTGAAATTATTTTTAAATCAATCATTCTTGACATAGGTCAGTAGCTTGATACCAAAACACGAAGCAAAGAACGCAGTTCTACTGAAGGCAGGCTAGCATGACGTGTGCCTTAGACTGTTAGAGAAGTGCAAGGACCCCCCGTCCTTCAAACCGTGCCCCATGAGTATGGTCTCATGAAACCAGTAGTTCTTAAAATTTTAGTGTGTATCACCATCACCTCAAGGGTCTGTTAAAACGGATTGCTAGGTCCTGTTCTCTGAACTTTTGATTCAGTAGATGTGAAATGATACCCAAGAACTTGTACTTGCAGTTCTCGAGTTGCTGAGTCCACTGGTCCAGAGATCCCCTTTTGAGAACTGCTGCCCTACACTGAGCTTTAGGTGAGTATTGTTGGTTTGTCGCTAGCCTTTTCTCCCATGTAACTGTACTGCAACTCTTCCGTAGGGTTGACACAAATGCATGTAGAAGTACCAATTACTGGAGTGTGCTGCCCTGCAGGTATTCATAAACTGAAGCTTCATCACTATGAGTAAGATCTGGCATCCATATTTCTGTGTGCATTCATTACGCAGCGATTTATTAACTCTCTTTTCACTGCTAGAAAATGGAGATGGAGCAGTGAGCAAAATGTTATCTTCAGGGAGCCTGTGATACATTGAAGAAAAAAACAGGAAGTGGGCGGGTATAAAGTTGAGTCATGGCTTCCCTTGCAGTTGTGCCCCATCAGCTGCGATCTGGGGTATGGCACTCACTTTCCGCGTCTCTGATGTTGTGAGGAGAATACTATTTGCATAGGTACCATGAATGAGGTGAGGTATCACATATGTAAGTGCCATTTATATTAAGTGCTACTCAGATATGAGCTACCAAAAAAAATATTGTCTCTGCATGACGAGAGCGTGATGACAGTAAGACAGACCAATGAAAAAGTGAAGTAATGGAATGATGACTTTGAAGCTCATTTTAAGCTCGCCCAAGGCTTAAGTATACTTGCAATGCACGTTGTTGTATATGATGCAAGACTCCCTCATTAAGATATATGAATTTAGGACCATATCATGGCATGGTGGTTAAGGTGCTGGCTTCCCACATGGCAGACTGTGGTTTGAATTGTGGACCCAGTGGCTTGAAAATCTTGCTGGGCACGTGTGCATGTATGGCTAAGATCCCAGGAGGAGAATGGAAGAGGGATTGCAGCATGGCCATCTCCTTGGGGGGTGATTCTCACTTTCCCTCTCCCTCTCTCTGTCTCTCTTTGGCAATCACATAGGCCCTATGGTAAAAAAAGATTTAAAAAAAATACGTGAATTTATTTTGTAGCTACTGTATTGTAAAGGACATGGGTGACTATCTTTTTCAATTGTTGCTTAGAACCTCAGAATTTCTCAGGCACTCAGAATTACTCATCCAAGGGGATATATACTATAAGTGAAGGTGAGACTGAGTAAAAGAAATAAAACAGAGTTTTGATATATCTGAGATAATCTGACAATTTCTTTTTTATTTACTTTTCAAAAGCCTGGGTGAACTTTTGTGAAGAGAAGTGTATTTACTTTTCACATCAGAAGTAAAATCTGGTTCCAGGACAGTTTCTTTAGATGGAAATGGTGTTTAATCTTACATAATTCTGATGACGACCACTTTTCTTTCAGTCTCTTTTCTAAGGTGCTTATATGTTAAGGCATGTGAGTGATCGTTTATGTGAGCTACAGTTGCTCTAGAAGTGACCCCCCACCATCACTGTTGGTGGGAAGAAGACTCCCCGTTATCCCATTGCTCTGCTTTTAGGTGTCCTTTTTAAAATGCGACCGTGTTCTCCCTTTTCCTTACCGTCATTGTGTCTTTCCTGTTGGTGTGGGATCTTTTGTCATGGAAAGAACAAGAAGCAGCAGGATGCAGTGAATGTGCACTTGCTCAGGGTGAGGGATGTGGGTACAGCCTCTGAGTCTACCGATCTGTCTCCTGAACCGGGTCCCTAACCTAGCACTTGGGTTCCTTGTCTGTGAGTTGAGAACTGTGAACTGAGGTTCTTTGCCTTGGAAAAGAAAAGTCTGAGAAGTAACCATGTTTATTTAAATGTAGGAAATCGTTTGAACTTGAAGAAGGTTGCTCCTTGCTTTTTACATCTGCTGGAAATGGGTCAGGAAGCAACAGCTAATGAAAAGATAATGTGAGCAATGACAAATGCTCTGGTGGTAGAAGGGAATATGGGGTCGTCGAGAAAGGCATGATGCATCTGTGCATAGAAAAACACGGGAAAATAGGTCATGACTTTCCTGATGGCCTCATACTCGAGAGACTACGAATGGAAACTGTATCATCTAGGAAACGTTAACAGTGATTGAGACCCAATCCATTTCTGTGGTTTTTCTTTTCTTTGGCGGTGAGAATTTTACCAAGTTTTGATAGTGAGGTTGTGTGTCTTCCCCAGGCCATGGGCTTTGAAACCAGAGGATGTGAATTTGAATTCAAACTCGACTACTTGTGAACTCAGTTTTTTTATATCTATTTATGGGAGACGAAAGTTACCTTTTTTTTTTTTTTAAGAGTTTTTTTGCTATAGGGTGCGTGCACTCACAGGAAAGACAGAGAGAGACAGAGAGACAGAAAGCGAGAAATCACCCCCCCTAAAAAAAGCAAGGAATCCCCCCCCCCCCCCCCCAGAGGGGATGGCCACACTGCAATCCCTTCTCCTCCATTCTCCTCTCAGGATCTTGGGCACGCACGCACACATGCCCAGCCTGATTTAAGCCGCAGGGTCCAGTACTCAAACCACGGCTGATTACATGGGAGTCCAACGACATAGCCATTACTTACGCTAACTGCTGGTCCCATGAAGGTTGCCTTTGAGAATGGTTTCAGGCTATGTTAGCCAGGGTTCCCCAGAAAAACAGAACTGGTAGAGATTTATTTTGAGGATTTGGCTAATGTCATTGTGGAGGCTGCAAGTCTGAAATCTGAAGGGCAGGCCAGCAACCTGGAGACTCAAGCTGGAGCTGGTGTTGCAGTCTGGAGACAGAAACCTACCCCTCACCCCCTTGGAGACCTCTGTTTTTGCTTTTAAGTCCTTCCAATGATTGGGCAAGGCTTACCCACATTATTGAGGGTAATATACTTTAAAAAATAATTATTTAATCATTTTATTCATTATTATTATTTTAAAATTTGATGTAGGGCATGTGTGCTCATGAGAGACAGACAGTGATACAGAGAGAGAAAGAGAGAGAGAGAGAGAGCAAGCAAGCTGCCAGATCTGGGACTCACACTGTAGCCAGCCATGTGGGAGTCCAGTTCTTTAACTACCACACCACCTGGTGGCCCCAAGTGATTAATACACTTAGAATATACTGATTGTATATTTACCACAGATATGAATACTTTCAACAACACTTAGCATTAGAGTTAAATAACTGGGTACTGTGGCCTAGCCACATTGAAACATACAAGTAACCATCACACAATCATCTTATCAATAATAGCCAGTTCTTACTTACTAAATGACCTAGGTGCTCACGTGGATTATTTTATTTAACTCTGATAAAAGCTATAGGAGAGGGACCAGCAGGTGGTGTGGTAGTGAAGACACTGGACTCCCACATAGCTGACTGTGGTGAGAGTCCCAGACCCAGCAGCTTGAAACTCAAGCTGAGTGGTGTGCATGCATATCCAAAACCCCAAGAGGAGAATGTCTCTCACTGTCCCTCTCATCTCTCTCTGGTGAGCACATGCACCCTATGGTAAAAACCTTAAAAACAAACCAACAAACGAACTGATAGGAGGAGCTATTATACATTTGAGAGGGTAAGACTGACCGTCGCGTCATAGTAGCTTACACAGGTCAAGGAGCCAGGCCATGTTTGGAACAGCAGAGTCCTGCTCTCAAATCCGGATTGGGAAAGAGACCATCTCTAAGCTCAAGGCTATACTGCTATGCTATTGGCCATGTCCCAAACCCCCCAGCCCCCAGTGAAGGAGGCTGGTTTAAGAACCTGAAGCCAACATGTCTGGAGAAACAGTGAGGCGAGTCAGACCCATGACTGGTTCAGAAGGTCTTTCTATAGTTTGGCCTTACTCACTCATTTCCCCCCTTCTTTCCTTAAGCAACTGTGAGTTGAGTTTCTGTCACTTGCTATCAGAGTATAGCATGACATTGTCATATTGCTAACAAAGAGACGGGAAACTTTCTGTGACTTTCATCTTTAAGGATTTTCTCCAGAGTGACATAAATTACATCTGCACATATTTCATTGACCAAAGCGAATCACATGGCTACCTGGAAATTCATAGAATGAGGCAGGTGCAGTCTTGCCACATGCTTAGAGAAAAACCAAGAAATCAGATGAACATCATATGTGAATACTAAGTAGTGTATAGAGGCCATGACTCATGTGAAATACTTTGGATTTTTTTTTTTTTAAGTAAAAGATAACTGACTTTATAAAGATATAAGTTCTAATTTCAAAATTACTTTTTTCTATTTTTCTGCCATGATTTTTTTTTTATCTACAAAATTTCTTTCCCCGAGGTTATAAAGATTTTATCTTGTATTTTTTTTAAATGTCCTCCCCTTTAGGTCTTTAGTAAATCTGCAATTAATTTTTCTATGGTACTTAAAATAGCAATCTAATTTTATTTTACTTATATATAGAAAGCAAATTGTCCTGGGGCCAGCAGGTGCTGTGGTGGTTGAGGTGCTGCTCTACCACACGGCTGAATGTGGTTTGAGTCCTGGACCTGGTGGCTTGCTTTCTCACGTTGATCCCTTTCTCTCTCTCTCCCTCTGTCTCTCTCTCTCTGTATCTCTCTGGTCAAATAGAAAAAAATAAAATAAAATAAATAATCATTCCATAAAAAAGACAAAAAAAGCAAATTGTCCTAATACCTTTTATTTTAAAAGTCTACTTTTCTCTTTTGATATGTAAAGCCATCTCTAAAATACAGCAATTTCCAGTATTTATTTGGAAGAGTAAAGAATTATTTAAAAATTTTCTTTGCAATGTTCTATTTTTTATTGTAAAAATAACCCTAGGTACAAAACAATACATGTTACTTGTGAAATATGAGTATAAGAGTATTTGCTAGATTTTTATTTTGTAAATTTTTATATATTTTCCTTAGCTATAGAAAAGTAATGTTTTGCTAAAAATTATTTTTCTCTTTAAAGTTTTTGTAGCTACTACACATAAAATTCTATTATAAAATAATTTTGCTTACAAATACTTCCTATTTCTAACTATGATTTACTTTAAAAAAGTACTTATGTCCAATTAAAAAAATGTATAACTTTGGTGAATCTACAGGAAAGGAGATTGACCCCAGTTTTTCCTTAATCGATTCTTGGTTTGAAGAATACGCTTACCGTCGGGACTATTGTCTTGTTTATTTCTTTCATAAAGTTATTACGATTTTGAAAAGCGATAACATCATTCATGTTCTTGGCTTCAGGTAATGAAGATTAAGTTCTAGAAAAAGCCCAAAGATCGAATATTGACCTTGGAAATGTTTCCTAAGGGAATGTATTAGAAAAACACATTCCTTTCTTAATATTGTTTGATCCATTAGGCAAAGTTTCATTTCATTTGTAAAGCAGTGCTTTAGTTCTTGCTCACGCTTTAAACTAATTATCTGGGGCCTATGAAGGAAGGAGTGCTGAAGACAAATGGTTGTATACCTTCATCTTTACTGAATTTTATCCACGGAACATTCTTAACGGGAACCCAGTGAGCTGGGTTCAGGTATTGGCAGTGGTTGATCAAGTCCACATTGTCTGGAGCAGGGGGCACAGTCTGAGTCTCACTTCACAAGGAGCGCTGGCTTATCAGTGTGATCAGATGTGACCATGTAGAGAACTGACACACTCTTGATGGCAGGGTTGTTCACTGTGCCAGGAAATAAATGGAGGATTTCATGGAGCAAAATAAAACATACCAGCATCCCACATTTTTGGTGGACCAAATGATGGGAATGTGAATAAGTCAGTGCAAAGTGAGGAATTTTACAGGGAACCTTCTCGCCTGTCACAAGACAACAACGTAGGCTGCAGGGACAAATGGAAAGCTAACGCCAAGCCTTAGTTTACTTGATTTCCTAAAAATGGCATACGAAAGAATACCAATGTCATGACAAGAAATAGAGAAAGATCATCCTTGGGAAGATTTAACCTAAGGAAATGTAGTGTTTGAGAAGAGAGAAGGGAGAAAAAATGAAATTAGAAATACAATAAGAATCATTTCATGCAGGTTCATTTACCACCTTTAGAAGTTTAGAACCAGCACATGGAGTAATGGTTATGTCACTGGACTCCCACATAGTTGCTTGTGGTTCGAGTCCTGGACCTGATGGCTTAAACATCATGCCGAGTATGTGTGTGAGTGTGCCTATTCAAAATCCCGAGGGGAGAATAAAGAAGGGATTGTGGCCTGGCTATACCTGGGGGTGGGAGGTGATTTCTTGCTTTCTGTCTCTCTGTTTCTCCAGCGAGCACATGCACCCTGTAACAAAAAATCTCTCTTAAATCATAAATAAAAATAAGTTTGGACTTGATTTTAAAGTTGACAGCAAGTCATTCAGAGATTTTGTATGGTGAGTGAAATAATTAGGTGAGAATTTCAAAATATACTCTTGCTTCAGGTTGAATAATGTATTTGAGGGGAACAAGTTTGAAGGTAGTAATCCTTATTAGGAGGGCATTCCAATAATCTAGGGGACAGAGGGTGGTGGCCAGTAGTAGGCAGTGGTATGTGAATTAGAGAGGACTGACTACATTCAGGATTAAGTTATGAGGGGGCCAGACAGTGGAGCAGTGGCATGTACAATGCTGTGATTTAGCACCCACATGAGAAGGTCCTAGGTTTCGATCTCAAGGTCTCCCTGTACACACCAGGTATGGATCTGGGCTGGCTGAGGCGGGGGTGGGATGATTATGGTATGAAGACACTTATGGGGGTGACTCCTTATAATAGTCACATAATTTCTGATTTTAAGTGAAAGCAGTTATCTTAATAATTTTGTACAGAATTTAAAAACTAGTGGCATTTCTGCTCCTGCCATCTAGTGGCCACTGTTAGTTATGGTACCTTTCATTTAATTTTGTGCTCAGGAAATTTTCACTTCTCAAATAATATGCCTCTGAAAGAGAAAGTCGTATTAGAGTCAACATTAACTATAGAAACCCAGTTTCTTTGAAAACTCAGTCATTCTAGGGACAGTTATAAGTGAACAAATCATACTTTGCAGAGTGTTAATGAGGTGTAAATACTGTTCAATTTTTGTAGTTTAAATTCTACAGCTTTCCCAAACTTGGACTTGAAGTAACTTATTTTAGCAGGTTTTTTTTGGTGAATTTAGTAAGACAGTCAGCAGCTATCTGAATTTCTTTATATCATGCCAAGTAAGAGAATATCCCCTGATGACAGATAAGTAGAAAAGGGACAAAAGGATTTTTATACCTATCGATGTGTAAACACCTAGTGAACAACGTTCACGTGCCTAGAGATTCTGGGGAACCTAAACGAAGAGCAGAACATGGATTTTTCCCTGGACATAGAGCCTTGGTGGGGCAAAGTGGCAAAATAGGTTTCTGTGTTTGTTTCCACCCCTCTCTGAATCCAGTGCCCCA
>NW_006159773.1:4880751-4882561 GCF_000334495.1 Tupaia belangeri chinensis
GCACACCTTCCCGCCTGCCTCCTGCCCCTACTGAAGATCACTGGTTACACGCTAATTATGGAATCCTTGATGTCAGGGCACGTCTTCTGTTTTAAACCTCTTACATTTGCTGTATCATGTCGAACAAATAAAATGAACATTCTGACCTAATCAATTCATGATTAGCATGTGCTAGAAGAAATTTGGAAATAGATATGAATCTAGATTCTTGTGGTTTTAGGAGTTTGTAATCTATTAAGGGAGTGACATGGGACCAGCTATTATATTAGACCTGTGTTATTAGAATGCACAAGTAATGGCAGGCAAGGGGTGTATCATGTCGAACAAATAAAATGAACATTCTGACCTAATCAATTCATGATTAGCATGTGCTAGAAGAAATTTGGAAATAGATATGAATCTAGATTCTTGTGGTTTTAGGAGTTTGTAATCTATTAAGGGAGTGACATGGGACCAGCTATTATATTAGACCTGTGTTATTAGAATGCACAAGTAATGGCAGGCAAGGGGTTGGGAAGCCAGGGGGAAACGACAGCGTCCTCACTGACTGTCTGGGAGTTTAATGTGTGGAGGAAGACCGGCAGTTCTGTCTAGAGTATACAGTGATGACAAGTCTTCAGACTATAAAGGCAGTGGTAGGAAGTGTGCCAGTTACTTTTAAAGACAATTTACATGTAATAAAGGCATAGACTTTGTTCCTTCTTTCTTTTCTTTTTTTTTTTTTCTCTCTTTTTTTAAAGAGATTTTTAGTATAGGGAGTGTGTGCTTACTGGAGAGATAGGAAGAGACAGAGAGAAAGTGAGAAATCACTCCCCCAGGGGTGATAGCCACGCTGCAATCCCTTCTCTATTCTTCTCTCAGGATTTTGGGCATGCACCCATATGCTCCTAGTTTGAGTTTCAAGCTGCAGGGTCCAGGACTCGAACCATGAGAGGCCATGTGGGGGTCTAGCACTTGAACCACTACACCACCTGCTGGGCCTAAGGCATATACTTTTTTCTAAATCTCTTCCTAAGGAGGCAGTAGATATAAAAGTTTAACAACACTTATACCAAATGGCATAGTATCGTACCCTATACTTTGGAATGTCTTAGAATTATTAAACAATATCCAATGCTTTATTGAAAGCACTTTCTGTCATACTTTTGTCAAGCCCCGCCCTGCCTTACCTCTGCCTTCAAACAACAGAAGACAGATCTTACTCATCCTTGTGTCTTCCAGACCCTGACTACCTGGCACAGAGTTTTATATACAATTTTAAAAAAAGAAAGGAAGAAAAAGAAAATAAAAGGCTTAATTAATACCTGTTTACTGAATTTATTAGCATGTTTCTAAATTTATATGTCTTAAAATAACTCATTGTTATAATGAATTAATGTGAGTCTATTTGCTATCACACACAGCATAACTCTTAGTGACTCTGTGACCTTTGGCAAGTCATTTTATTCCTATGGATTTCAATCACATCATCTGTAAGGCAGAAAGTTCTACCAGGTCATCCTGAAGGTCCCCTCCTGTTGTAGCAGCCTTCGACTGTCCCTCTTGTTCCCCTCTTCTCTACCCCTTCATTGCTTTTATATTCGAATAATCTCTCTTCTAGTCCTCAGAATATTTTTAGTCTCATTTCAATCCCCATATTTTTCTAAATGTTATCCTAACTAGGCTTCCATCTTCCACTTTACTGAATATGATCTTTTTTTTTTTTTTTTGGAGAGATTTTCACTGTAGGGCGCCTGCGCTCGCCAGACAGACAGAGAGAGACATAGAGACAGAAAGCGAGAAATCACCCCCCAGGGGGGATGGTCACGCC
>NW_006159773.1:4882645-4917390 GCF_000334495.1 Tupaia belangeri chinensis
GACACGAACCGCGGTCGACTACGTGGGAATCGAGCGACATAGCCATTACACTAACTGCTGGTTCCCTGAATATGATCTTTTTTAAAAAGTTTTTTTTTAATTTATTTTACTTTAATTTTTTATACATTCAATCACATTATTTAGCTTACAAAGTGAACATTTCAATATGTGAACATTTCTCCCCAGTCCAGTTGATCAAAATATCTTCAACCAATAACACCACACCTCCCCATCCTGTCAATGCTCTGCCTCTGTATCCCTCCTCCAAATGCCCTTCCTTAGGCCCCACTCCTCCACATACACCACATCTGGCATTCACACTTCTCTTGTATTTGTACAACCTTAATCAATCAGTTTCAGTCATAGAGTACAGGCACTTGGTATATATTAAGTGGGGACATACAATGTCTCTTACTGAATATGATTTTTTTTTTTGAGAGGATTTTTGCTGTAGGGCATGTGTGCTCGCCAGAAAGACAGAGAGAGACAGAAAGATAGAAAGCGAGAAATCACCCCCCAAGGGAGTTGGCCACATCGCAATCCCTTCTCCTCCATTCTCCTCTTGGGATCTTGGGCATGCAAGCACAAGCGCCCGGTGTGTGTTTAAGCCACTGGATCCGGGACTTGAACTGTGGTCGACTACATGGGAGTCCAGCGACATAGCCATTACACTAACTGCTGGCCCCCTGAATATGATCTTAAAAATCATAAACTAACTCTTGTTTAAGTTTCAAGTAGTATTTTCATTGAAAAATTTAACTTGGAGAAAGATCACTATGAGTATATAGGGTACTTTATTTTGTGTAATTATTGGGAAATATTAAGAAGTATGATGATGTACAATAATTTCTTTAGCCAAAATCTCATCTATGGATGTTTTGATCGTTTATGTCTTTTCTATTACACATTGAGCTCAATAAATGTCCTTGTATATTTACCATTGTAGAATTTCAGGGTTAGGATATACTTTTTTACTTTTGAAATGCATTGCCAGATTGTACTGCACTTTTTAGGAACCATTCCTTTTGTCCTGTGAATCGTCCTTGTATATTTTTCTACTGATCCCTTTAGTCTATTTTTTTGTTGTTTTTTGGAGAGATTTTTGCTGTAAGGTGCGTGTGCTTGCCAGAAAGACAGACAGAAAGTGAGAAATCACCCCCACAGAGGGGATGGCCACATTGCAATCCCTTCTCCTCCATTCTCCTCTCAGGATCTTGGGCACACACTCACATGCGCCCGGCGTGAGTTTAAGCCACCAGGTCCAGGACTTGAACTGTGGTCGACTACATGGGAGTCCAGCAATGTAGCCATTACGCCAATTGCTGGTCCCCTATTTTGTTTCTTTTATTTATAAAATATGTGCTAAGGGAAAGCAAAGTATATGTACCACAAGCAAAGCAATTTAACAACTCTGAAGCATAGACTGTAGAAAAAGAGAGATACTAAAATATCTCATAATTTTTCCATAGTCACTTTAACTAAAGAAGTCTGCAGGGCCTTGTAATTAATTTAGAATCCTAATAGGTATGCTTAAATATAGCTACTTAAAGTTCTGTTGCAGTTGAACCTATGATTAATATCTGTGAAAACGATTCCATTTTCATTAAATATATACTCAAAGTTTGATTAGCCTAAGCCTGAAAGGAATATGTAATCAAACAATTATCAGGAACAAAATACAGTCTACTAAAATATTTTGAAAACTCAGCAATATTATTATAAGGTAAAATTATGTGTGTGCATGGCTCTTGTCAAATTGCAACTAATATTTGAGATGATGAATATGCTATTTGATTGACTGCAGTAACTTTTGTTATATACATTAAAACATATTGTACACCTTAAGTTATACAATAAGAAACAATTATTTTAGCATAGAATTATTTGTTTATATAACCAAGTATAACATATCAAAGAAATGATTTTATAGCAGTTTGAGAGTTTCAAGTACTTTTGAGATATTCTTGCTATATTCGAATTGTTTTGCTAAATTTGCAGTTTCAACATTGGGGAAATTTACTGAAAAAGCAGTTTATAGTGAAGCAGTGTCTGACTCAGCAAGTCTTCACATTCCTTAAGACTCACTTCATGGGCGTGTGGCCCATGAGTCCCTCAGACCCCCACACTCAGAGCCCCTGTTCTTGAGTTAGTGCCCTGCTTTCACCATCTTGAAATTCTTAATCATTTCTGAACAAGGGACCCTGAGTTTTTAATATGCTACCAATCTTACTACCCCTGATATCTTTTTCAGGATGAAAGTTATTTATTAGAATATACCCTTGGGTCAATATTTGTTCTAGTTATAGTGATTTTTTTTATCTAACCAGTATGAATCAGTTTGTTTTATGTGAAGCCAGTGGCCCACAAATGATACTTACAGATGATTTCTCCATCACTGCAGGGTAGCGGAAGTAAGCCTTGTGTGTCCCAGTGATTGTCCCCCTCCCCCAGTCACTGAGAAGCATCAGGCACAGAAACACCTTGGCGAGGTTTCCTACTTTTACAAGAGTCTCAAATTCTTGAATCTATGCAGTTCAATACTTCCAAGTATCAAACTACTTTTTTTTTTTTGATTGCCAAAGGACACATGTTGCTCACCAGAGACAGACACATTCCCTTAGTGGGGTGTGATCATCCTGCAATCTGTTCTCCACTTCTCTGTCATGTCCAAATTTGGGGCATGCACACGTGCCTGGCATGTCTTTTTTTTCAAGCCATTAGGACAGGATATATATATATATATTTTTTTTTTTTTTTTAGACTCAAACCATGGTCGACTACATGGGAGTCGGAGCATGTGCTCACTGGATAGACAGAAAACAAGAAATCCTTCCCCCACGGGGGGACGGCCATGCTGCAATTGCTTCTCCTCCATTCTTTTCTCAGGATTTCGGGTACACATGCATACGTGCCCAGCATTAGTTTACAGCTGTCAGGTCCCGGACTTGAACCGCAGTTGACCATGTGGGATTTCGGCATCTAACCATTATGCTGCCTGCTAGGCCTAGGGCAGGATTTTGAACTGCAGTCGGCCATGTGGGATCCAGCTCCCTTAACCATTAGGCTTCCGGGGTGGCCTTTAGTCTAGCTTCTGAAGATTCAAACTTGAATTAGAACAGAATCAATAAAGAGCTGTGTGATGTAATCTTGGTGATAGTGGAGATGTTGCCTTTTCTGTGGGCTCTTGATGTCCCTGGAGGAAGCCATCGAGAGGCAGGCGTGCTGAAGGTTGGCGGTAGCCCCTGTGGCATTGGGTTGTACTCCATCCCCTCCTGACTTGCTTTTGCTCCTCCTTTTAACTTTCTGTTCAAGGAAGTCTTCAAAATAATCATGGAAAATGTATGTTATGAAAACACTGTGTGTGGACTTCAAAAATTTTTTGCACCAAAATAAACTCAAACTTCAATTCCATTTTTTCGTGAACTTTCTTAAGTCCTCTCATATTATAAATGCATGGATTCCATATTTCTCTCAGATTTTTCATTTTTATGACAGCAGTTCCTCTTTTATAAATGCAACGTTCTTTTCACTCCCACTAAGCCCCAACTTTCATAGTTTTCTGAAATAGCTCTGTTTTCTCTTTTCTTCTCTTTGTTAATAAACTCATACAGTTTTCCCACACTTTGGCTATTTCTGGTTGTCCATTCATATATATGAATAGATATATATGAACCTATGTATACAAATATGAATATGATACAGTTGCTGCTGCAGGTAGCTTGTTTTGGGCTTCTTCCTATTTGAATAGAGACCCCCATCTGCCCTTTCCCTTACCTGGGCAGGCTGAGTGAGTTGCTGGAGAGCTTAGCACTGGCCTTTCTTGTGCCATACATTCACAGAAAGCCACAGTGCCCACGGACAGGGGAGACTCTGAGAGCACAGTGTTTTACTATAGTTCACTCATAGGCAGCTGTCCTCACCTTTCGAGACATGTGGAATCATCATTAGGTCTGGTTCTACTCTGCTGTCTCTTGGAGTATACCGCCATTCCAGGAGACTTTCTCAACAGCTGGCATTGGAGATACCTTCAGCTCATTCTGTGGGTGAAAACCCCAATTGCCAGGAGCACCTTTTAGAAGAGAGATGGGATCCAAAGTAGCCCAGCTGCTCAGAGTGTGGTTCTTTAGTGAATTATACTGAGAGCTTCCCTTTGGTCTCTGTTTTTGTGTTTTTGCTATTTGAACATTCTGTCTGATTATCTTAGAAAGAACAGAACTTATTAATACTTCTAGTGTGCTGGGCTCTACTGTCACCCTGCTCTGATGTAACCATCAGTTTTATCTCATCCGCTTTATTCTTCATGCTTCTAGCATTTCTCAGTATTTGCAGCCCTTTAAGCACCTGTTTTTGTTTTCTTAGCTCACTGTATTTTCAGTCTTCTTTTAAAAAATAGAATTCTAGTATCATGAACCAGCCTCCTGGCCTAGTGGTAGAGGGAGCCAGATCTCACATGGCTGACTACAAAGTTTGAGTCCTAGACCTGGTGGACCTGGTGGCTTGAAAGACGTGCTATGCATGTGTGTGCATGACCCAAATCCCATCAGAGTGGAGAGAGGAAGAAGGGGTTGGAGCATGACTACACCCCACTGCGGGGGTGCTATCTCCCTCTCCCTCTCTTTCTGTCTCTTTGTCTTTCTCTGGAGAATGCACATGCCCTGTGGCAAATTAAAGAAAAAAAAGAAGCAGAAATTCCAGTATCAGTGGACATCTAAGTTCTTTCCAGTATTTCCCTTTTACTTTCTTTTTCTTTTCTTTTCTTTTCTTTTTTCACTTTTCTTTTTTTCTTTCCTTTAATATCAATTGGCATGCACGACATCTAGAGAGAGAGAAAGTGTCCCCCAGTTGGGCATGGTCATGTTGTAAACTTTTTCCTCTTTTTCTCCATCTGGTCAGGATTTGGGACATGCATGCACACAGGCGTGGCATGTTTCTCAAGCCTCCAGGGCTAGGATCAAACCATGGTCAGCCATGTGGGATCCAGCTTTCAGTGCACTTTACTTAACCACTACAGTCTTTAAATAATGGGTTTATTTTCCATTATTTTAAAAATCTTTGGGGTCATGAGGAAAAGGCTAGTTAATATGTAGATGGTTAGACTCATTCCAGTATCCTATGTAGGAACCCAAAAGGAATGTAACTTGTAAACAACTTACAGAACTACGTGGCTGCCAAGTACAATAACATTTGTGGTCTGGATTTAGTGTTGAATGAAAACATTTTTTGTTAAATCATATATAAGCACACACAACATATTTCATATGTAACAGCAGTCTTGAAAACAAGCTGGCACCCAGCAGGTGGTGCAGAGACTAAGGCAGCTAGATCTCACATGGTTGACTTCGTGATTCAAATCCTGGGACCCGGTGACTTGAAAAACACACTAGGTGTGTGCGCATGTGTGCCCCAAACCCTGAGAGGAGACTGGAAGAGGAGAGATTGTGGAATGGCCATACCCTTAGGGGGGGAGTTCACATTTTATCTTGCAAGACTCCCTGTTTTCTGGCGAGTGCACACACCCTATAGCAAATTTAAAAAACAAAAACAAAACAAACAAAAAACAAAATGGCATCATTATTTGTTGCCACAGCAGGAAATGGATTTTACTGCATGATTCTGAATCTCTCTAAGTCACCTCATGGTTCTCTGTACACAGAGAATTCAGTTGGATTCAGCAAAGGTTTGTTGAAACTGATTGTCGTTTATTGTCCATTTAGGAATTTTAGTCCTAAGTACGTGATGTCTGTTTTTATCAAAACATTTATCATTTGTCAAAACCTTATATAAAGTGTTGACATAAGCGATAGGAAATATGCGATTTCGGCATACTGCTAAATTAGTTGATGTACAAATATTTACTCCTGATGCTGTAACTTATATTGGAATGTAGATTTAAGACTGCATGTCTTATTAGTCCATTTTTTTTTTTTTTGGTGCTATACATATGTGGTGTGCTTTTTCTTTGAAAATGAGTATGTACATTTAAATATTAATATAATGTTTTATACTTCAAATAATATGCCAGTGGGCATGTGCACTTGCCAGACAGTAACAGGGCCAGGGATAGAGAAAGCACCCACCAAGGGGGAGTGATCATGCTGCAATCCCTTCTCTGTTTCTCCCTCCTTTCAGATGCTAGGTACTCACGTACATCTGACCAGCCTGTTTCTCAAGCCATTGGACCCAGGGCTCAAATTGCCCAGTGGGCCATTTGAGATCTAGTTGCTTTAACCACCACACGGTAGGCTGACCCCTATGCTTTTGATTTAATAGCAGTATTGTAGTTTATCCTAGTTGAGAAAATATTTCTAACAGAAAGAAAATATTAGTATTAGAATGTCTTAATCTTTCTAGATTTAAGAAATATTTTAAAAACAGATTTCCCTTGGAACTCCATGTCAACAGATTACATTGCCCACTGCCCCTCATTGTCTATAGACCCCCAGATCAGTCCCCCATGTTAGTCAATAGGCTTAATTCCTATTTATTTTTTAGAAGATTATTACTTTATCTCATCTATTACTGAGAGACAGAGTGACAACACTCCCAACAGGGTCACTGTGATGTGATCCACGTTCAGTTTTAGCCATCCCTAGATCACAGGCATGTGTGTGCCCAGAAGACTCAGGGAAGTCTCTAGACATGACACGAACCTGGGCCCTTCCCATTTTACCAATGTATCACCATCTGACTCCTTCTAACTACTCATTAATTCATTCCTGCCTAATACTATACATGGATTCTTCTTCTGTAGTTTTCTCCTTTCTTTTTTGCCACAGGACACATCGTTTTAGTCTTCACCGTGATTCCCCTTCTCCAGTCCTCTAGCTGTTGGACCTTGGCACTCATGCACATGCTGGGGTGTTTCGGGCTGACTGTGCCCGGGATTCAATCCTCAGTTGCCGAGTGAGAGCCTTCCACTCCTGAGCAGTGCTGCATCATTGTATTATGAAGCTGACCGAGAATCAGTCATTAAAATACCTCAACGAAAAAATTACTTTGGGCACTATCTATTATATCCCATTTATTTTACTACTTGATAACTCCTTTTGTCATGAAAAATTGGAGCTCTTACTCTCCTATCCCTAAATCATCCCTTGCTCATTGTATTTTTCTATAGTGAATGGGTCTAACACCAGCCAGTCAGTCAAGCCACCGAACACATAGTTGGTATCTTCTTTAGGCTGTTTTTAGTTATTCTGTCCCCAGATCATGTTTTTACCTTTTTAAAAAAAATTATTATTTTTGGGACCAGCAATTAGCATAATGGCTATGTCGCTGGACTCCCATGTAGTCGACCGCGGTTCGTGTCCCAGACCCAGTGGCTTAAAACCGGGCACGTGTGCATGCATACCCAAGATCTCGAGAGGAGAATGGAGGAGAAGGGATTGTGCCATGGCCATCCCCCCGGGGGGGGGGGGGTGATTTCTAGTTTTTTGTCTCTCTGTCTCTCTCTGTCTGTCTGGCAAGTGCACGCACCCAAGAGCAAAAACCTCTCAAAAAATAAAATAAATAAAATAAAGAAAAGAAAATGAAAAAAAAATTTTACCTTCAATTGTGAGTTTTAGGTTAGTCTTTTTCTTTTTAAGATGAAAAAGAAGGCAACATGATGTGGTATTTTCTGTTTAAAAAATACTTAACTCAGATATTTAAAGAAATTATCATATTGAGCTATTGCCAGATGTAGCTCTATTGAAAAATAGTTTGAGGAGAATTGTGTATAGCCAACACCGCCCAATCATTACAGGAAATAGGGAAGCTAGTTTAGTGAATTGTCTAGTTAAATGAGATTTAGAATAAATTCACACCTTAAATGAAGCAGGACAAAAATGATTATCAAAAGTAATCTCTTAAAAGTCCACAAGTTGGGAATCTTTATCTCCATAAAAAGTTACATACCTACCCTATTTATATTTTTCTTCATTTCTTCCCTTTTTTATTGTTTTATACATTCAATTATTATAGATCATTAAAGCTTAAAAAATGATTTTTTCCAGCATGAGGACACTGTATATTAGCCCAGTTAAAGATGTTATCAACAGATAATTTTCCATTTCTGTGTCCCTTAAATGTTTTGCTTCTTTCTTTTTCCCCTTGAGTCCTTTCCTCTCGCCTTCCTTTACTTCACACCCTCCTCCCACACTGTCTCTGTTATCTGCAATTATCCTCCATGCTTTTGTATCTCCCAATCTTTTAGTTTCTGCCGTAGAGTGCAGACATTCAGTATATAATAAGTGGGGACATACAACGCCTCTTTCATAGTCTGGCTTGCTTTGCTTAGCAGTAAACCTTTTATATTCATCTATTTTCTATTAAATGCCGTGGTATCATTTTTTTATGACTGAGGAGTGTTCCATAATATATATGTGCCACACTTTTTCAATCCATTCATCTGTTCATGGATATTTCAGTTGGTTCCATGTCTTGGCAGTTGTGAATAGGGCCACAATGAACATGGATGGGCAAGTGTTTTTTCTGGTTGAGTGTATTCCTGTCCTTCAGGTAGATACCCAGGAGTGGGATTGCTGGATCATATGGGAATTCTATTTGTTGATCTTTGAGGAACCTCCATATTGTTCTCCACAGTGGCTGTAATAATCTACATTTCCTCCAACAGTGTAGGAGATTTCCCTTTTCGCTACAGCCTTGCCAGCACTTATCATTCTTTATTTTTTAAATCTTCGTCATTCTGACTGTGGTTAGGTGGTATCTCATTGTAGTTTTGATTTGCATCTCCCTTGTAATAAGGGATGTTGAGCATTTTTTCATATTCTTTTTGTTTTAATGTGCTTTTTGACTGTTCATATGTCTCTTAGAGAGTTGTCTGTTCAGCTCATTTTCTCATCTTCTAATCTGGTTGATTTTTTTTTTCTTTTTTTCTGTTTTTTTGTTTTTTTTTGGGTAAGCTGCTTAAGTTCCCTGTGTATTCTGGTTATTAGTCCCTTATCTGAGGCATAGTTTCCAAATACATTGTTTTTCCATTTCAAGGGTTTCTGACTCATTCTAATCATAATTTTTTAGAAGCTTGTTAACCTAATATAATCCCACTTGTCTATTTTTGGGATTGTCTGTGCTTTAGGGTCGTATTTAAGAAGTCATTAGCTTCTCTGATGTCTCCAAGAGTTTTCTTTGTAGTTTTATAGTTTGAGGCCTTAGGTTTAGCTTTTTGATCCATTTGGAGTTAATTTTTGTTAATGGTAAGAAATAGGGGTCTAATTTTATCTTTCTTTAGGTGGATACTCAGTTTTACCAGCACCATTTGCTAAAGAATTTTTCTTTCCCCCACTGGATTGACTGGTACCCCTTGTCAAAAATCAGTTGACTGTATGTTTTGGGATTTATTTTTAACATCTCTCTTTTGTTCCATTGGTGTATTGGCCTGTTTTGTGCCAAACCCACACTGTTTTTATTATCATGGCTTTGTAATTTACTTTGGGGTCAGAGAGTGAGATGTCCACTGTTCTTGTCCAGTATTGCTTTGGCAATATGGGATCTTTTATTATTATACAAAAATTCTGTGACTGATTTTTTTTTAATCTGTGAAGAATATCTCTGGTAATTTGATTGGGATTGTGTGAAATTTTTAGACTAATTTGGGTAGGATCAACATTTTGCTTATATTATTTCTTTTAATCTAGGAAAATGGGATATTTTTCCAACTTTTTTGAGTCATTTCCTTTTTGTTTTTTTAGTTTCTCATAGTTTTTCATGTAAAGATCTTTGACTTCTTTGGTTAGGTTCATTTCTAGATATCTCATTTATTTTGTGGCTATTGTAAATGGATTTGCTTTCTTCAATTCTACCCCAGTCTATTTCTACATACTGTTGGTGTATGGAAATAATATAGATTTTTGTATGTTAATTTTGTGTCCTGCCACTTTACTATATACATTTATCACTTCTAGAAGGTTTTTGTGGATACTTTTGGGTTTTCTATGTATGTATTCATATCATCTGCAAATAGAGATAATTTCACTTCTTCATTCTCCATTCGAATGCCTTTTATTTTAGTCTCTTGTCTGATTGCATTGGCTAGGACTCCCAGTACTATATTGAAAAGGAGTGGAGAAAGTGGACAGCCTTGTCTTGTTTCAGTTTTTAGTGGAAAAGCTTTCAGTTTTCCCCCAGTCAGTATGATGTTAGCTATGGGTTTTTCATATATGGTATTTATTGTATTGAAAAAGGTCCCTTCTGTGCTAATTTTGCTGAGTCTTAATCAGGAAAGGATGTTGCATTTTTATCAAATGTTCTTTCTGTATCAATTGATATGATTATATGGTTTTTATACTTCTTTCTGTTAATATAGTATATTACATTTATGGTTTTGCGTATGTTGAACCATGCTTGCTTGTATACCTGGAATAAAGCCTACCTGGTTGTAGTGAATTGTCTTTTTTAATGTGTAGATACACATTAAAAGTATCTTGTTGAGAATCTTTGCATTTATATTCATCAGAGATATTGGTCTGTAGTTTTACTTTTTTCTGTATGTTCTTGTCTGTTTTGGAAAGGAGCATGATGGAGTCTTCATAAAATCAATTTGGGAGGATTTCTTCCTTTGGGATCTTTAAAAATAGTTTGAGTATGTACTGGGAGTTAGCTCTTCTTTAAAAGTTTTATAGAATTCAGGAGTGAAATCATTGGGACCTGGACTTTTCTTTATTGAGAGGTTTTTGTATCACTGATTTCATTTCATTGCTTGTTATCAGTTTATTCAGGCTTTCTGTCTTCCTGATTCAGTCTTAGTAGATTACATGTGTCCAGAAATTTGTCTATCTCATCCAGATTTTCTTTTTTGTTGGTATATAGTCACTCATAGTATTCTCTAATGACCTTTTGTATTTCTGTTATATCTGTTTTAATATTGCCCGTTTCATTGCAAATTTGATTTATCAAGTTCCTTTCTCATTTCCTCTTAATTAGTCTAGCTAATGGTATATCAATTTTGTTTGTCTTCTCAAAGAACCAGCTTTTTGTTGCATTTATTTTCCGTATAGCTCATTTATTTTCTATTTTATTTGTGTCTTCTTGAGTCTTTATTAATTCTTTTCTCTTAGCATTTTTGTGGTTGTTTTTCCAGTTCCCCGAAGTGTGTTGCTAGGTTGTCTATTTGTATCCTTTTTATCTTTTTTTTCTAATGTGCACAAATTGTTATGAACTTCCTTCTTGTGACTGTTTTCATTGTGTCCCACAGATTGTGGAAACTTGTACACTTGCTATTGTTGGTTTCAATAAATCTTTTGATTTCACTTTTAATTTCTTCACTGGTTATAAAGTCATTTAGGAGTAGGTTGTTTAGTTTCCATATGTTTGTGTATTTGAGAGGGATTTGTGTAAAGTCAGGCCACTGCTCTCTACCCCTCATCATACCACCAGGATAGTTTAGTAGTCTGAGCAGTTCTTTTTGATGTTTCTCTGCATCTTTTTTTTTTGGGGGGGGGGAGGTTTTTGCTATAGGGCACGTGCTCTCGCCAGAAAGACAGAGAGAGACAGAGAGACATAGAGCGAGAAATCACCCCCTGGGGGGATGGCCACACCGCGCGCGCGATCCCTTCTTCTCCATTCTCCTCTCGGGATCTTGGGCACACACGCACACACGCCCGGTGTGAGTTTAAGCCGCTGGGTCGGGGTTGCAAACCGGGGTCGACTACGTGAGAGTCCAGGGACATAGCCATTACGCTTACTGCTGGTCCCCTCTCTGGATCTTTATGTAGTGGCCCAGGCATATCTTTTAGAAGGGTGTAGCAATGTCAGTCCTTCCTCAATGTCATTTAAAGTGATCACTGGGCGCTATGCCATGGCTGATGAGGCTCTGCAAGTCTAGCAGGCTATTCCATCCCGCAGGCATTTTGGCATCTTAGATTGTAGCAAGCTCTTCCATGCCCTCAGGCCTTTGCATTTGCTATTCTCTCTGTCTGGAATGCCAGCTTTGAATGTCTGGTTCTAGTTGACCCTTAAGTCTCAGGTTAAATATCACTTCTCTGGAAAGACTTTCTTGTTCATCCTATGTTTCTTATCCCACTCCCATTTTTCTGTAATGTATTACTTTGCCTCATCTCCCCCCCTCCCCCACTCTGCAGAGCTTTCTAGAATATACATTTATTCTATTTATTATTTTGATTATTTGTTTATTCTTTGCCTTAAGAATATTAGCTCCCTAAACTCTGGATCATATTAGTCTTCCTTATTATGAGATGACAGACTATCGTCAACATGCGATATGAAAGCAAAAAATGTATCAAGGAAACCTTTGTTATCTGTGGCGTCTAGAGCATATTATCATAAGAAATCAAAATGTAGATTGGGAACAGTTTTAGACAGTTCTGAATGCCGTGATAAAAGGATTTTTTTTTTTTTGCAGGTAATATGAAGTTACAGAAGGTTTTTAGCCAGACTATTGATATAATTTATTCATTTATTCATTCTTTCTGTTAGCAAATGTGCCAGGAACTATTCTTTGATCTTGGGAAAGAAAAATGTCTAAGACATGTTTCCTGACCTCAAGAACTCCACAGAGAGCAACTGGTAAAACACACGATTTAATACAGTGGGATAAGTTTTGTCTAGAATGTATTTGTAATCTTATTCAAATGCTTATTATGTCTAACTTTGCTTTGGGCTTCTTGGGGTTGATCAAAGCTATTTTTTATTGTGTGTGATTCCTGTTATGATGGTTTCATCTTTGAAGCCGTATGTAGTGAGCATCTGCAATTTTATTTGTCCACCATTACCTTCTTTAATAAACTGCCATTTTCAACATTCATGTGGCTATTGGGGAAGTGATGATGTCCTTGTGCCCTCACTGTGCTGGACACAGCTGCTGGCTCTAGCTGGGCACCTGACCCATATGTCTACCATGTCTCTACATTGGGGGTGTTAAGATTTGAGACCCAGAGTGAAAAAGTTCATTTCTACTTGTTGGCCTGAGATGCGTGAGCTGGAAAGATTGGCCATGTAGGACCGTGTAACACTGTAGCCCCAGAGGTTGATCAATTCAGGAGATGCAAAGAATCATGTTTTCCAGTATGTGGCAAAAGCCCAGGTGTAAGGAAAAGCAAAGTATGTGGAGAGACAAAAGATGGAGTGGGGTTCCTGTGCTTGTCTCCAATCATTCCTGAAACGCAGTGTTATCACTGCACTTTGTGTAGATGGAGTATTCAACCAACTGGACTTCATGAGCCAATTCATTCCTGTTTTGTTCAAGCTCGAGATTTGTCTGAGCCATACGTGTTAAAATATTAGCTACAGAAAATTCTCCCTCTATCTAGTTTGTCCTAGAGTGATCATCAATTATTGGACTTCATCTGTCTTCTTTTTTTTTTTTTTTTTTGAGAGATTTTCACTGTAGGGCGCGTGTGCTCGCCAGACAGACAGAGAGAGACATAGAGACAGAAAGTGAGAAATCACCCCCCAGGGGGGGATGGTCACGTCGCAATCCCTTCTCCTCCATTCTCCTCTCGGGATCTTGGGCACACACGCACACGTGCCCGGTGTGAGTTTTAAGCCACCGGGTCCGGGACACGAACCGCGGTCGACTACGTGGGAGTCCAGCGACATAGCCATTACGCTAACTGCTGGTTCCCCTTCTCTGTTTTTATTGTAATATACATATGGAACCCTGGATTATGTTCAGGAAGACCTCTCTTCCTTCCATCTTTCCTTCTGCCTTTTCTCCCTCCCTCCCTCCTTCCCTCCCTCCCTCCTTCATTCCTTGCTTCCTTCCTTCCTTCCTTCCTCCCTCCCTCCCTCCCTTCCTTATTACAGGATAAACTTAGCACCTCCTTCACAGATTGTGATTATTGTGAGCATCAAAGGCATCTAGGGCAATGCCTTATAGATCGATTTTTTGCTTTCTTCATTCTCTTAACTAAGCTGTGTGATGGGGAAAGTGGTATTTAATAGACTTCAGGTTCTTAATTGGAAGAATGATGTTCACACTTGCGAATAATCTTTAAATAACTCCCAGCAGGTTAAAAACTGATTAATTAACAATATTAAAATTATTAAATAATCCCCACTTTTGGAAGTACTTGACTCCCTTCCCTGGTTTATTTCTTCCATAGTTTACTTCCATATTTAGTTCCAATTTAGTTTCATATTTCATATTCATAACTTACCAGTATGTTCTATATTTTGCGTATTTATTTTATTTACCGTCTTCTCACCATGAGAATACGAACTGTAAGAACAGGATTTTTCATCTGTTTTCCTTCCATACTCTAAGGGCCTGGAACAAAGATTGCCACAGAGCAGATGCCTGGTAAATATTTATCAAATAAGTCAATTAATATTTTAAAATATTATGTCTATTTTATGTGTTGAAATTAACATCAATTTTTCTTTTTTGGAGAGGTTTTTGCTACAGGCCACGTGCGCTTGCCAGAGAGACAGAAAGACAGAAAATGAGAAATCACCCCCCGAGGGGGGATGGCCACACCACAATCCCTTCTTCTCCATTCTCCTCTCGGGATCTTGGGCATGCATGCACATGTGCCCAGCATGAGTTTAAGCCACGGGGTTCAGGACTCGAACTGCGGTTGACTACGTGGGAGTTCAGCTACATAGCCATTATGCTAACTGCTGGTCCCTAACATCAATTTTTAAAACTAATATTTATAATTTTTTTCCTTGTATTGTTTAAGTATTACACTGATACTTTCCCCAGGACAGACATTCTAGCACATCTTAAAACAAGAGAAGAGGACAAGATGGAGGGAAGACACAGATATAATATAGGTCGAGCTTCTCTCTTGATGCCAATGCGTAGTAGTTTTTAGCAACTGCTAATGAAACTATTGTGTAGAGTATTAGTATATCTAGTAATTCTGTAGGTCCCTTTGGAAATACCAACTGCCATTGCTGTTATTAAAATATTTCTAGATAAAATTATTTTAAGAAAATTTATGGACCTTTTTTTTTTTTGAGAGAGATTTTTACTATAGGGTACATACACTTGCCAAAGAGATAGAGACAGAAAGCAAGGGATCACCCCCAGGGACAATGGCCACACTGCAATCCTTTCTCCATTCTCCTCTTGGGATTTAGGGTACACACACACACACACACACACACACACGTGCCCCATGTGAGATTTCAGCTGCCGGGTCAGGAACTTGAATCACGGTTGACTACGTGGGAGTTCAGCGATGTAATAATTAGCCCATCTGCTGGTCCTGGTGGTGTGGTGCTTAAGGTGCTGATTCCCACATGGCTGACTACGGTTTGAGTCCTAGACTTAGCAGCTTGCTTTTCCTCTTTCCTCTTTCTGTCTCTCTCTGGTGAACAGTTTTAAGATAATAACAACAAATAAAATTAAGTAGATCTTCAAAAAATTAAACAAGGAGAGTCTAAAGATGTCAGAACTATTTGACATAGACATTCAGAGAATTAAGCTCTGTGTTCAAGGATATAAAAGGCAATATTAAAATTTCAAGACAGAACTTCTATGTAAAAATCCAAAACTAAAAAAATTCATGGTCAGAAATTAAGAACTCTAAATGCAAACTTAATAGCAGTATTAAGCGTACCGCAGACAAAACGTGGATGTTAAATGATAGAACAAAATACACAGAAGGAAGCACATGGAAACAAAATCATGGGGGACAAAATAATAGCAGACGCGAAGCCGATGTGGTGATAAAGCGTAATGCACATTTACCTGGTGTCCCAGAAGTAGAAGTTAGAAAGAATGCAGAAGAATAACTGATGAGATCATAGCTGAGGATTTCCCAAGATTGTGAAAGACATCCATCTATAGATTAAAATGCCTAATGAGGCACAAGAAAATACATTAAAAAAAAAAAAACTACACGTAAACCTATCATAATAAAACTGCTAATTAAAAAACAACAAGACTCTTCTTTAAATTTTGGAACAATATGGACTCACTTTCCCTGCTTCTCTCTTCTAAATACAACTGAGGACTGTGGGTATTACTCAACAGAAATGATATAAGGGCTCTGAACTCCAGAAGGAAGAAGGTCGACCGGCTAGGAAGAGTAACAATGTGAGGAGTTCCCCTGGTTTTTTTCATATCTTATATTCCCCAAACTGGAACCGAAGATGCATGCAACCTACAATCACCAACAGATAGAAAAAAACCAAACAGAAGCAAAGCAACAAGAATAAAAACTTGCTCCGTCTGACCAAATGTCTAGGAAATAGCAGAAACCTAGTAGAAAGCCCAGCCCTTGCTGTGCAATAGGGCACACTGGGCAGTTTGATCTGCTTGCAGCTGTTTGCAGAGCTCTGGGCTCTTCTGTCCCTGCTACCAGGGTGCTGGTGAAAGATCTGAAGTCCCGTAGTGGCAGCAGCCAAGTCCCAGGCCAAATCAACATTGGCCCCACAAATGAGGCCACCATCAGGCAGTCATTTACCTGTAGCCACAGCAGAAGCAGTCTTGTGTCCCCTTGCTTTCCACCAAATGGTGTAAGACAAAGGCTAGAGGCTTCTTGTCCTCACCCAGCACCTCCTTCCCAAGGTCACCCATTGCTACCAACTGGCCTAGGAAAGAATTTCAGGTTTTTATCAAGTCCCATGGAACATTCTCCAAGATAGACCTTTTACTGGATTATAAAACAAATATCAACAAAATTTAAAGAACTGGAGTTAAAAAGAATATGTTCTGACCATAATAGAATCAAACCAGAAAATAATAACAAAAAGACAACAGGAAAATCTCCATATGCTTGGGGAAAAAAATACATCTAAATAATCTATGGATTAAAGAAGTTGTCTCTGCTCAGTAGGTAGCATGGTGGTTAAGGCACTGGCTCCTCCACAGCTGAATTTACAGTTGAGTCTTATACCCAGCAGTTTGAAAATCATGCTGGAGGCCTGTGCATGCATGCCCAAAATCCCGAAAGGAGAATGGAGGAGAAGGGATTGTGGTATACCCATCCCCCTTGGGGGTGATTTTTCACTTTCCTTCTTTCTCTCTCTCTGACTTCTGATGAGTGCACATGCCTTGCGGCAAAATTCTAAAAAAAAAGAAAAGAAAAATTTCTCAAGACAATAATATGTATTACTGAATATCAATGAAAATACAACCTGTCAAAATTTGTGGGAAGCATCCAAAGCAGTGGTAAGAGGAAACCTCACATGATAAAAGAGAAAAAGTCTCAAATCAGTAATCTAAATTTCTGTGTTAAAAAACTGGAAAAAGAAGAGCAAAATAAATCCAAAGCCAGCATATGGTGAATAAAGACAGAAATCAATGAATATGAAAAACTTTAGAGCAAATTAGTGAAACAAAAATTTGAATCTTAGACAGAAAAAATTGTGAGGTTGACAAACCTCTGGAAAGACTGACAAAGAACAAAGAGTACATGAGCCATCAGCAGCATTAATGACACAGGAGAGGGCACAACAAATCTCACGGCCATTAACAGAATAACAAGGAAATATTAAGCACAACTTTATGCTTACAGCTTTAAGGAGAAGAAATGGACAAGTTCTTTGAAAAATACAGACTACCAAACTCCAGATAAAGTAGATAACCTTAGTAGTCCTGTAACTAATAAAGAAATTAAATTCATAATGAAAAAATTCTTGAAAAACTAAATCTTCAGGCCCAGATGGTTTCATGGAGAACTATCAAATTAACACCAGTTTTATCTCTACTAGAAAGCAGAAAAAAAGGAACATTTTCCATTTTTTTGAGACCAGTAGGTAAAAATAGTAGAAAGAGGGCCAATTGGCGGCATGGTGGTTAAGGTGGCTGGATTTGGAGAGACATGCTGGGGGCATATCTCAAGAAGAGGCAGAGGTGGGAGAGAAGGGATTGTTATGTGACCATCCGTCAGGGGAATGCATTCTCACTTCCCTGTTCTCTGTCTCCATCTCTGTTCAGGCAGAGCACACACCTCTGGGAGGAAAATAGTACAAACAAAGAAAACTACAGACCAATGTTATCAAGTTAGATGAAGAAGTTCTTTTAAAATGTTTAAGTAATCATACCCAACAATGTATAAAAGAATCATATAACAGACAACGTAAGTTTATTTAATATATTTAAGGCTGATTTATTATTTGAAAATCAATTCATGTAATTCAACATATCATTGGGATAAGGAAGAAAACTTGTATAATACCAACTGATGCAAAAAATCATTTGACAGAATTCAACACCCATTCATGTTAAAAACGAATAATACATTGAGAGGAGAATTTCTTCAACCTCATAAAAACATCTCCAAAAGATCTATAGCTTATATATCATATTTTATGATGAGAAACGCAGTGTTTTTCCTCTAAGATTAGAGATAAGGCAAGGATATCCACTCCTATTGAACAAAATACTGGAAATCTACCATTGCACTAAGGCAATAAAAAAGAAAGAAAAGGCATGCAGACTGTGATGAGAGAAATAAAACATTTTATTTGGAGATGATGTAATTAGTAGATGCCTTGGAAACTCAGAACTAGTGAGTGAGTTCAGTAAGGTCATAGAACAGAAGATTCGTACACACTGTCCCCTCTTATCTACAGGGGATATGTTCCAAGACCCTGGAGTATGCCTAAAACCATGGGTGGTACCAGACTCTACACCTGTATATATATATCTATGATAGAGTTTAATTTGTAAGTTAGGCACAGTCAGAAATTCGACAATAACCTTTAAAAAAAAGTAGAGCCAATGGGGCCAACAGGTGGTGAGGTGGTTAAGGTGCTAGATTCCTGCATGGCCGACTGCTATTCAAGGCTCAAACCTAGTGACTTGAAACTCACATTGGGTGAGTGTGCATGCGTGGGCTAAATCCTGAGAGGAGAATGGAGGAGAAGGGAAAAAATTGAAAATGTGGTTGAATTTCAGACTAACAAAGGGGAAAACAGACTATATTTCAACCAAAAAAGAGAAAAGTGAACGCAATCTTGGCAGAATAAGTATACACTTGATAAAAACAAGATAGGAGAGATTTTTTCCTCAAGAAATGAGAATTTATCGCATAGCTGTGGTGGTGAAGATATTCAAGTGATAGCCTAAGATTGACAGATTAATGAAACAGGATATAAATTCTGCACATAGGCCTAGATTTATATGATCACATGGTTTATCATGAAGGTAACCCTAAAACTAAAGACTATGGTTTTAAATGAATGCTGCTAAGATCACTGGAAATGTATATGAATAAAAATTAAATAACACATCATCCATGTTTAAAAATTGACTTTATATTCTTAAATGTGCAAGGCAAAAAACAGTGAAACTTTAGAAAATAATATAGCATAATATCTGCTTGACCTCAGGTTAGGAGATTTTAAAATACAGGACACAAAAGAATAAAGCATAGAATAAAGAATTGGTAAATTTGGCACCATTAAAATGAAAAAATATCAGGGCTGGCAGGTGGCATGGTAGTTAAAGGCACTGGACTCCCACATGGCCGACCATGGTTCACGTCCTGGGCCTGGTGGCTTGCTTGCTTGCTTGTTTGCTCCTTCTCTCTCTCATCAAGATGGAAAAATAATGATAATAAATAAATAATTCTTAAAAATGTTTTTTCATCAAAAGAAGTTATTAAATAGGCAAGAAGGCAACACACAAATCTTATATCTAAAATACACAAGAAAATACTTCAACAAATTATTATGAGAAGAATGACATTTCAGTAGAAAAGAATGGCAAAGAGATTTGGACAGGTGTTTCCCAAACAGAAGATATGCAAAAGACCATTGGACACATGCAAAGATGTTAACTTGCACTGCAAATTATGATATGCAAATTAAAATCAAATTATTAACATGTTAGTAAGAATGTGGTACAATGGGAATGCTGGCGGAAGGTAATCATAACTACATTATAAAACTATTTATTATATTATAAACTTAGAGAAATGTTGTTACTTGGAATCTCCCTGCTAGGGATATATCTGACAGAAATGTATGCACACAAGACTGATCATAGCAGCACTGTTCATAACTACCAAAACAACGGAAATACTCAAATGCCTTTAAGAGTAGATAAATAAATAGTGTCGTGTTCATAAAGTGGAAAACTAAGCAACAGACCAGTAGGTAGTATGGTGTTTGAAGTGGCTGGATCCCACATGACTGACTTCATGGTTTGAGTCCCAGAGTGTTGGCTTGAAAAACATGTGTGGCATGGTGTGCATGCATGCACAAAATCTCAAGAGGAGAATGGAGGAGAGGAGATTGCCGTGTGGCTATCCCCTTGTGGGGGGTACTTTCTCACTTCTTCCCTCTTTTTCTTTCTCTCTCTCTCCTTCTCCAGTGAGCACCTGCGCTCTATAGCAAAATTAGAGCCACAAGGAAAATTAAACAGCAATGAAAATGAAGGGACTACAGCTATGTCTAATAACATGGATAAATCTTACAAATGTAAGGATCAGCAAAAGAAGCAAAACTTAAATAATGGGTACCATATGTGCCTGCTATTTTAGCTTCCTCAGTAGGCAAAAGTGAACTAGAATTTTCTTACCAGACGCTGGCATTGAGCTCCTAATATCTTGGAATTTCCTCAGTAATAAGGCTTCTTTTATTCTGATAGGATGATTTTACCTGGCCTCTAGATAGCTTCAGGCCAAGGGCTGGTTGGCAGCAAGCCCAAACTGTGCTTTAGAAGCTGGGAAATTTAAGCCCCATCACTCACTCTTAGGAGTGAGGTGCTGGAGATTGAATTAGTCACCAATGGCCAGTGATTCAGTCAATCATGCCCTCATGATGAAACTTCCGTAAAAACACTTATAGCAGGTTCAGTGAATTTTTGAGTTGTTGAACATGTTCATATGCTGGGAGGGTTGTATGCTGCAGCTTCACAGGAACAGAAGCTCCTAGACTTGGGACCCCCCCCCTCCCCCTCTGACCTCACCCTGTGTATTCATCTGGCTAAACATTTATATACTTTTTAATAAAACAGTAATATAAAGTGAAGTTTTCTGGAGTTCCATGAGCTGTTCTAGCAAATTATTAAGGGTGTTGTGCAAACCCCTTATCAGGCACAGCCCTTATTTATAGCCAGCTGTTTTGAACTATGGGTGCCTGGCACTTGTGATTGGCAACTGAAGTGGGGACAGCCTTGTGAGACTGACGGCATCCTTTAATTTATGGGATCTGACACTAACTTTAGGCAGACAGCAGCAGAAATGCTTTGTCCAGAGAATTGGTCATTGGTGTTGGAAAACAGCTTCAGGGGGTTCTTAGGTGGTTAATGTATAATGGAAAACCAAAAAGGTGACTATCATAAGGTTTGGAAAGTGGCTGACTTTAGCAAAGTAGTCATTTGATTGGAACAGGATACTTAGTAGCTTAAAAATATAATCATACTGGGACCAGAAGATGGTGTATTGGTTATGTCGCTGGACTCCTATTTAGTCAACTGTGGTTTGAGTGCCAGATCTGGTGACTTAAAACTCATGCCAGGTGTGTGTGTGTGTGTGTGTGTACATGCACCCCCGGTGGTGATTTCTCACTCTCTCTCTCTCTGGCAAATGCACGTGCCCCATGGCGAAAATTTCTGTTAAAAAATGTGATCATACAATTGCTTGGAATTGATTAGTCTCTTGGGGAATGACTTTTAAGCCAACTTGACCAATTGTTTATTTATCTTGAGAAATATAACATCTAGAGAGACCAAACAGCTCTCTGTCCTATGCATTCTTATAGGTAACTATTAATTAATGGGAAATCACATTGCTATGAATATAGTCCACATCCTGCACGTGGTGTGTTAGATGCATTTTCTCTACTCCTTACAACAAACTGAAGGACAAGGTAGCTATTTGGCCTACTCACTTTAAGGATGAAAGACCTGAGACGGTATCAGAGAGCCAAGTAACTACCTTAAATTTATAGGCCAGTGATGGAGCCAAGATGTAAATCCAGGCCAGCCAAACATGGAAATCTGAATCCTCCAGATAAACTGCACTGTCTTTCCCAATTTTCCTTGAGGAGCCAGGGAATCAGAGTAAAGAATTACTACGTGGTAGTGTTCACCTACGATGGTCCAATGTATCTATCACCAGTGTAAAGCTATATGTTCTTGCCACAGAGACAGAAATACGTAGATCATTCATTCCAAATGGAAGTGCTGAATATGCACCTTGAAATTCTCTCATCACATTGTCATGCGAGCAACCTATTTTAGTTACACGTTCTTTGTAAATGAAAAAAAGCTAAAATAATTTTTACTCAACTGAAAGAGATCTTTCTTCATATGGTGACTTCTAAATACATCTGCTGTTTCCATCATGGATTCGTTTAGCAAATTTCTTTGAATTTTGAACAGATTCATTATTTCCATGAAGTATCACAGAGGTGTTTTCAGGTAAGCCTTTGGAAAACCCTACCTAACACCAAGGAAATTGACAGACTACCACATTAAACAGTTTGATTTCCTAATTGAAAATATTTTGATATTATATGCTAGTATTTCTGGGAACTTTGATGTTTGCCTGGAAATTTAACTACAGGCTTATACTGTTTTAGGAAGACTGTCTCAAAGTGCATAGTAAATACTAAATAATTTAATCTGAGATGACATCTCTGTATTAGAGGAAAGATTAATAGGCATAAGACAAAATATTGTACTATTTGTCCTCATGTGGTAGTTATGCTGGTTAAATTTATTATTCACTGTATTATTAGAAGTGGAAAGAATTCAGAGTCTATGATTCAGCTTTAGAAATTGAATGATTCCTTTTTAGCTGTGTTATTTTCATTATTCTTAATCTTCATTATAAAGCAACTTACTTTATTTTGAAATTTTCCTTCCTTTATCTCTGGACCATATTCCATTAGTATACAACAAAGATGTTCTCTATTACAAATAAATGCCATAAACCTTGTTTTATTTAAACCATATTTAATAAGGTCTAAGAGCCTTACAAAGCAGGGATTCAAATTTTCTTATTCCCAAGGCTGTGTAGTTGTGAATGGGTGTGTGGCTTTGACTGTTTGTATTGGTGGGTTCTTTGGGGAGGGCCAAGTGACGTGAAATAAACAAGGAATTAACAAATACCTTTGTAAAGAAGCTAGAGAGGCCTTCAAACAACACATGGGAAATGTATATTATGAATAAAATCTATGCATGGATTTAAAAATTATTTTGTAACAAAATAAAATCATATATTCATTCCATTTTTCCTTGAACTTTTTGAAGTACCTGACTGGCTTTTGTATCTGTACGCAATTCTTTATAGTGAATGATTAATCTTTGTAAAATACACTTCTGCCTGTTGAATTCAATAAAGAATTAATATTTATAATCATTACTATTTGCAGTGTCTTCTTGCTGTTGAGTTCAACTTCCCAATGAAATCTTAGTTTAGAATGGGAATGAGAAGTGGCATGAGGGCAGGCCTGGGCATGTGTTGTGTGGAGGAAGGTTGAATTACTAGAGGATGGGTTGAGTTCTCTGAATGGTGTAGAAGGGTTAACAGGAAAACCTAATGCCCAGGGGCCAGAAGGTGGTGTGGTGGTTAAAGCTCTGGACTCCCATGTGGCCAACTATGGTTCAAGTCCTGGACCTGGCAGCTTTCTTTCGCACTTTCCCTCTCTCTCTCTGGTCAAGTTAAAAACTAATACTAATAAATAAAATTAAATAAATAATTCTTTAAAAAACAATAATTTAAAACAACTTGTGCCTGCCCCTTTTCAATGTGAACACCTAGATACTTCACTAGAACCTGTTTCTTGCCAAAGGTAAAACTAATCACAAAACTTAGAGCATAAAGAGGCAGGGAAAGAAGTTCCCCTCCCCCACCCATTCTACAGCCATGCAGAATAAAATGGAGTGAGAAAAAAGACAAGCATGGGTTATGGTGCAGGTAGAAGCCAACTAGGATTCAGTTCACTGGGACTGGTGACATCATTTAAACATAGGACTGCTTCAGAATAAAAGATGTTTTTGAAGACAATTGAATATCAGGTGCATATTCTCTTACTTATTCATTGACAGTTCAATGCCATTACCTGCCTATTTATGAATACAGTTGGGTGATGATGGTGAGAAGGGTTAGATGTTTAAAAGGTTATTTATTTATTTATTTTTGAGAGGTTTTTACTATAGGGCTCTGCGCTCACCAGAAAGACAGAGAGACAGAAAGCGAGAAATCATCCCCCAGGGGGAATGGCCACGCCGCAATCCCTTCTCCTCAGTTCTCCTCTCAGGATCTTGGGCACGCACGCACATGCGCCTGGCATGAGTTTAAGCCACTGAGTCCAGGACGCGAACCACGGTTGACTGCATGGGAGTTCAGTGACATAGCCATTATGCTAACTGCTGGTCCCTTTAAAAGGTTATTGTCTCAAATGCAGATTTTTAATAGAGACCTAATTAAAAATGGTAAATTACAGCATATGTAAATTTAGAAAGAATTAGTTCAGTCATCAAATCTCAATGCCGGTTGTGAACTAAAGTAATATTCTATAGATGATAAAGTACCATATACTGTTAATAATTAGGATAATTATAGGTTCTAGGACCAGCAAGTGTTGTGGTGGTTAAGGTGCTGGGTTCCTACATGACCAACCTCTGTTTGAGTCCTGGACCTAGAGGCTTGAAAATCATATTGGGTGTGTATGCATGTGTGCCCAAAATCCCAGGAGAAGAATGGAGAAAGGATTGTGGAGTAACCATTCCCCCAGGGTGTGATTTCTCGTGTTTCCTCTCATTGTCTCTCTTCAGGGATTGCATAGACCCTATGGCAAAAATATTAAAAAAAAATAGGTTGCAAATAAAAAAACATATTGGGTTGATACTACTTCCATTATTAATAGAGCACAATAACCTACATATAGATAGATATAGATAGATAAATAGATAGATAGATAGAGAGATAATAGATAGATAGGTAGGTAGGTTGATTGATTGATTGATTTAACCAAAAAAGGCATATAACAAGAAATTCCTGAGATTTATAGAAACAGTTTTAACTTTGTTTTCTGATAACATTCTCCTAGAATAAAGTACATAAAAATGGTATTGGGGCCAGGAATGGGAATGGTAGTTAAGAGGCTGGATCCCATTTGGCTGACTGTGTGGTTCAAGTCTGGACCTGGTAGCTTGAAAAATGCGCCAGATATATTTGAATTGGTACCAGTAATATAATTATAATTAACAACAAAGAAAACATATCAATACACGTACAATACATGTGTTTATTGACTTTCTTTTTTTCTGATTTTAATACTAATAAAAGTTCTGGGACCAGCGTAATGGCTATGTCGCTGAACTCCCATGTAGTTGACTGCGGTTCAAGTCCTGGACCTGGTGGCTTAAAATCACGCCAGGTGCGTGTGCGTGCGTGCCCAAGATCCAAGATCCTGAGAGGAGAATGAGGGAGAAGAGATTGTGATGTGGCCTTCCCCCCGGGGGGTGATTTCTTGTTTTCTGTCTCTCTGTCTCTCTCTGTCTCTCTCTGAGCACATGCGCCCTATAGCAAAAAACCTCTCATAACAAACAAACAAAAACTAATAAAAATTCTCAAAATCAGAAAAAAAAGAAAGCCAATTTACACATGCACTGTGCATATGTAACATCACTAATGTACATAGACAAAAATGGCAGTAACAATAGCGATAATATGTATAAATACATATACTATGCAAGGTAAATGCATAAATGTATAAAAAATAGTAAACATTAAAATGTTAGCTAACTTTTTTTTTTAGGTTATAGTATTAAGTGAGGAAAACAGAAGCCACTGTGTATTTGGATCATGATAGAGCTTACGGCAAATGAGCTTGCATGATGATGGAGAGTTAGGTTGGGGTACAGAGGCCTAGGAAATGCTGCTAAAGTTTGGTCAGAGGAGCTGACCTTGAAGATCTTGCCTAGGGAACCAGCAGTTAGTAATGGCTATGTTGCTGGACTCCCACACAGTTGACCGCGGTTCGCGTCCTGGACCCAGTGGCTTAAAACTCACGCCAGGCACATGTGCATGCGTGCCCAAGATCCCGAGAGGAGAATGGAGAAGGGATTGCAGCATGACCATCCCCCCTGGGGCGGGATTTCTCTCTTTCTGTCTCTCTGTCTCTCTGTCTGTCTGGCGAGCGCACGTGCCCTATAGCAAAAACCTCTCCAAAAAAAAAAAAAAGATCTTGCCTAGAAGCATAGAAGTAGGTGGTTCTAAACACTTGCCTGGGAGCTGCTACAATTCTCTAGGCCCTTTTGTAGAACTCCCACAGAGATCCTAGTCTACAGAGGTTTTCTAGACTTGCTGGGGAGCTTCTTGTGACTCACTTACCTGCTTGCATCGTCTGCGTCAAGTCTGAGAATAATTTCTTGAGCTTCTTTCTCCTTTCCTAGTCGCCTACAAATGCCTCTCTCTGGGAAGCTCTGACCCAGATCAGATGAAGGAGATTCTGAGAATTGTTCTAGCCTTAGGAGGAAGTATTAAGCAATCTGTCACAGTCAGCTACATATATCTTGGACATTTTATGAACGCTTTGCCATCGTTATCTTGTTTAATCTCCATGGTAACACTGTGCTGTAGGTACTATTATTGTTCACATTCAGCAGATGCAGTATTGAATGTTCAAGTGATTAAGTGCCTTGCCCAATCCATCTGGCCCAGCTACAGTGGCACAGACTGTAGGGCAGTGCCATGTGATACTGGAGCCACAAGGAGGGCACTGGTTTGGACCCCAGTTTGACTCGACACTGCTTGGTGTGCCTATGTGTACTAGTTATCTTGGCTAGCTAGAAGGCTGGGGAATATTGCATTGTGGTGAGACCCCGTCAGGGGTGCCTTTCTCTTTCTCAAGAAAGAAATAAAATAAAACTTTTAAAAAAGTGTTTATCCAATTTAAAAACCTAAGCTTCTAATCACTGCATCTTCTACCATTACTGTTATTGATATTAGTAAGTGTGAATTAAATCTTTGTTGGTGATAACTGCTAATATATTTTGTTTGGAACTTGAATGCTCTACTTATAACTAGCCTGGGAGTGTGAACAGGATTACATTAAAATTAATGCTTGTATTTTATCAAGACTCCCCAAGTCTTTAGCCTAAAATATCCACCAATGTTTTATTCCAGGGCAGGAGTGCTATTACCACTTACATTGTTTTTTCAATTTATGAGTGCTCACAGCCAAAACCTCCCAGGGATTTACAACTCTTGCATTCATGGTAAGGATCATACATGAGCCTTCTGCCCCTCCCAGGACCTACGGTTCCTTAATGGCATTCAACCTTTGTATGTGAGACGGGTTTACTGCTATAGAATACTTTTTTCCTCTTGGTGAATTATCTGTGAAACCCTCTGTAATTAGATTTCTATGTCCAACTTGACATTCTTGTTGCACATCTTTTTTACCTCTTCAAACCTGTCAGCCCCTCAGTTCTATCTTTATGTCTCTAAATCTTAATGGTGGAAAGAAAACCTTTTTTTAAAAAAAAATTTTATTGCCATTATCATCATTGCAAAACTAAGGATTTAAAGTTTTATGTCTGGGAAAGGGGTTTCTGTGAACTTCAAGTCCTCAGATCATTCAGGTCCTAATGCCATTGGATAGATACATGGATTAAGTGAGAGGCAGGATAATTCCTCTTGTAAATACAGTTTTCTGAAATTGGATACTTGCCCAACCAAGAAATATAGCCTATGGCAAGCATTAACTATATATTTTCATTTTGTTTGTGACTGAATTTGTCCTTTGTCTTTAATCTCATATATAATGGAATATAGACAATCTGAAACTAGCTATTATACTAATCATATTTGAAAAATGTAACAGGAATTACTTGGTTTATTATGACTGGATGATCCATCTTCTAAAGAGAATATAAGATCATCTAGTTTATTTGAAGAAAAAAATGCCCAGAAACTTTCCATCTAATTTAAAAAGTGAAATTTAAAAAAAGAAGAGAAAAAGCACATGAGAGTTTCTGAGGTTTTAAGATAGAAATTGCTCTGGCTTTAAAGCTCTGTTATCTGACCTAATTCTGCTCTATCTGAGTACCCAGACCTTCTGTGACAAGAGTAATCTAGTTGGTCCTTCTATTTATTATCCTTTCCATTTTCTAGTAGCCTTTGTAACGTGCAGTGAGTTCAAATAAGATATAATACATCTGTTCTATAGAAGCAAAATCTGAAACAGTTTAAATTGCATTCCACTGATGTATAATTGAAGTTTAATTGAGCCTCACATTGCTTTTCATTTACCATTACAAACGTACAGGAAAGGCCTCTTTAGTCTTAGCTACAAAAGGCATATTTTTACATAGTATAAATAAGATCTGCTTGCCTACCTGCTTTTCAGAATATAAAAAAGTATCACATTTGTCTGATAAATATCTTCTATGGCAGTGTATTTATAGTAGAAATCCTTTGCTCTTTTTAGTCCTAACTGTTCAATCTGCACATTTTTTAGATACTCTGAATTTTTTATTCATGTTTCTAAGACCAACTTGGAATCTTTTCATCTATAAAATCCATTTAATCTCTACTCAGATGAATCTGTGTGTTCTAGACTGTTATAAATGCAAAGGAATATTCTTGAAATAATTACGACAGCAATTTCTTACATGTGAGGGCAGAAAATTATAGTTTGCCATGCCAGAAAATCTATATATACTTTAATTGTTGTCCTTTGGTATAATAAATGACTAATTTTTAAACTTTTAATTACTAATATCTACCTGTGGTCAATAAACCAAGTACCCATTCATTCACTCAATAGGTATTTATCAGTAACCACTATAAGCTAAGTAGAATTCTATATCTGAGGGAGAAAGTAGAGATCAAACCATGCATGTCCTTGCTCTTAGTTCCTTAGTAGGAGAGACGGAGAGACAGGCAATAAGCAGGTGAGAAAATATTAAATGAAGAGATTCTAGAGAGTACTAAATACTGAGAAGAAAACAAATAATGAACACTTATGAGAATTGAGAGAGGGTAAACCTCTCTAAGAAGGTATCATGAGAGACTGAATGATGTCAAGCAAGCTATCTGACCATCTATGAGAAGAGCATTCAACGTAGAGGGAGTAGGCCACCAGTGGAAAAATAAGACAATGGGATGGGAATTTCTGGTAGTCCTTCTATTGCCACTCTTACTATCTGATTTTCAGGTTTACACACTAGAACCACTGCTTCTCACAGAATATGAACTTTAATGGACAATGACAGACTTTAATTCCAGGATAAAACCAACAAGATAAAATGTGACATTATTAATACAAAATGGTGCATGTAAATTTACAAACCCAATGATATCGATGTGGCTTGACAACTGTTCATATTCTAACCATCTGGAGATTCTAATTGACTACAAGTTGGAGATTGCTCTTGGCTGCTTTTGACTAGAAAAACCAATCTGTACATATTTCCCTTGGGCAGGTTTCTACTTAATTTAGGGTATCATTAGAGCTGCTCAAAAATGAAACAGTCTTAGGCTGGCCTGGTGGCTTAGTGGTTAAGGGATCCAGATCCTATCTGGCCCACCACGTGGTTCAAATCTTGGCCCTAGTAACTTGAAAAACACGCTGGGCACATATGAATGGGTGCCTCAAATTCTGACAGTTTGAAGAATGGAGTAGAAAGGATTGTGGCATGAATATGCCTCACGGGGGAGGGCTTTCTACCTCTTCCTTTCTCTGTCTCTCTGGTAATACATAGACCCTCTGGCAAAACAAACAAAAACAGTCTTCTTTGTAGATGGAAAACTCTGCATTGCATAACTCTTTTTTTTTTTTAAGAAAATAAGAATAAATAAATACTCTACAGGACCTTTTGCAAAAGTAAACTATTATATTATTTGGAGACCAGGTTTTTTTGTTTTGTTTTGTTCTAAGGTTTTTGCCATAAAGTGTATGTACTCACAAGAGAAAGAGAAAAAGAGAGAGACAGTGAGAGGGAAAATGAGTGGGGATGGCCATGCCACAGTCTGTTCTCCTCCATTCTCTTCTTATGATTTTGGGCATGTGCACATATGCATGTGGTGTGATTTTCAGGCCACCAGGTCTAGGACTCAAACTTTGGTCAGCTATGTGGGATTCCAGCACCTTAACCACCACACCACCTGCTGGCCTCAATTTGAAGACTAGTTTTAAGACACTTTATGGATTTTGTGAGTCTGTGACTTTTTTTTTCAATACCCCCATTTTTTTTTTTGATTTTGGAATATTTGTATATGATTAGCAAGGAAAAGTGATGTTGGTATATCAATCATATGGTGAAGTTTAGCAAACGATTAGTGTGTAATGAAATCCTCTAAATAGTTATCTGAAGTGTAAAAATTTTAGACCATAATTTATAAAATAGAGTACCAGCAGATGGTATAATGGTTACATCATTGGACTCCCACATGGCCAACTACAGTTCGAGCCATTGATGAGAAGGGATTGCGGCATAGCTATCTCCTTTGGGGAGGGAGGAGAGCCCATGTGCCCTATATCAAAGATATCTCTTAAAAAAAAAAAAGAATTTAGATTCAACTTCTTTTATGTTTTTGGCTGAGCATAATAATAAAAATCAATATATTTTGGTTTTGCTATGCATTAATTGTGTAGCATCAGCAATTTACCTCTCTGCACTTTAGTTTCCTCAAGATGAGGACAATAACTTGTCACTGCCTGAAAAGATTGTTATGAAGATTAAATTAGTTGCTACAAATAAATAAGTTAAAGCAGCCCCTGATAGTAGTAAATGCTAAGGAAGTGTTTGCTGCTATTGTTGCTGAGATTATTAGATGTAAATGTGTGCTCTCTTCTGCCTTCAGGAGTTAATGACCAAGTTAATAACTGAGAGGCCTGACCAGCCAATCCCATTTCTCATCGACCATCTTCAGTCTAAACAAGGAAACCGTGGGCAACTTCAAAGAACTTTGTCTGGATCTGCAGCTCTCTGGGCAGAAAGTGAAACATCAGGTAAATTTTAAAACATATTTTTGTCATGGATTTTGAATACAACTAAAAAAAAATTTACAAAAGCCTTTCTGATTATAAGATAAATCTTGAAGGACAACTACCTAGAGTTTTCATGTATTCATTTATGGCTTTACCCAGATACTAAAATTTGTCGTAAAATATTCATGAATTTAATATATTGTAATATATTATGCTTCAAAATACAAAATCAGTGTATTCTATTTTAAAAGAACGAAGACTCAGATCATGAAAAGATTTCATTCTGTATGAATTCAAACTAATTATCCTAACATTATTTCTTTTGTGAATAATTTAAATTAAAAGCTTATAGCTTATCTGTGTAGAAAGATAAGAAATAGATTTCTACAAAGTTACTTTTCTCACCCAAAGTGATGATTATTCTGTTTCTCTTGGCCCCAATTTTGTCATGAGTAGTAAGTTCAACCTTAGGAACATTCACTCATTTTGAACATCAGGAAATCAACCTCCCAAGTCTCTAATGGCCTCTTCCGAGAAAACACTGCTGAGATCATTGGATAGACTTGTGTTTGATCTTTGATTATAATATGTGTGGCCCACAATTTTTCTTATGTACATGCTGGTCTGTTGGTTTGACATTTGCTTTAAGACACAAATCCGCTCATGCCTGTTGCTTGAGTAGCCAACTCCTTGCCTGATTGCCATGGGAATCTGACAGACTAGATTCAAAATGTTTTCTTAGATGACACCATCACCTCTTAGTGCTCTATGGGATCCTGTGAAAAGATGTTGGTCTTCTTTGACTTTATTTTCATATAAGGGGGTCTTTGAAAAGTTCATGAAATATGCATGTTGTGAAAAAGCTATGCATGGATTTCAAAATTTCCTTCACTAAAATAAACTTGTACTTAATTTCCTTTTTCTTTTCTTTTTCTTTCTGTCTTTTTAAAGTTTTTCCATAGAGCATGTGTGCTTGCTGGAGAGAAACTGAGAAAGACAGTGAGGGAAAATGAGAAGTCATCCCCCGGGGGATGACCACACTGCAGTCCCTTCTGCATTCTCCTCCTGGAATTTTGGGCACTCACACATGCACGTACATGTGCCTGGTGTGGTTTTTCAAGTGGCTGGGTCCAGGACATGAGCCATGGTTGGCCATGTGGGAGTCCAGTGCCATAACCACTACACCACCTGCTGGCCCCCTTAATTTTATTTTGCTATGAACTTTTTGAAGTTCCCTCATGTTAGTGCTTCCATTAAGATCATGACTCAAAGCCTAGAGAAACTAGTGTATCCCCTGAAAAATGTAGACTTCTCTTCTAACAAAATAAAAGTTATCTGCATCATACAAGAGACAAGAATATGAGCTTTTGGCATGCAGAAGAAGGAAATCTTGTTTTCTGTTGGCCTCACTCTTCTTGGATTTAGATTCTAAGTAGTGTGGGTCTATAGGCATGGGCCTTGATTTGCTGATGCTATGATACTCACCATGTGAAGGCATGTCAGTGGGCCTCTAAGAACCTATTGTCCGGGACCAGCAGTTGATAAAATGACTCTGTCGCTGGACTCCCTTGTAGTACTGTGGTTCAAGTTCCGGTCCCAGTGGCTTAAACTCACACCGTGCATGTGTGCGTGTGTGACCAAGATCCTGAGAGGAGAATGGAGGAGAAGGGATTGTGGTGTGGCCATCCCTCTTGGGGGGTGATTTCTCACTTTCTGTCTCTCTGTCGCTCTCTGTCTTTCTGGTGAGCACACGTACCCTATAGCAAAAACCTCTCCAAAGGAAAAAAATAAAAGAATGAATGTACTGACCTTTGTGGGAGGCCATATTTTATAAACTAGATCTTGAAAGACAAGAGAGTATTAAACTATGCATTTTTATTCACACATTTAGTGTCACAGAAATTGTGTATTAAAAGTCTGTGCATAGCTTATCTGAGTCTTGTGTTTATTTGCACAAAACTGCAAGCTAGGTGTTGGCTGGGTTGTCTTCTCATCAGGAGGCTGGACTAGGAAGGAGTCTGCTTCTGAGCTGATTTGAGTTGGCAGCAGAATTAGTTTCCTGCAGCTGTCTGAGTGAGGTCCTTGATCTCTTGCCGGCTTTCAGCCAGAGTTGCTTGCCACTCTTAGTGCAGCTTAGATTCCTTGCCACATGGCTCTCTCACATGGTAACAGCTTCCTTCTTTGAAGCCACCAAGGGAATTTGGTCATTCAGGTCTGCTCTGATGGAGTCTAATATAATATATGATCACATTATTGACATCCATCACATTTGCCTTAGTCTTTTTGTTTGAAGCAAGTCAAACCTGTCTGTACTCAAGGGGAAGGGATACTATAGAGCATAACCACAGAGGACAGAGACCATGGTCAGGAATTAGGCTATTCCAACAGTTATTTTAGGATTTGGAATAGCACAAGCACTTAATGACTGGTTGCTTGGAGAGAGTGAAGGAGGGGCGGAGGTTACTGTAACCCCCAGTTTAGTTACTAGGTAATGTTATAAATGCTCACTTAATAAGGCAAGGTGAAAACACAGGGATACATTTATGTAGAAAAATATAAGTTTAATTTCTGTTGATGAATTTTAGTATTTTATGGGGCATCTGAGTAAATAATTCCAGTAGGCAGTTGTATGTGAGTCTAACACTCTGAGGATGGAGTCAAGGCACAAGTGCAGATGTGGCATCCAAACCATATAAGTCACTTATAGAATATGGAATGGACTGGGAGAAGGCAAGTGTGAGATTATAGTGAATTCCTAAATTTGCTCTACTTATTAAGAGTTGAGCTGTTTGCTGAAGGTAAGAGGGTTGGAGATCAGGGGAGATTAAAGGGGAGAATAAAGATGCAAGTTACAAAAACTTACCAAAGGAAAGAAAGAAAGAGTTGGAAAAAGGAAAAACAAAAAACCAAAAAAACAAAAAAACAAGACCAAGACATGTATAGTGATTGAATGTATAAAAATATTGAAAAATAGATTAAAAAATGATTAACATGAAATAGAATAAAATAAATGAATAAAACTAATTAAAACAATTTAATAAAAAAAAACAATTTAAAAAACTGTCAAGCAGTTTTAGGGCCTAACTAAAGTTGAAACATGACTTAATTATTATTAATGATTAATTATCAGACACAGAAAAAAGTTTGTGATTTTTCTCCAGCAGTACCCAGTGCAGAGAAATAGTTTAAGGGACAGATTGAGAATTGTGGTAGTGCTACTGTGGCAAGGGTGGAGGGTGGAAGGACAGTTTTGCATAGGAGTTGAGAATGGACATTTGTGACAGTCTGTGCAGGCAATCAGGCACGTGTTCTGTAGGGGTGGTAGAGAGCAAGTGCCAGAGGAGGTGTAGACATGAAAGGCTCATCAGAGAGCTAGAACACGCAGGTCAACGCAGTGGAACACTGAGCACGGAGAAGGGTATGAGTTGTGCTGAGAGCCTGTGACATGTGAAATCAGATCTTGGAGGTAGAATGATTTCACGTGATGAGGAGATCCTGTGGGTGGCCTTAGTTTGAGTGTCTGAAGCTTCAGGGAAGAGAAGTCAAGAAGGGCCAGGAAGTGTGAGACTTAACGCTGTTTGTCTAAGGATAAAGAGATTATCAGAATTTTGTCCAAATGGCTGAAAGGACAAGAGAGAGTGTGGCAATGTCTTAAGGAGGGCTGTGGGAGTAGCCAGAGGCAGAAGGATGGAGTAATGAAGAGGGACGAGCAGATGGCATAATGGTTACGTCGCTGGACTCCCATGTAGTCAACTATGGTCCAAGTCCCAGCCCTGGTGGCTTAATACTCACACCGGTGTGGGTGCATGTGTGCCCAAGATCCCAAGAGGGGAATGGAAGAGAAGGGATTGCGGTGTGGCCATCCCCAGAGGAGGGGTGAGTGATTTCTTGCTTTCTGTCTCTCTGTCTCTCTGGCAAGCACATGCATCCTATAG
>NW_006159773.1:4917496-4962661 GCF_000334495.1 Tupaia belangeri chinensis
ACAGGTGCTCTTTTCTTGTGGAAAGAATGTGGTGTGTGTTAAGACCTGAAAAGGAGAATTCGAGGATGAAGGAGCATTTGTTTATGGAGCATGTGTGACCCAGAAGAAGAGGAAAAAACTTCAGAGGGAGGCGCAGTACAGGAATGAGAGGACGGTGTAGATTAATTCTTAGATCTAGATATAACCAGTGAGGCTACAGTCGGGGTGATGATAAACAATGTCAGTTTTAAACCTTGACTTCAGTTTTGAGTTATTTTGGTGTATCTTCTAATTAGTAGAAAATGTCTCAGTATTCAAAATACATGGATATAATACTTTTTGAAAATATCTGAAGATGCCCTCTTACTTCTTTTGAAAATACATAGTCAGGCTGGTCTGTGGCGTGGTGGTTGGGGCACTGGACTGCCACATGGCCAACTGTGATTTGAGTCCTGGACCTGGTGGCTTACTTTCTCACTTTCCTCTCTCTCCAAATTTTAAAAATAATAATAAATAAAATTAAATAAAATAATTCTTTAAAATTTTTAAAGAAAAAGAAAGTATTTAGCAACTTGGAACAAAACATCTTCTCTTCAAAAAATTAGTCATTCAGTTGCCAGCAGGTGGTGTAATTGTTACATTGCTGGACTCCTACATGGCCCACTGTGGTTTGAGTCCTGGACCTAGAGGTTTGAAACTCATGCCAGGAACATGTGTGTGCATGCCCAAATCCTGAGAGAATAGACGAGAAGGGACAGTGGTGTGACATTCTCCCCTGAGAGGGGTGATTTCTTGCTTTCTTTCTCTCTGATAAGTGAGGGCATGTATCCTATAGGAAAAAAAAAATTCTATAAAAAAGAAAATAGTTAGTCATTGAATATGGAGGAGAACCCTAAAAGTGGGCTACATTTTATTTTTTTAAGAATAAAAAGAGACTATTTTTCTTGAATGGTTATGTGTTTTATCTCTACTTTTAATATTTGTAAGTTTTCTGGGATATCGACTACACTTTTTCAGGAAGGTCAATTATGTGTAGATGGAGTCTCTTTTATTCTTTCTCATTTCATTTGATATATTTGCCCTTCTTTCTTTATTGATTTTCTTCTTGGGAGTCTTACCAAGTGAGGTGTGTTCTCTGTGTCACTGATTCAATTTTATATGGTGTCAATTTTCTTCATGGCTCTCAGCACAAATTTAAATGTTGACATTGCATTTTAGCTTCCTGTCAGTACTTCTTTTTTCTCATCTTCTTTATTTATTTTTGTGGACAGTTACATTTTTTAAAAGTTTTTTAATTCTTTTTTTTTTTTTTTTAAATGAGTCAGTAGGACAGGGAGAGAGAGGTACCCTTGAGGGTCCTGCCTCACAGCTAATCCTTTCCCCCAGCCTCCTAGTTAGGCAGGACCCTGGGTTTGCATGGGCAACCCAGGGTGTTTAGGCTGACCTGGGAGCTGAACCCAGGCCTTCTGCATGGCTCCAGGGTCTCGCAGTGGTCCCCTGCCACCTGTGCCATTATCACTGGACTCACACTCACATCTTTAATCGTAAGTTGGTTACCTTCTAGTCTCTCTAATTTCCTTTTGTTTCATAGAATTCATTTTTAAATTTTTATTAAGAATACTGACCAGTCATGTTCTAACATTTAATAGTTTTTCATTATGAATGTATTTTAAACTATGATTTTCTCTGTATCTTTTTTAAAGGTTAATTTTTTTTTTCTCCTGGGAAAGAGAGAGAGACAGTCATGACAGAGTTTCATCATGCCATGAGCCCCTATCCCCCGCCCCACCTGGCCTTGCAGCCAGCAGGATCTTGGGAGATCATAGGCATGGCATGCTTAGGTCAACTACAGTCTGAATCCTAAGGTCTCCATATGGCTTCTAGCATTGCAGAGCAGCACCCTATCTCCTATGCCACCATGGCTGGGCCTCTTTATCTTGAATACTGTATGCTTGTTTTTAATACTATTTCTTTCTTTTTAAAAAAAAAATTAAAGAATTATTTATCTAATTTTATTCATTCATTCACTTATTATTATTATTTTATTTGGCCAGAGAAAAACACACAGAGAGAGAAAGAGAGAGGGAAGTGAGCCACCAAGTCTGGGACTCAAACCGTGGTTGGCCATGTGGGAGTGTCCAGCGCCTTAACCACCACTCCACTGCTGGCCCCCAATATACTAATTCTTTCTTAAAATTATATTTTTTTCTGTTTTTTCAAGTTTAAAAGGGTCATATCCTATCTAATTTTAGATTTGTCAATAGATAGTGTAGATGGATCCTTCTTTGTCCATCATCATGTGGCTTGGAACTCTTGGAAGTATTTGGATTCTTTTCAAAATGTTAGAGAGGTGAAATCATGACTGCTATGAAAACTGCCAGTTGCAGTTGAGATCTGTGGGTCTCTGTTCAGCTGACAAGTAACTTCCATTCTGTCTTCTCTTTCTAGCCAACACGGTAAGAGTAATATCATTGCTAGATTACCTGAATTCATACGGATTTTTTTTCAAATGTAGACAGTAAAGAAAGCTACAAGATCTAATATCTCATCCCTGTTTGGCTTCTTTTATTCTTCCTTTGTATCACAAGATGCTGTATTTTATGACCAGAATTCTTCCTTTACAAATTATGGTCCTAGGATGGATGTAGAAAGATAAGTTCTGATAAACTGTAAAGCAGTGTAGGGAGATAACTCTGAGGTAGCGGCAAGCAGTGTTGATACCAGTAATCTTCCAGCCTCCTTCCAGTTGGCCTACCTTGTCTCTCTCTCTCTCTCTCTTTTTTTTTTTCTTTTTTTGAGAGTTTTTTGCTATAAGGGTGCATGCACTCGCCAGGAAGACAGAGAGAGAAAGAGAGACAGAAAGTGAGAAATCACCCCTGGGTGGTGGCCATGCTGCAATCCCTTCTCCTCCATTCTCCTCTCGAGATCTTGGGCACACATGCACACAGGCCCTGCATGAGTTTAAACCACTGAGTCTGGGACTCGAACTACGGTCAACTACATGGGAGTCCAGCAACATAGGCATAACACCAACTGCTGGTCCCGGCCTACTTTGTCTCTTAATCCTATTTATGGAAATATTTCCTGGGTTCTAGCTGAACACTGGCCACTATTTTTGTTCCTGGTGCTTTAAAATTTTTGTGCCTCTTTTGGTATTTCACACAATGTTGAAACTAGACCAAGCAGGCAATAGCTAGTAAGTATCACCTTAACATGAATGTTTGAGGAATTCATGTAATGTTTAATGATGTCTTTGTGATATTTTAAGTGGGTGGCCAGAGAAGGATTTATGAATCATCCATAACGCTAATGTAGGTTGAAAACTTATAAATTAACAAGGAAGAAGGGAACTCTAGAGAATGCCACAAAGAAAAGAGGGGTAGAAGATGAGGGAAGAATGGGAACCAGCAGTTGGTGTACTGGCTATGTTGCTGGACTCCCACGTAGTCAACCGCGGTTCGCGCCCCAGACCCGGTGGCTTAAAACTCACGCCGGGCGCATGTGCATGCGTGCCCAAGATCCTGAGAGGAGAATGGAGGAGAAGGGATTGCAGCGTGACCATCCCCCCTGGGGGGTGATTTCTCGCTTTCTGTCTCTAATGTCTCTCTCTGTCTGTCTGGCGAGCGCACGTGCCCTATAGCGAAAATCTCTCCAAAAAAAAAAAGATGAGGGAAGAATGAATGTGATAAAGTCAGACAGATGACATGGGGCAAGAACTATATAATGCCCTTCAATAAGAGAAGGCAAAACTCCACAAAGATTAATTCGTTTAAAAATATAAAACACTTCAAGAAGTCAAGAGGGATGAATGATTGGAAAGATCATCTAATATTAAGAATTGATGTGACATTGACCACCTTTGAGAACTGTAACAAAGTTATTGAATCAAATGAGTCATTCTTGAATAAAGAAGAACTGAATTTAGGTGCATATCAGTTCTTGTATGTGTGTTAATATAGAAGAAAGCCTCAGAAGACTGAAATTCCTTAAATGTTTGTATTTTACAACTGAGCACAGTGCTTTGTTCTATGATAGTCGTAGATTATTTTAACTGATGGGAATCTATTCCTTTAAAAAGGCTTCTCAGGCTGGCCCCATGGCCTGGTGGTTAAGGGAGTCAGATCCCACATGGCAGACTGTGCTGTTTGAATCTCATACCAAGCAGATGGAAAAACACACTGGGTGAATGTTCATGCATGCATGCCCCAAATTCTGACAGGATGGAGAAGGGATTGCGGCTTGACCATACTCCACTAGAGGTGCTTTCTCCCTCTCTGTGCTCTCTGGTGAGTACATATGCCCTTTGGCAAAGTAAAAAACAGAACAAAACAAAACAAAACTTCCCAAATAATGTCACAGCCTTACATAATATAATCTTTTTTTTGGAGAGGATTTTGCTATCGGGCGCGTGAGCTCGCCAGAAAGACAGAGAGAGACAGAGAGATAGAAAGCGAGAAATCACCCCCCAGGAGGGATGGCTATGCCACAATCCCTTCTCTTCCATTCTCCTCTCGGGATTTGGGCATGCACGCACACGCGCCTGACATGAGTTTAAGCCACTGGGTCCAGGACTCGAACCGTGGTCAATTATGTGGGAGTTCAGCGACATAGCCATTACTCTAACTGCTGGTCCCAAATAATATAATCTTAATCATGTTCATATATAAACTAATTCATATTAGAAGAAATTCTAATTTTTTAAAAATTTTTCTCTACTTACTTATCTTTATCCATTTATTTATTTTTATTTGACCACACAGGGATAGAGTGAGTGAAATTAAACAAGGAATGCTTTTGGATGTTTGCATTATTTATTTTTCTTTCTTCTTTTCTTTTTCTATTTCTTTTTCTTTTTTTCTTAACGTATTTTGTTTGTACGCTAATGTAGGTTGAAAACTTATAAATTAACTTATAAATTAGCTGTTTGTACTTGTCAAAGAGAGACAGAGAGAGGGAAAATGAGAAATCACCCCCTAGTGGGGTTGGCCACACCACAATCCTTTCTTTTTCATTCTCCTCTCAGATTTTAGGCATACACGCACATGCAACTGGTGTGATTTTCAAGCTGCCAGTTCAGGACTTGAACCACGCAGTTGACCATGTGGGATCTAGTGCCTTAATCTCCACACCAGCTGCTGGCCTGACAGTATTTAAGTCTAATTTTCCTACATGTATAATATACAATAAATTCAATGCCAATTTTAATATATTTAATTTTTAAGTATATAATTCTTTTTATATAAGCAAAAGTATATGAAATAAGCATATCATATGTAAGCATGTTTAATAAATGCATATTCAAACAAAATATCAATTTTGTAGGATGTTGTTTAAAATTTTCCATTGCATTATGAGCACTGACTCATAAAAGAAAATATTAATAAGAACATGATTTTTTTTTTTTGGAGAGGTTTTTGTTATAGGGCACGTGTGCTTGTCAAAAAGACAGAGAGAGACAGAAAGCGACAAGTTACCCCCCAGGGGGCATGACCATGCCACAATCCCTTCTACCCCATTCTCCTCTCGGAATCTTGGGCATTCACCCACACATGCCCAGTGTGAGTTTAAGCCACCAGGTCCGGGACTCGAACTGCGGTTGACTACATGGGAGTTAAGCAACATAGCCATTACGCTAACTGCTGGTCCTAAGAACATAATTTTTTAATGCATCATTTTAGTTTTTTGAGAGAGATTTTTGCTATAGGGTGCACGTACTTGCTGGAGAAAGAGAGAAAGAGAGAGAGAGACAGAAAGTGAGAAATCACCCACAAAGAGGGACAGCCATGTTGCAATTCCTTCTCCATTCTCCTCTTGGGATTCTGGATACACACTCACATGCACCTGGCATGCATGTTAAGTTGCTGGGGCAGGGACTTGAACCATGGTCAACCATGTCCAGCACCTTAACCACTATGCTACCTGCCCCTTCATGCATTATTTTTGATACGAGTTAACCTGTAGCTTATGCCAAGTATATTTAATGACTTCATGCATTTGGATTTCAAACAATGTTGAAAGCACTTACTTTTGAATTTTTAAATATATCTTAACAGAACCTAAAGGAGCAAGAAGAGATTTCAGAAGCTATGATAAACCTTGGCAATTAAATGCAAAGAAGCCCAAGAAATCAAAAAGTGACCTTGCTGTGTCTAATATTTCTCCACCATCACCGGACTCCAAATCATGTAAGGAAGCTTGTTATTCAGATGTTATTCGGTTTATGTAAGTCTATGTTAAGAAACAATTCTGTCTATTAATTCTAATGAAATCTACTTTCACTTCAGCATTCATGTTCTCTTCCCTTACTCACTATCATACATGTGCCATTGATTTAAACCTTGCTGAGTAATGAAGGATATATATTGCATGGATCAGATTTCTTGCCTCTCCTAGTCAGTCACATTGTATCACTTTCAAAACAGTACCAAACTTATTTAATAAAATGATTAGGTTGTCGGAAAAGTCATGTCATATTTTTGTATAGAAAAACAGAAAAAAATACGTGGGATTCCCTCACTGTGTCTGACTGAAGTCCGTGTGTGTATTCTCCCTGCCGTTGCCCTAAACATCCTTCTCTCTCAATGCCCCTCCTCGGTTAGCTCTCCTTCTGTAGCCAGTGGGAGTCTCCAGTGTTCCGCTTCCACTACATACATGTAGACATGTTAAATAGCTTAAAAGCCTATAGCAAAGCACAGTTATTTGTGGAAGATGAGAGCTAAAAAGCTTTTCTTTTTGTACACCAACTCCTTGTGCTGCTGCTGCTTCTTTTCTAGAGAGATTTTTGGGGCTAGCACATAGTGTAAATATTATGTTGCTGGACTCCCGCATGGTCAACTGAGGTTTGAATCCCAGAACCAGTGATATGAGTCCCAGACCTAGCCGCTTGAAACACACCAGATGCATGTGCATGCATACCCAAAATCCTAAGAGGAGAATGGAGGAGAAGGCATTGCAGTGTGGCCATACCCCCTCGGTGGTGATTTCTAACTTTCTGTCTCTCTGTCTATCTCTATCTGTGCAGGGAGTATACACACCCTAGAACAAAAATCTCTCTTAAAAAAGTGAGAGAGACTTTTGCCATAAGGAGTGTGCGCTCACCTGAGAGAGAGACAGTTACAGAGAAAGTGAGAAATAACCCCACCCCTCAGGGGGGATCACCACGCTGCAATATCTTCTCCATTCTCCTCTCAGGATTTTGGTCACTCATGCACACATGCTCAGCATGAGTTTCAAGCTACTGGGTCCATGACTTGAACTGCAGTTGGCCATGTGGGAGTTAGCACCATAACCACTATGCTACCTGTTGGCCCCCTCCTTGTGCTTCTTACAGAGTGAGATGTTTGATATTAATTTCTACAGAGAAAGGAGTAGATTGCAAACATTTATTTTTGTTTGAGAATGTTTGAAAATACACTGTTTTCTAATTGGAATCTCAATTTTATTTCAAAGTCACTGAAATGAATTCTGTGAGCATCCTCCTTATTATAGTGGCACTCACAAAAAGGATTATGTCAGTCACACTCAGTGCTTAGGAGAATTGTATGAAATATGGCAAACTTCAAATGTTCTTTAGAAATTAGGATTGTAGTGCCAGCTAGTGGCATGGTGGTTAAGGCAACTGGATCCCACATGGCCAACTGCATGGTTCAAGTTCCAGACCTGGCAGCTTGAGGAATACTCTGAGTTCCTGTGCCTGCATGCCCAAAACCCCAAGAAGACAATGGAGGAGAAGGGATTGTGGCACTTCCATGCCCTCACGGGGTGCTTTCTCATTTTCCCTCTCTTTCTCTCTCTCTGTCAGGTAAGTTCAACTGCCCTATAGTAAATGAAAAGGAAAATGAGACCAGTAAATAGAGTAGTGGTTACATTGCTGGACTCTTATGTAGTCAACTGTGGTTTGAGTGTGGGACACGGTGGCTTAAAAGTTACACCAGGCGTGTGTGTGTGTGTGTGTGTGTGTGTGTGTGTATGTCCAAAATCCCAAGAGGAGAATGGAGGAGAAAGGGTTGGGGCATGGCCAGCCCCTGGGGGGTAATTTCTCACTTTCTGTCTCTCTTTATATCTCTCTAGTCAGTGCGTGCACCCAATAGCAAAAATCTCTCTGAAAGAAAAAAAATAAAGAAAAAGCAATCATGTTTATAACCAAATTGTCCTGCTTAATCAGTTTGTTGCTAATTAATTAAATTAGATCATTATAGTTTCAAAATTTACATACTTAAAATTTGTATGTCTTGTTCACAACAAGAAAATAATAGCTAACACAGTGTTTGGTTCAATTAATAAATTCTAAATGATAAAATGAGACTCCAGTAAATGGAGTAATAAACATATTAAGAACAATAAACTAAATGAACATATTAAGAACAATAAAAAAATGAAGTCTCAGTCTTTCTTTCCATCATTGAAAGATCTCTTTCTCTCTGTCCATTGTCTTTCTATATTTTTTTCTGTCTTTCTTCCAATGAAGTCCATAGTCTCAGGGGATTACTAGTTTATAACTAGTTCATCACTGAGGGGAGAGTGCCAAAAGTCAACATCACTAAGAGATAGCACAAAAGGCCATCTGGTGGTACGGAGGGTAAGGAGGTTGAATCTCACATGGCCGACTGTAAGGCTCAAATCCTGGATCTAGTGGCTTGAAAAACACTCTAGGTGCACGTGCTCAAAATCACAAAAGGAAAAATGGAGGAGAAGGGATCGTGGTGTGACTTTCCTCCAAGGGGATCACTTTCTTACAGTTCCTTTCTTCTTGCTGTCTTTCCCAACGACTGCACATGCCCTTAGGTGAATTAAAATTAAAGAAAAAAGAAAAGAAAGACATAGTACAAAGTGCATTAATGAAAAAGTAACAGAGGAGTCAGCTGATGGCATCGCAGTTATGTGACTGGACTCCCAAATTGTCAGCTGTAATTCCAGCCCCAGACCTGGTGAAAATCATGCTGGCACGTGTGTGTGTGTGTGCGCCCAAGATCCCGAGAGGAGAATGGAGGAGGAGGGATTGGGGGCAGCCATCTCCTCTGGGAGGTGATTTCACACTTTCCTCTCACTGCCTCCATCTCTGTTTCCAGTTAGCACATGTGCTCCAAGGCTAAAACCTCTTTTCTTTTTATTTTTTCTAAAAAGAAAAAAAGATGCATTAAAATAAGTTGTGAAAAAAGTTCATCTTTTCCAAACAAAGACAGGACACAAAGAGCAGAGAAACAAAGGATAAATTGGAAAAATAAACATCAAACACCAAAGATGGTAGGCTTAAGCACAAACATACAAATATTGGATCGTTGGAAAAGTTGTGACATATTTTTCTATGCAAAAAGGCATAGTGATTTTCATGATGACCCAATAATTACAATAAATAATAATAAACTAAAGGTCCCATTAAAAAGCAAATATTGTCAGGCTAGATAGAGTTTCTTTCTTTCTTTTTAAATAAGAAATACACTTTAAATATACAGTTAGACAGTTTGAAACACTAAGGGTAAAGAAGCTAAAGTAATGTCAGATCAATCAGAATTCAAGCAGAAATGCTTTTTCCTGAGATAAAGAGGTCATCTCATAATGATAAAAGGTTATTTAACAAAGAATACAAAACAATACTGAAGTATGTTGATGCAAACATTTACAGAACTAAAAGGAGATGTAGGCATTTAGAATAAGTAGAGCAAAAAAATCACTAAGAAATGGATCATTTAAATAATACTATCAATCACTTTGAATTAATTGACATTTATAGAACACTATGCCCAACAAAGTTGAAAAATATGTATTTCTCATTTCCAGGTAGAGTATTCATAAAGATAGACAATACAGTATACCATAAAATAATGACTGAAGTTACACCAAGTACGTTTTCTGCCAAAAATTAAACTGAGAGAAAGAGAGAAATAGAGAAACACCCTCCACAAAGTCTCGTCAAGCCATAATCCCCTTCCTCCAGTCCTCCATCCTGTCAGATCTTGGGCACTCATGTGCCTGCCTGGGCATGTTTTCAGGTGGACTGGGCTGGGATTTGAATCATGGTCACCATGCAGGATTTGACTTCTCTTGAGTAGCACATTACTGCTGCACAATGGAACTGGCTCCAGTTTTTACTTCTGTGAAAATGGTTGGAATGTCTTATTTCTGATTTTAATAATTTGAGTCTTCACACCTCCTTTTTGTGACTCTAGCTAATGATTTGTTAATTTTTGTATCTTTATTAAAAAACTTCTGTTTTTGTTTTTCTGTCATTTTTCTATATCGTGTTCTATCTCTGTCCTAATTTTAATTACTTCTTTCTTCTGCTAGCATGGATTTGGCTTGTTCTTCTTTTTACTTCCTTAAGGTATAAAGTTGCTATTTATTTAACATCTTTTTTTCCCTTTTTTTAAAATAATTATTTAATTTTATTTATTGCATTATTTTATCTTTTAATTTGTTATAGGGCAGGTGTGCTCACCAGAGAGAGATGGAGAGAGAGAGAGATAAAACAAGAAAGTAAGTCATAGGTCTGGGACTTGAACCATGCTGAGCCATGTGGGAGTCCAGCACCTTAACCACTATGCTACTGATTGGCTCCATCTTTCTTCTTTTTTAATATGGGCATTCACAGCTATACATATTTATCAGAGCACTGCTTTCACTATACTACACAAGGTTTAGTATTTTGTGTTTTTATTTTTTAGATTCAAAGGATTTTCTTATTTGTTCTTTGTCCTGTTGACTGTATATAAATATGTTTTTAATTTTACCATATTTGTGAATTTTTCAGTTTTTATTTTACCTATGACTTCTAATTTCATTTTATTGAAGTCAGAGAAGATACGGAGTATATTTTCAATTCTTTTATATTTGGTCATTACTTTGTTTCTTGACATCTGATCTTTATTAGAGCATTTTCTTAAGTGCACTTGAGAATAATGTGAATAATTATATTCTCCTTTTAAGTAAGTGTTCTGTATCTGCTTGTTAGGTCTAATTGGCTTATAGGGTCCATGTTTTCCATGTCTTTATTGATCTTCATGTCCGTATCATATTTAAATGAGAGTAGAGTCTTGGGGGAAACTTCCAGGTAAAACCATTAGTATTTATTAAATTTTAGAAAAAACAGTTGAAAGATCTAAAGTATTGAAATTATTTTTGGTGAAAAGACATGGTAAGTGGTATCTTTAAAGTCATGTAGAGGAAACAATAAATTCATTTTAAAAATTATTTTACTGTAATTTCTAATGTACACATAATAATAATGTGTACTGCGGGTTGCAATATAGTTTTACAAAACAAGTATTCAATGTATATTAATCTTATCAGGGCAAAACAACACATCCACCATCTCCAGTATTTATCATTACTTGTGTTATGTGTATTTGAAATCTACTCATTTGGTTACTTGAAATACATATTGAATTGCCACTTACTTTAAATTTTTATCTAATAGATGGACCAGCAGTTAGCGTAATGGCTATGTAACTGAACTCCCATGTAGTTGACTGTGGTTCAAGTCCTGGACCCAGTAGCTTAAACTCACGCCAGGCACGTGTGCGTGTGTGCCCAAGATTCCAAAAGGAGAATAGAGGAGAAGGGATTGTGGCGTGGCCATCCTCCCCAGGGGTGATTTCTTGCTTTCTGTCTCTCTGTCTCTCTCTGTCTTTCTGGCGAGCGCATACGCCCTACAGCAAAAACGTCTCAAAAAACATTTTTTTTTAACTCATAGAAACTATTAGAAGTCAGAGTCAGAAAATTTGATATAATGAAGAATTTTTTTTAAAATGAGCTCTGCTCAATGTACCATAGGCTGTTTTGTGAAGAAGGAGCTTCATTTTGGAATAATGAGGGATATTATCTTTGAGGTGTTGGAGGTGACCCCTGTACTGGCATGAGTTTTGCCTCCTCCCCTCCCCTCCCCTGTCCTCTTCTTTCATTTCTCTATGCCCTTATTTTGCAAAGTTAAAAAAAAAGGAAGGGGTGGGGGCTGATCTTGTAGTATAGTGGTTAAGCCATGTGCACAGAGCACTGAATCCCCATGGCTAACTGCAGTTAGAAACTTGGCCTTGGTGGCTTGAAAAACTGGGCATGTGTGTGAGTGTGCCCAAGACCCTGACAGGATGGAGAAAAGAAGGGAAAAAGGATTGCAGCCTGTTCACACCGCACCTTTCTCTCTCTGCTCTTTGACAAACAAACAAAAAAAAAATAGAAACTTTGATGCGATATGGTAATTTTCAGGAAAATTAGATAATGCCGTGATGCAGAGGACAGATTCAAGAAATTATTCAAGGAAGGTAAATGGAAGTGCAGACATTATTTTGAAGACTCTGACATATACTCTTTACTTGTTCCCTTATTGAGCTTCTGTTTCTCTTAGGCCTGGGCTCATCCTTAGGAATTCTCTGGAGAATGGCCCGTGAGGTGATAGCAGTATGTCTGAACATGTTTTCTAGATCGATCACCGTCACCATCTGCTCTCTGATGCTGGAACACTGGCGTGTTCATAGCTGCTGTCTGGTCCCTGCGTTGTATATACAAAGAGATTCAGACAAGGCAGCTGCATCCTATTTTTAAATTTTATTTAAAATTTAGTGGCAATATTTGCTTATTTGACAATTTAAAAACTACAAATAAGTAGAAGGATAAATTGGCCCTCTCCCTTTTCCTCCCTCAGTTTCTACTCCTTTAGAAATAGCTTGTATCTTTTTACATCCTTTTCTTTGTAAATATGACATATGTAATATATATGTGTTGATTTGCTACATAAAGATGCCCTTGAACTGTACATATTATTTTTTATTCTTGTATTAGATTGACAATGTCAATCTGATGTTTATAGAACACAATGTCATATTTTGATAATGTGTACAATAGATAATGATCAGATCAGGATTATTAATACATCTGTTGCCTCCAACATTTATCATTTCTATGTGTTTGGGAATATTCAAAATTCTCTCTTCTAGTTTTCTTTCTTTTTTTTTTTTTTGGAGAGGTTTTTGCTATAAGGCACATGTGCTTGCTGGAGAAATCACCCCCCAGGGAAGATGGCCACACTGCAATCCCTTCTCTTCCATTCTCCTCTTGGGATCTTGGGCACGCACACACACGCGCTCAGTGTAAGTTTAAGCCACCAGGTCTGGGACTCAAACCAGTTGACTACATGGGAGTCCAACTACATAGCCATTATGCCATCTGCTGGTCCCATCTCTTCTAGTTTTTTTTAAAAAACATATAATAAAAATATCTACACTCCTGTGTTCATCGTACTACTATTTGCAATAGCTAAGATATGAAATCAACTTAAATGTTCATCAACAGATGAATGGATAAAGAAAATGTGGTATATGTACATGACGTAATACTATTGATCCATAAAAAAATGATTAAATCCTGTTGTTCATAGAAACATAGATGAGTCTAGAGAACATCATGTTAAGTGAAATAAGCCAGGCACAGAAAGTTAATTCTACATGTTCTCTCCCAGGTGAGGAGGATAAAAACATTGATCTCATGGAAGTGGGAAGCAAAATAGTGGTTACTGGTGGCTGGGAAGGGTGAGAGAGGAATTGCAAGAGCTTGGATAGACTGTACATATACTTCAGCAACTTGGTTGTGTTATTTAAAGATGCTTGGTGGAAATACCTTTCTGGTGGTAGATTTAACTTCTGCGCTATAAGTTATTCAGCCACTCTTCTGTTGCAGGACATTTAGCTTGTTCCCAGGGTTTTACTATCACTAACTGTTGCTGAAATAAATAAATAAAATCTCATACTTTTGGAGAAAATAAAACATCATAGATATAGATACAATTACAGTATTTTCATTTTTTTTTCATGATAACTTAATAGACATGATATTGCTGGGTCATGGGTTCAGAGCCTTTTTCATTGTATTAGATATTCCCAGATTACTTTGTCAGAAGGTGGCAGAAAGATATATTTAAATAGTTTAAGACTACTTCTTCCTATTTCTGTACCACATAAATCTTGTTATAATGTATTTTATTTGATTTTTATGAAAACAAAATGTGCATGGTTTAAAAGTAAAATAGTGTGAGACAGTTGCGTTCTTTCTACTTCCTAACTCTGCTCCCAACTTGGAGTTACTGTCATCTCTCGGCTGCTCTTTTGGTTGTAAAGTCTACATTTCCACACCAGGGACTTACACAGCTTTCTTGCTTTCAAATTCTAGGCCTCATCTCTTAACTTCCTCATACTTTGTGCTCATACTCCAACCCCCATCTCATTCAGGCAGTTATTTCAAATACTGCCTAAATATATACGCTGCATTGATGTTATTGTTAGATTAATTAACATTTTTTCACTGTTGAGCCCTATAACATCTGACTATTAATATTTTCCGAGAATTAATAATTTTCTGAGAATTAATAATTTCCTTGCTTTGCTAATTGCTTGGTTTTCATCACTAATGCTTCACCAAACCCTGCCGAAAGAAAGGAACCTCTATCCGATCTAACACATTAAGTCATCTTAGTTTTTGTTTTATTTTATGCTTGCTCTTTATTTCATATATAAATTTTAGAGACTTCTCTTTTGTAGTCTGTTCTTGGCTCATTTCTAGACTTTTTCTCAGCTGTCTTTTGAGACGGTCCTTCACTGTCAGCCTGAGAATTCCCTTTTCCTTTGTCTTGTGGGAGATCACCTGCTTTCTGATTCCGAGATTTATTTTTGGTAGAGCACCTCCACTGGGACCTTTCTGAAAAAGAGTGTTTGTGAGAGAAGTTTTTAAATAAGTATCGAGGTTGGTTCCTCGATTGGATCTAACATTCTTAAAGTAATCTTCAGTTGGAATTTTGAAGGAATTGCTCCCCTGTCTTCTGGGGCCAAGTGCTGCCATTAAATCTGATTTCAACTTTAGACCCCAAACAATTTTACATTCTTTTTCTTGCCACTGTTTTAAAGTTTTTTGTTGATATGCCCTAAATTATGTGGGATATTTAATAGATATTTTAAATCTGAACAACAACGAACTGTTTATATCTCTATTACTTTGATATTGTCTTCTTGGATTGATGCTTTCACATATAAATAGTATGAAATATTCAATTTCTTGGCATCCCACTCTTGAAAGACTTAGGTTTTAGTTTTCTCTAGTTTGCTAAATCCACTTACCACTCATTGGTGAATTTTGGATCTCCCCCCAAAAATGTTGCTATTTCTTGCCTAATAATGTTTTCACTCACTGTTTGACTAATTTATTTGAGAAAAAAAAATCCCCTTGACAGTAATGTATTTCAGTGGAAATTTAAGCAAGTAGATGTATTTAATCTTCTATATTTTTTAAAGAATATATAAGAACATGTTAGGAATATTACTAGCTGCTGTAGAAGATATTGTATTTTTCAAGCAACTAACATAATACAAGCAGTTAAAGTGTGTTTCCCTTTAAGTTACAAAAATAATTTGTTTTAAATTGATACCTTGATTTTCTTTTCCATAAATGTTGTCACATTTTCTTTACTTTTTCAATTAAACTATTTTCCTCAAAGCTGTCTTTATATCTTCTTTTCTGTTTACTTGTAAGAAAACTCATATGAAGATAAAGATTTTTTATTCTCTACATTGACCTTGGTACAGCCTTACACATAATGATGAATAGTGATTCGTATCGTTGTGTGGCATGCTTATGAAATAACCGTTTCTTTTAAACATAGTGCCAAGGTCAGTAGAGCATCCTAAGTGGAACTGGAGGACTAAACCTGAAAGCCGCGATTTTGATGAACTGAACCACATCCTTCAAGAAAGCAAGAAGCTGGGAAAAGCCCTTGAGAATCTCTCTCGAAGTAAGTTCATTTCCTTGATTTTAATTGAAATTTCTAGCCAGTATTAAGGCAGAAACATTCATTAGTATTGCCCGTAATCAGTCTCCAACTTTCTTCTTATAATGCCATGAGAGGCTGAGGCTTTCTAAGGTCATGAGATTGGAAACGAGATTAATTTTGCATATTGCAGAGACTCTCGGGTAGACTGATTACATAGAGCAGAAGGAGTTGTAGAACCCTCTCATAGCTCTTTGATTCCATCTTCTCTACTTGAATTACATTGTTTTATTTCTTTGTACCAATCAGAAGAAGAAGATATAAGTTTGTCTTTGTGTTCGGAGATGAGAGAATCAGGGCTCATAGAGCTTGATTGATTTATCCGAGGTCATTCTCCTTGTAGAATACAGAGCAAAACCTCTAACCTAAGCCCTCACATCACGAAATCATCACAATTCTGTTGCCTACTGGTATCTTCTTCAATCTTTTCTTTTGAGACACAATATTTTGTGTCCTTCTAGTTAATACACATACCTACTGCCTCCATGAGTTTTTGATGTCTCTGAACTTTTGTGGAGTAGTAACTGGGCCAAATTTTTCTTAGAATCCTTTCAGAACCTAGCACAGTGCCTTGTAATTTGCCTTTTTATAAAAGCAGTGACTCTGGTCTGAGGGCTTAGGCTAGAGGTTTTGCTCTGCCATGAATGAAGCGAATGACCTTGAGTAAATGATTTAATCTGGCCAACCCCTGTTTCTCTCGTTTCCAAAGAAAAAAGATAAGATTGCATCTCCTTCTATTAGGTGTGTAGGTTTAAAATGATACATTGCAAATAAAAACTTTTATATAAGTGCTGTCATGACAGTAGGCAATCAAACAGACTGGCAAAAGCATTTTATATATATAGATGTTTTAAGGTCTTAGTCATGAGTTCAAAGCATTCCTATCTTTCTCTGGTTCAAGTATTTCTCAATTTAAAAAAAATAGGCACCTTTAGAAGAATATTAACACTATAACCACTCTAAAATTTTCTTTTGGTTTCATGGAATATTCTTTCTTTCTCTTCTTTCTTTCTTTTCTTTTTTCTTTCTTTTTTTTGCCATGTAGTAGTCTTAAATAGCAAATCTTTAGAACACTAGCAAAGTCTAATGAAGTATATTTAGAATCTCTATTTTAAGTTTTTATTCATTTATTTTGAGAGAGAGAGAGAAGCATGCCCAGCACATTGTTCATGTTGTGACTCACCCCTAATCTCAGCCTGTGTAGATTGCTATTCATTTATTTTGAGAGAGAGAGAGAGAGAAGCATGCCCAGCACATTGTTCATGTTGTGACTCACCCCTAATCTCAGCCTGTGTAGATTGCAGACATGTGCATGCCTGGCATTTAAAGGAAGGGCCTGGGATATGAATGCAGGACCATCCCATGTGAGTCTACCATCTGGATCTTGGTGTTTTTTTAGATAACATAGTTTTAGTGATTTTAGTGATTTCATGTTTCATATCAATGTTAACATTGCCCCTTGCTACATTTTGGGAGAATTCATTTTGTTTGCTCTTTATGTAAACAAAACGTGTGTGTATACATATAGTGTTCTAATTATGTATTATATGTATAAGACATATAATACAATAATTATAGAGCATTGAACACTTTTCAGAAGTTAAACAACCTTATAATAGGGTCTCGTGACTTTGTTTTCAGTATAAGCCCTTTGGATAGATTCAAGAAAAATCTGCTTTTGGCTATATTTGCTTTCGGGGAAAATATTAAAGTTAGTTCTGTGTTTTTTATGATATTATGTTCATGAAGAGAGTCTGATCCTATTAATATTTCAAAAACACATATTAATGTTTGTAAGTCTATCCTTTTTGGCAGAACCTATAGTTTTTTTTTTTTTTTTTTTAATTGAGAGCTTTTTGCTATAGGGCGTGCGTGCTCGCCAGAAAGACAGAGAAAGACAGAGGGACAGAAAGCAAGAAATCATCCCCCAGTGAGAGTGGCATGCCGCAATTCCTTCTCCTCCACTCTCCTCTCGGGATCTTGGGCATGCGTGCACATGAGGCCGGTGTGAGTTTAAGCCACCGGGTCTGGAACTCAAACTGTGATCAACTACATGGGAGTCCAGTGACATAGCCATTATGCCAACTGCTGGTCCCAGAACCTGTACTTTTTACAGCTTCTTAATTTGTCTGATGATACGTGCTAAAAGCAGGATGTTTGAAGTATTCACCTGATGATTACAAAGGTCTTCAAATATGAGGGGTCCTCAAAAAAGTTTATAGAAAATTGTGTGTTAGGAAAAAACTGCACACAGATTTCAAGATATTTTGCACTCAAATACACTCACACTTTAATTCCATTTTCAAGAAATTTTTCTAAGTTCCCTTGTATACTATTAGTCAAATTCATCCTTAAAAATGTAATAATTACCTTGTAAATACTTGCTATATTGTTGTTAATGTGTACAGTACTATTTGATCTGTCTTGAAGCTTTTTAATAAAGGGATTTGACTGCATTTCAATTATGTACCTGCCCAGATTTATAGCAGAAATTTCAGAGTTTAAGTTATGGTCTGTCCCAGAAAACTTAGTATGGCCATATTGTTGTGTTAGCCTATTTGAGGCACTGTAACAAAACCCCATAGACTGAGGAGTTTATACAAAACAGGCATTCCCCACTGTTCTGGAGTTGGGAAATCTGATGTCAAGGTGCCGACAGATGAGTTGTCTGGTGAGGGCCCATTTCTTCTCTCATAGCTCACATGGTGAAGGGGACCAAGGCAGCTCTCTAGGGCTTCTTTCACAAGGGAGCCAATCCCGTTCACGGGGGTGGTACCCTCTTTACTGAATCACCTCTGAGGCCCCATCATCTAACACCATCACATTGAAAATTAGGTTTTAACATTTGAATTTTACAGGAGGCATTCCACAACCCTTAGGATTACCCAAAGAAACTAGCAGGTGAGTCAGCACATGGGCCATAACAGGGTGCAATAATCAGTTCCTGTGTTTATGGCAGAGAGCCATTTTGGTCTATTATTTTAATTTGAAAAATTCTTTTTTCTTAGATTTTTTTTTACCATAGGATGCATGTGCTCATAAGAGAGAGATAGTGAGAGGGGGAAGGTAAGAAATCACTTCCCAGAGGGTCTTTTCCTAGATTTTTTTTACCATAGGGTGCATGTGCTCATAAGAGAGAGATAGTGAGGGGGGGAAGGTAAGAAATCACTTCCCAGAGGGTATGGCCATGCTACAGTCTCTTCTCTTCTATTCTCCTGTCAGGATTTGGGGCATACACACACACATCAATGCACCCAGTGTGTTCTTCAAGCCACCAGATCTGGTACTTGTGTAAAGCCAGACATGTGGAATCTGGTGCCTTAGCCTCCATGCTACCTGCTGGCCCAGGGACTCTATTATTTGATGGTATGGTAGTGGGAATGTTTATGGGCAAGTTGAAAGGACGGTTGGTCACATACAGAAGAATTGCTCTCTTCTACTTTTTCTTTTTTTAAATGCCAGAAGGTGTGTGTGTTAGAGAGAGAGAGAGAGACAGACAGACAGACAGAGGGAGAGAGAGAGAGAAAGTGAGAGAAATCACGAGCAGGGCCTGGTCATTCCTCAGTCTGTTTTCCTTCACTTCTCTCATCTCTTCAGGAGCCTGTGCCAGTTGTCTTGGTGCTAGTCCTGGGATTTAGACCATTGTTGTCCATTTGGAATCCAGCTTCATTTGCAGAGTGCTTAACTGCTGTGCTGAGGCTGCCTGGAATTGCTCTGTTTCTTTAATTTAACTGAGACTCTTTCAAAACAGAATCATATGTTCTTGTAATGACATGGGTTTCTATGATTTTCAGTATCTAAAGGTTTTTTAAAGTTTTTTTTTTTAAATTTACTTCATGAGGGAAAAAGAGAGAGACAAACAGAGAGACAGGCACCCACAACAGATTCTGTGATGTGATCCACTCCCAGTCTCAGCCAGATCGGATCATGGGCATACATGTGCATACCAGGGTGTTCAGGGAAGTCCTAGGGCAGGAAGCGAACCCAGGACCTTTCCCATGTGGGTCCAGTGTATTACCATTGTGCCACCAGGTTTCAAACCTGAATTTTCATATGGAATCTTTGTTTTTATCCACCATATTCTAACTATCAAACTACTATTATGTCTTTATGGTCAGTTTACATAATTAGACATACAGCTTTGCTATTGGGTTGTAAAAGTCAGGACGCATTTTTACATAGAAAAACAAAGAAATACATCATGTCTTTTCTGATGCCCCAATATTTACTGATGTTTATTGAGCAGTCAAGTTGCTCAGAATTCACCCATATTACAGACCTAGTTCTTTCATCATCCTGAAGCAGTATGTAATTTATTCCTTTTAAGAAAGTTTTAATTGTCAGAGAGTTCATGCATGTGCTAGAGAGAGAGAGAGATGAAGTGAGAAACACCCCTGCCCCCCAATCAAGCCTGGTCAAGGCATAATCCCTTTCTTATTTCTCCATCTTAGCTAGATTTGGGGCACATATGCACACACTCCTGGTGTGTTTTCTAAGCTACTGAATGGAGCCAGGATTTGAACTGTGGTCAGCTGAGCGTGATGTGACTTGTGATACACAAGGCTTAAGCTCTGTTCTGTGGAGCCAACCAAACCCAGAATATAACTCAGTCATATCTGAACCTGTTTGACTTTTACAATAGTTTCAGATTAGTAAATTTTACTCCAAATTAATAGTAATTGTATTATAAATTGTTGTAAGTACTAGGAAGACATAGAGGATGGAATATTCCTCTAGATATGGTCAAAGCGAATACTCAGTGTCTTGATGTAGACCTTTCTCTGGTGTCATAGCCATCTATGGGCAAGTTGAAAGATTTTAGTGCTCTTCTAATTCTAATACAGTCGCTGATGAAAATTCTTTGCTTTATCTTAGTTGTACATTCTAAGAAGTTCTGTGTATTTTACAAGTAGTATTTTTTAGTTGAGATTGGTAGAAAATAATCATTTACATTCCTCAAAATTATAGAATATCTCAGCTTGGTAGATGTCAGCTTATAGACACTTAACTACACACACACACACACACACACACACACACACACACTTCAGACAGAGTTCAAATCGTAACAGACAAAAACTATTTAGTCATTCAATTTGTAAACATTACTTAACTGTACTGTGTTGTTTTCTTTTCTTTCTAACTGGCACTTAACAGTTCATGTTTGTGTGGGTACAGTGTGATATTTCAATACATCAATGCAATGTGTAATGATAAAATCAGAATAATGAGCATATTTATTATCTAATAATAATAATAATAATAAATGTCTGAGATAATGAATATGCTCCTTACTCTGATTTTATATATATTTTATAGTATACTATATACCCTGGCATACTATATAAAATGAGTTTGTTCTTCTTACCTGAAATGATTTTCTTATCCCTTAACCAACAACACTCTAATCAGACACACTTCTTTTCCAGCCTCTAGGAATCAGTATTCCACTCTCTACTTCTATTAATTCAAAGTTTTATTTTATTTTGTTTTACTTTATTTTATTGTAACATACTCTTTTTTTTCTGGATGCTTTCCCAAGCCTTTTCGTGTAATCTTTTTTATCTTAGCGTCACTCATCAACTGTGACAGTCTTCTTGATGCCATTCTCTTGGAAAGGTAGACACATTATTATGGTGCGACAGGTTCAAACCTCACCCACTGTGAGGTTTGGGTGCCAAATTTTGTCGCACTTCTGAACTTTCTTCAAACACTTCATCTCTCTTCCCAGGACCCAGACTCATACCCATTCTTTCAAGTGTTTGCCTCCATCTGACTCTCAGCTAGTTAGGAAAATTGTGAAGAAGCAAGACCTTCAGCTGCCCAAGTGGCTGTCATTGAAGGGCCTGAGGCCACAATCCTTCTTGTGCATGTTATCAGGGCCAGTCGTCTCATTACTGGTCATATTCACCTTAATCAGTTGATAAAGGAGAGATCTGTTGTTTTTTCAGCATCAAGTTAGTATGCTTTCCTTTATTGATAATGCATTTTGGGGGAGAAATACTTCTAGTCTATAAAAATACTGTTTTTGTTTTCCTAATTTTTTCCTTCTAATTTTAGCATATATTAGTGTGAATCTTTCTTGTAACAACTATTACTGTCGTTTTCTAAGGGTTATTTCCATTCTTATCATTCTTTCTGCATTTATTCATTGAAATTCTCCTGTATTAATGAGAAAGCACTCCGTAGTAATAGGACCTGCTTACCGTTTCTTCTGACTGACCATATGTCTGTTGAATATTCAGCTGTGGATATAGACATGTATGTAGTTATGGTTATGACTGCAATATAGACATAATAATCTATCGATACATATTGATACAAGGAGGCTATAAATATATTCAAAGCCAATCCTCACTGATTTTTCTTTTCTTTGAAAGTACAAAACTTACCATATTAAATGTACTCAGTGAGTTCTTTAAGAAACAACTTCTAGAAGAAACACATTTTTAAGGTCTTAAGATTGCCTTTTCCCTCTACATTTTCCCTACTTTCATCCTCTATTGCTTCTACAGACACACTCCAAGATCTAACAAGCTACCTCCAGAAATTTGTACTCCACTACATATCTAAGGTGGCATTAGTAGTAATCATTACTTTGGAATGGTGTAAGTCCCATCAAAATCAAAGATTTTCCTCCCGCAATCCTCTTTTGGTATAGATGTTTGTATACATAAATAACTAATGAATAATTTTGGGAAATTTTCAGAGCATAAAATCAAATGATACGCTTTTACTGGACATAAACTTGGTCATTCTGAATTCTCTGTTAGAGAACATTCTCATTTAACTGTACTTCCTGAACCCACATACGTACACACCTTACATACTTGCCTGAGCTTGTAGAAGTGTAAACTCAATCAATACTAGGTACACATTTTTTTAAATGTTGGTTTTTGAATATTGAATGCACTCCATGTTGATTTTCATAACCATAACATACATCACCCAAACATCTACAAGTGGTCTCAGGGAGAGAGCTCTGGCCCCACCTGCCACTCTGGCTTCCAGGTGAGTGTAATATTATGTTAAACTCATTCCTCCATTTCCTACTCTATAAGATGAAGGCATTTACTCTAGATTTCCATAAATCTAAGTCTCTAATTCCCACCACCCTTTTTCTTAATGGTCTATGATTCATATTCCGAAGTCAAATTATATTTCTGGTTTATAGATTGTGGTTCTGCATGCTTACATTCTTTCTAGCTATTTTTTCTCGTCACTCTGCCCTTCCCATGTTGTGACCTTCTGGATATCTCCTGTATGTCATTCTTTTTCATCTCTCCCTCCCTTTTGATCTCGCTCTTGCCTTGCCCAGACTGAACCGTAGAGCAGTTTTACTAATATCCTCACTCGCTCTAGTTTCCCTCCATCATCTCATCTCTGTGTGAAATTTTCATCCTTGAATAAATGCTGCCATCATCATTTCTTCTTTCCCAGTAAGGACAAAAGTACTGAGGAAGAGGACACATCAAAGCTGAATGTGACATGGCAAATTCATGGATTTCTTTAATGTAATTTAATCTTGGTCAATCCCTTTCCCTCTCCACCCTCTCTGCTAGTAAAGAAGAACCAATGTAAGAGTCTGGAACCTTCCATTCAATCCCAGGCAAATTCATGGATTTCTTTAGTGTAATTTAATCTTGGTCAATCCATTTCCCTCTCTACCCTCTCTGCTAGTAAAGAAGAACCCATGTAAGAGTCTGGAACCTTCCATTCAATCCCTGCCTCACTGTCTTAACAGCCTGCCTCCAGCTCTACGGAAAAACTTAGAACATTAAACATGACCTCATTGTACCTTCCCTCTGCCTCTTTGTATACCCCCTTACCCCTCCTGCTCTTCTCCATTCTCAGAGGAGAAATGCTTTTCATGTTGAAGGCAAGGCTCTCCACCCATGGTCTTGATCTCATTTCCTGGCCTCTACCCACTTTTATAGTATTTCTAGTGATTATCTTTATTTATTTATTTATTTGTTAGATTTTACCACAAGTTATGTATGTTCACTGGAGAGAGACAAGAAACAGAAAGAGGGAAGTGAGAAATCACCCCCTACCCCCAAAGGGTGATGCCATGTCTCCATCACTTCTTTTCTATTTTACTCTTATGATTTGGGGCATGATGCACACATGCCTGGTGCATTTTTCTAGTTGACTTTTCTAGCCACCAGATCTGGGACTCAAACCATCCAGCCTCCTAATCACCTTGCCACCTGCTGACTCAGGAATACAGATGTGCTTCAGGGTCTAGAAAGGTAGAAATTAAGGTGTAAATTGAGGCCGCAATCTTACTGAGACTTGGGGTACTCTTCTAAGCTTATTCAGATTATTGGCCAAATTCAGTCTTTACTGTAAACCTGAAATCTCTGTTTTCTCATTGGTTTTTAGCCAGTGGATGTTCTCAGAAATGAGAGACCATTTCAGCTTCTTTCCTGTGGCTTCCTCTTCCCACGATAGTAGCTTCCTACTACTTCAAGGCCAAGGTGGAGTCTTTCTGTGCTGTTTCACCTTCTTTAAAGGGATACGCCTGTTAGTTTAGGGCCATACAGGGTAATTCCCTTCTGATCTACTCCAAGTCTACTAGTTGTATTTTTTTGCTGTTTTGTTTTGTTTGTTTGTTTGTATAAGCCAGAGAGCATGTGCATTTGCCAGAGAGCGAGAAAAAAGAGAGATCATTCCTCAGAGAGGGTGATCATGGTGAAATCCCTTCTCCTTATTTCTCATTCCTTCATGCATTGTTCCCAGCATATTTTTTAAATCACTAGATTCAGGACTTGAACCATGAAGTCAGCCATGTGGGATCCAGTTCCCTTAACCACTAGGCCAGGGGACCAGCCCTACTGATTAGTATTCTAGTCAAGGGAGTGATATTTCTTTATACGTGGAGTAATCCCTTCTAAGCTCAAAGCAAAGGGATTCCTTAGGTGTGGATCTTGGGGGCATCTTGGAATTTAGCCCACCCCAGATATTACTTCAGTTATTTATCAAAGCAAACATTAACTAAGCACAACCCATATAATTGTAATGTGAACCACATAGATGGTTTTATATTTTCAATCAGGCACATTAACAAAAAGGCAAAAACGGGGACAGCAGGTGGTGTAGTGGTTAAGGTGCTGGTCTCTCACTTGGCTGATCATAGTTCAAGTCCCGGACTCAGAGACCTAAAGCTCATGCCAGGTGTGTGTTCCCAAAATCCCGAGAGGAGAATGAGGGAAGAGAGATTGCTCTGTGGCCATCCCCTCTGTGTTGGGTGGTGATTTCTCACTTTCTGTATCTCTGACTCTACCTCTCTGGTGAGTTCACACACCTTATAGCAAAAATCTCTATTAAAAAAATTTTAAAAAGACAAAAAGAAACATGTAAAATTAATTTTACAAATATTTTATGTAACTCAGTATATCTAAATTATTGTGTTTCACTTATATTTCACATGAAGAATTATTGAGAAGTTTTTTCTTTTTATGCTGTCTTCAAACCCAGGTGTAAATTGTAATTCAGAGCACATGCCAATTTAGATGAGCCACATTTCAAACGTGCAATAGCGGTGTGATGAGTGGCCACCACACACTGGATTCCACAGCTCTAACCCATATTAAAATAGACACATACGGGGCCAGCAGGTGGCATAGTGGCTAAGGCTCTGGACTCCCACATTGCTAACTGCAATGTGGGAGTTTGCATTTTGGACCCAGCAGCTTGAAACTCATGCTGGGTGCGTGTGCATGTGTGCCCAAAATTCCAAGAGGAGAATGGAAGAGAAGGGATTGTGGCATGTCCATCCCACCTGGGGGATGATTTCTTGTTTTCTGTCTCTCAGTCTCTCTCTATCTCTCCAGTGAGTCCATGTGCCCTCTAGCAAAAGTCTCTAAAAAAAAAAAAAAATGACAACACTTTCACTGTTCTTTAGGCCAAGAAACTGCAAACAGCGTCAGGTTTCTGTCCTCTTCTTTCATTTGAAGTTTCAAAAAGAAAAGCTATGTTCACTTTCTCCATTGTTTATTTATCTTCCTTTTATTCTTTGACACAATTATAAAGAGGGGCATCAAAAAGTTTGTGAGAAATTTAAATTAAAATATGAGTTTATTTTAGTGTGAAAAAAGTTTAAATTTACACATAGTTTCTACTTTCTTTCTTTGTTAAAAAGATATTTTTTTTTTTCCCTATGGGTACATGTGCTCACCAGAAAGACAGAGAGGGACAAAGAGACAGAAAGCGAGAAATCATCCCCCGGAGGGATGGCCACTCTGCAGTCCCTTCTCCATTCTCCTCTTGGGATTTTCGACATGCACACACATATACCCAGTATGACTTTTAAGCTGCCGGGTCCAAGAGTTGAACCGTGGCTGACTACATGGAGTCTGGTGACGCGACCATTATGCCTTCTGCTGGTCCCATATGCATAGTTCTTTCATAATATACATATTCTATGAACTTTTTGAAGACCACACATCCAGTTGTGCCTATTATTTCACTGAAATTTTTCTCACTGTGGCCCCCTATTGATGCCAAACGATCATGAAGAATAAGCACTCTCCAGCTCTTACTGTACAGCCTTGCTCTGGTAGTTTCTATGCTGCTGATCGCTCTGTCCTCCTTCTGACTCTGATCTTCTGCATTCTGGGAGCTGCCTCTCACTTAACCCTTTCTAGTTGCAGTGTGCACCACTGGCCGTAGTTCTCATTTGGAAGTTCTTCTTTCTCCCTTGCTGCTTTAATGCTGCTTCTATGGTTCACTTACTGTCTCTGCTCCTATACATGCACTCTCATCCAGCCTCATTTAATTATCACCCCACACAGCACATCCAAAGGAGTATATTTCCCACTCAGACATTTACACTTTATAAAAGTTTATGTCTTTATTTCTTGAGAGAGAGAGAGAGAGACAGCACCCCCAACAAGATCTTCAGGCTGTGATCCGACCCCCAGCCTTAGAGCCAAGACGAGGGTCACATGTGCACCTAGTGTGCACAGTGAGACCTTGAGACCAAATCCCAGCCCTTCCCAAGTAGCTGCAGCATCATGGGGCATTGCATTTCTGCTGTGCCACAGCTGACCCGCACTTGCGGAGCTCCCAAAGCACAACTCTATTCGTGACACATGAAATTTATTTCTAAGTGGATCTCACCTTCACGTGTGACCTTTCTTCTACCTACTGTATCTTGGGTGATGGTGCCATACATAGCTTACCCATTTGTCCGAACTGAAATACTCTAGACTGTTCTTTCTCCCTTTCTGCTCAGAATTAATTAGTTATCAAATCTTGCTCATTTTCCCTCTAAACTATGTCTTGAGCCTGATTTTTTTCCTTCTACTTCTATAGTTATCTTCTTTTTTGCTCTCCCAACATGTCTGACAAAATAATTGGTATATCCATTTAACATATCCCATTTCATTCTTACCCTGTGCCAGAAAACAACAAACAAATCAAAGTAAACCAAAACCAAAAGCCAAAAAACAGACCTAGTCCCTGCCCTTGCTAAGTTGATGGCTGGCAGGAGCATCATAACTTTAGTTTAAGGGAGTCTCATGGCCAAAATCTCTAGGGTTTAATACAAAATAAATATGTTCCCATTCAAGAAGTAGCTTGATGAGGTGTTTCAGAGATGCAGAATATTTCTGTCCTGTTTTTCTCCTCACTTTAGCACATGACGTTCAAGGTTGCTGCAAAAACAGAAAGAGGCAGTAGAGGATTGTGAAGGAGGTTACCAGGGCAGTGTCCTGACTTTCATGTATCTGCCCACTTTCTACAGCAACTGTGGGGCTCTTGGAAATGTAGTCTAGCCTCTGTGCCCACAAGAAGCATGGAGATGGTTGAGGACTGAATAACCAGTCTTGTTCACACCCTTCACTTGTTGTTTCTTCTTTCAGCCCTCACAGCAAGCACAGGCATCTAAAGTGAGAACCGGATGCCTCTTTCAGCATTCAGTGGCTCCTTAAGTCCTCAGAGAAAGTGCCCCATGATCTGGCCTTTATCATGTCTCCAGTACCATTTCATGTCTCTCTTTATGCCCCACATTCACTTGACATGCCTCTTTTTCATCCATTTGACATGAAATGCCTTGAAATCTCACCTTCACCTCCTTCCTCCTTCCTCCAGCCTCACTTCCCTTCCCAACAAGCTAGATCTTCTCTCTACCCCTAGCTCAGTAATACTTCCTCCATGATGACTTCTCTGTTGCAGTTCTCTGGATGGGATTTGGCATCCCTCTTTCTATTTTGATACTTTTCTCTGTGTATGCTTATCTATTATCTCTGTTTTTCATTTACCTCCTCTCTGAACTTTGAGTTTTCTGAGGGCAGAGCCATTCTGCTCTTAGACTCCCAAGCCTTGGTGCAGGGATCAGCCCATAACCCAGACATGGTTTGTTGGACGAGTGCTCCCTCTACCTTCATTTCCTCCTGGCCCATCTTTACTGGGGCCCCTCCCTCACTCTTCCTCTCTTTGCTGCTGGTCTGCCTTCTGCTTCTCTAAATGTGAGCCTTTGGTATAAGAACACATGGATTTGGGTGTTTGTAGATTGGATTTGTTTGCTAAGATCTTTGGCCTTGACTGTGGCTTATTTATTGGAAGAGTCATGTTTTAAAATAAACAGATATCTAAGAAGATGGAAAATCAAATAAACAAACTAAAAGCTGAAGAGTAGTGGCTCTCTCTTTTGTACAGTTGGTCAACAAAAGCCTTTGCTTAGTGAGATCCTGTTCCTGGGGTTGCAGGGCTTCCAGTATTTTCTGGGTCTGCTTTTGCTGCCTTTGGCAGCATTTTGTAGAGTGAGACGATGGTAGGATGAGTATCTTTAGGCCATCCAGACCGTGGTCTACAGATTGCAATTCATGTGAAACACTAGCTGGAGCTTTTCCAAGGAAAAGAGCCCAGCTGTTGGGAGAACAGAGGACAGATATTTATGCTCCATGACTGATAATAGCAATCTGGCCTCAGCCAAGAATAAAATAACAAAGGTTTTTTTTTTTTTTCAGTTCATCAATCATGAGCATACCCAAAAAGTCTTCTCTGACATAACAGCCTGAAAGGTTCAAAAATAACCCAGGAGAGAAAAAAGAGGCAGATAATGGGGCAATTGTTTGTTCAACTCAGTGGATGTGGGAAGACAAAGATGTCTAGTATGTGGACACAGACTTTAAGTTTACCTTTTAGTAGAGGAGATAGGTGTGGAAAGCATCATTTCAGGGACTTGGAAAAAGGTCTTTAAGAGAGCTGTGGAGCATATAGGGACCTCCAACAAGGCGGGTAAGGTATAACCCTGTAGAGAATGTGTCTGGGTGGGTGGCCACACCGCACTTCTTTCTCCTCAATTATTCTCTCAGGATCTTGGGCATGCATGTACACGTGCCTGGTGTGAGTTTTAAGCCGCTGGATCTGGCACTTGAACTGCGGTCTACTATGGGGGAGTCCAGCGACGTAATCATTATTTGTAAGCTAAATGATGGGATTGAATATATATAAAAGAAAATGAAATTTTAAAAATGTGAAAAAAGAGAATGTATCTGAACCAAGTCTAGAAAGATCCAAAGGGAAAGACAAGATAAAAGAATGAAGATGTGTGATGGGGAGGGATATACTTGGCAGAGAGAGAAGCATGCATGTCGGAAAATATTGTAAAGAAAGAGGAAATTTTTTAAACTTTTTGGTGAATAAAGGATAAGACAAGTACTAAAGGTAATGAAGCTGGCCGTCTAGGTAGCAGGATATTCAGGGGTGGAGACTTCTGTGCTACAGGAATCTTTTTCCTTTTTTTTAGGTATTTTTGCCATAGGGCATGCGCACTTGCTGGAGAGACAGAGAGACACAAAGCGAGAAATCACCCCTCAGAAGGGATTCATGCCTTAATCTCTTCTCCTCTATTATCCTCTTGAGATTTGGGGCACTCGTGCACACACACCTGGTTTCAGTTGGAGAAGGGACTGTAGAGTGGCCATCCCCTGGGGGGCGATTTCTCACTTTTTGTCTCTTTGTCCCTCTCTGTCTTTCTGGTGAGCACATGCACCCATAGCCACCATGTCCAGGACTTTAACCAAGAGAGTCCAGCACCCCAGTCACTGTGCAACAAGCTGGTCATGATACTAACCAAGTTTGTGTTTTCTTTCTTTCTTTCTTTTTTTTTTTTTTTGGAGACGTTTCTGCTATAGGGGGCGGGCGCTTGCCAGAAAGAGAGATAGAAAGTGAGAAATCATCCTCCAGGGGGAATGGCCATGCCACAGTCCCTTCTCCATTCTCCTCTTGGGATCTTGGACACACATACACATGCAGCCGGTGTAAGTTTAAGCCACCGGGTCTGGGACTGAAACCATAGTTGACTACATGGGAGTCCAGCGACATAGCCATTACGCCAACTGCTGGTCCCCAAAGTTTGTGTTTTTTGATTATCACTCTGATGGAGCCCAGAGGATAGAGTTGATATGAATGCCTTGAGGCAGGGACAGAGATGAGGAAAGCCTGAAACAAAATAGTAGCCATGGGATGGAAATGAGGAATGGGTTTACATAAATGCAGAAGAGTCTATGACTAAGACTTACTGACTGATATGAAGGCTAAGTGAGAATAGAGATAAGAATGTTCTTTGCTTTTGTTTATTATATGATCCAGGTGACTGGGTGCTGCCTCTGCCTTAGATAAGAATTGATAATGTTCAAAGGTGGAGCATTATGTCTTAAACTCTCATGTTAGGTATATTTGGGACAACTCTCCTCTGTTCCCAGCAATCTAGTGTCTATGAATTGGCAATTCAGGGCAAAAGTTTTGATAGGTACTTTGATGTGGGAATTTTTAGTACATAGATAAGGAAACACACACATAAAATCAACATTGAGATTTAGGTAGAAAAGTGACTTGGTTGAAGAAAGTGAAAGGGAATTTTCAGAGAGGTAGAAGATAGAATATTTTCCTAAAAATCAAGAAGGAAGAGCATTGTGGAAAATCATGGTATCCAAACTGGCAAATAAGGTCTTTAAAAAAAAAAAAGAAAAGAAAAACAAAGAAACATATTCACATGTGTGCGGCTGTCTCCGAGCTGTGTTCCACTGTTCACTGCAATGAGATTTGCGATAGTGAGAAGTTGGAAACTAAGCTTCTTTCACTAGAGGAATGGATCAGGGTATGGTGATAAATGCACATCCTGGTATACTATATGGCCATAAAAATGATGTGGAAGATATTTTTAGAAAAAAATAGAGTTAAAAGGTGAGTTTCATGATCTAGTGGTTAAGGGAGCCAAATCCCACCATGCGGTTCAAATTCTGGGTCCACTGGCTTGAAAAACATGCTGAGTGCATGTGCATAGTACCCAAAATCCTGGTCGGATAAAGAAGTGGAGGAGAAGAGATTGTAGTGGGACCACACCTCATTGGGGTCTGCTTTTCTTCCTCTTTTCTCTCTTTTTCTCTGGCAAGCACATATACTCCCTGGCAAATTAAAAAAAACAAATAAACCCAGTTAAGGTATACTTTTATATGTGTATTTGTGTATATATGTGTATACATATTCTTTTTTAAATAATTATTCTATTTAACTTTATTAATTAATTAATTAATTAATTCGTTGATTTTAATTTGACCAGAGAGAGAAAGAGAGAGAGAGAGAGGGAAAGTGAGAAAGCAAGCTGCCAGGCCCAGGACTCGAACCATGGTCAGCCATGTGTGAAACCAGCACCCATAACCACCATGCCACCTGCCATCCCAATACATTTTATATATACAAAAAGCATGTGACATAATATTATATATTTTTTGTTTCAGTTTTGTTTTATATGTATGTATATACAGGCATGTAAGAATTGTATGTAGGCCTGCATATGCACACAATATTAGTTGGAACAATTCTCACTAGGAAATGTTCACTAATGGAGTATTCTCATTAGTTATCTGTTAATTGGGTTTTATTTTCCTTTTTCCTTCTACTAGATTTTTTTCAGTGATAAATATGTATTGATTTGATAAAAGTGAAACATAAAAGGCTTAGTAATGCAATGGAAGAGATAGGGCCCAATGCTCAGTTTAAATTGATACTCAGGGGTGTCTGCTTACTTTGCAAAGACTGACTTTTTTTTTTTTCCATTTATTTATTTATTTTTAATTAGGCCAGAGAGAAATACAGAGAGAGGGTAAGTGAGAAAACAAGCTGCCAGGTCTGGGACTTGAACTGCGGTCGGCCATGTGGGAATGTCCAGCACCTTAACCACCACACCGCCTCCTAGTCCTGCAAAGACTGACTTTTTAGAGCATAAGGGAAGTGGGACAAGCAGTTAGCACAATGGCTATGTTGCTGTACTCCCATGTGGTTGACCGTGGTCGAGTCCCGGACCTGGTGGCTTAAACTCATGCCGGGCACATGTGTGTGCATGCCCAGGATCTCGATAGGAGAATGGAGGAGAAGGGATTGCAGCGTGGCCATCCCCCCTAGGGGGTGATTTCTTGCTTTCTGTCTCTCTCTGTTTTTCTGGCCCTATAGCAAAAACCTCTCCCCCCAGAAAAGAGCATAAGAGAAGCAGAGGCCAGTATGAGTGGGTGGAAGAGTGAATGGACAGTAAAAAAGAGACCATGAGAACAAGACTCTTTTGTAAATATTTTGATGAACAAGGAAGGTGTGAAAGGGGGCAGTCCTTAGCAGGGGAAGATTCTGTTATTTATTTACTTATTTATTTAGTCATTTTGGTTTAGTTTCCTTTAGTTTCATGTATTTGCACATGTGTTAGTATGTGCATGTGTGTTAGAGAGAGAGAACGTGAGTGTGTTTGCATGTATGTGTAATCACTTAGGGGATGATAAAAGGAAACAAAAAAATGAATGAATGAATGAATGAATGAATGGACTTGCAGTTGCAGGAGAGAGAAAGAGAGCTGACAGCTGGAGCAAATACGAAAGAAGGTGGATGGGGATAAAGCCAGAACAGGATGAAAATCAGACTTCCTAGGAAGAACATTTTATTGTCCAAACACAAGGTCAGTGGGTTTTTTGAGGAGTGGATGAGTCAGAAATTCCTGGGAATTTAAATCTAATAGTTTCACATTTTTAGGATATTAAAAGTTGTTATCCTTTATGGCAAGGGGAAGAACTGGGTAGAGGGACCGGATGAAAAGCAACAAAATTTGGAACTATCTCTGGAAAAATGGACAAGCCCAGTAATCAAGATGAAAGGTGGCATGTGCTTCTAGGTCAAGGGTCAGCTGGTTTTTCTAGCCCGTGGCTGGTGTTTCTGGTCCATGTTCTGAGCATGATTCTCAATTTTTTAAAGGATTGTTTATAAAAAAAAAAAAAAAGGAGAATAAGAATATATAAATATGACACAGACCATATATGGCTTACAGAACCCAAAAGATTTACTATTTAGCCTGGTAAAGAAAATTTTGCCAACTTTTGTTCTAGGGTAACCAGTTGAAGATAAAACCCCTCAATTTCTTGCAGGAATCCTTTTTGCTCTAAAAGCAGTGTGTAGGCTGTCTACAGAACATTTTAGCTGACAAATGGCCAGTGATCGATTGAGCCCTCATTTGTTAATTTGAGAAGTATGCACTCTGGTATTTGCTTTCACATAATTCAGTAGCATACTGGCAAACAGATTCTAGAAATAAGCTCTGATATGTAGCATTTGTCCATTTTCATGAGGTAGATACTTCCATTATGACTAATATCAAGCCACAGAGACATTACTGAATAAGACATTGGGAAGAAATGTGCACAGTTGGTGGTCACAAGTCAGTAGGTCACAAGCCAACTCCAACACAAAACTGGTATAGCCACATTATATATTCTATGTTTGTATTTTTAAAAAATTGTACAGTTGGGACCATCAGTTAACATAATGGCTATGTCGCTGGACTCCCATGTAGTCAACTGCGGTTCATGTCCCAGACCCGGTTGCTTAAACTCACGCCGGGCGTGCATGTGTGTGTGCCCAAGATCCTGAGAGGAGAATGGAGGAGAAGGGATTGCGGTGTGGCCAACTCCCCTGGGGGATGATCTCTCACTTTCTGTCTCTCTGTCCCTCTCTCTGTATGGCAAGTGCACATGCCCTATAGCAAAAACCTCTCCAAAAACAAAAAAAGAAAAAAATTTTCTTTTTTGTTAACTGTACAATTTTTGTTTTTGAACAAGAAGAATTGGGGAGTTTAAACCTCTACACTGTGAGATCATTGGCCTTTACTCCAACAGGAAAGTCAATTGTAGGAAAAAAGCTAGTTCCTTTTCCTACCACTTGAATTTTCTGACCTGTTTTGTAAAGTGAATATGCTGATTAAGGTGTAGAGAATTGTGAAAAGTTGCTACTTCCATGTCCTAGAAACACATCCAATTCTAGCACTAAGGCTGAGCTGATGCTTGGAAAAATGAGTGTCCTGGTGCAACTTAGCTCAGTTGCTTCTGAGATATAATACAGTACAAATCTGAGAATCTGAAACAGTGTTTTGGTATAAATTCCTGATATCACAGAGATCTTTTTGGAGATTAGAATAAGTGGAGAGGGACCAGCAATTAGTGTAGTGGTCAAGGCACTGGAATCCCCCATGGCCGACCGTGGTTCAAGTGCCAGATCCGGATGGCTTGAAACTCATACTGGGAGCGTGTGTGCGTGTGTGTGCATACCCAGAATCCCAGGCAAAGAGTATTGGAGAAGGAATTCCAGTGTGGCCATTTCTTCTGGGGGTATGTGGGACAGTGATTTCTCACTTTCTCTCTGATGAGTTCACATACCCTATAGCAAAAATCTCTCTCACTCTAAATGAATGAATGAAAAGTCTGTAAGTTGAAGAACACAAATGAAAGCCCCACAGAGGTTTACATTATAGCTGAATTAGGAAATCCACTTCTACCATGCCCATGGGAGCCATTGCCTTACATCTAGAAAAGAAGCTTAGTTTCTGAAAGAACTCATTTTCCCCATTTCATCCAGGCAGCGCACTCTTGCAGTTGAACACCGTCACTTATCTCAGTTAAACTTCTTAGGCTACTCTTTAAGCTCTCCATTTGACTGTGTGCTGTAGTATACCTCCAAGAGCCTCACACTGCAATCCTGGGCCTTCTTTTCTTATAACATACTGTAGCAACTCGCCACATTTTCTTTTGCATATTTTCTGTTTACTGCAGATCCCCAATCTCTGTGAACTTTAAGAAACATCCTAAAATCTGATGGATTTTAAGAGTTAATGAAATGCCTAAACAATGTCCATCTCCTTTCAGGTAATAACTGTGGACATTCTGCCTAGGTACTAGGAAAATATCCTGGCTACTCAACATAAATTGTTCCCCTTAGAGCTTCATGCTTCTCTGAGGAAGTGTTTTATTAAAATTCTTTCCACTGCTTTAATCAGTTTAAGCTTTGATTAAAAGTGAAATAAGAAAAAGTGAAAATACCCTCAGCAATTTGATACTGACATAGAAAGATGAAGGAATTATATATGATAGAGTGAAGATTTACTTGGATAATTTCTTAGGCAGTCATAAAACTATGTAACTGTTAGGGAAATACGGCAATAGATATTTGAATAAAACATGGTGTCAGACTGAACACTCGAAGTAAGTAGAGGCATAATTCTTTCTCTAAACCAAGTTTCCACTTGGTTAATTTGAGTTTTATTCTGGTGCCCCTTGCTTCAAGTACTGAAATAAATCTTCAAAGCAATGTTTCTCTTCATCCCCATTGTTCAGCCCTGAGAAACAGCTCATGAGGCATGCTAAAATCAAGAGGAGCCAGCCCATAAGTAAGGAGCAAGCACCGTGACACGTAATTTGACTGCTCACAGGTTTTTTGACTTACTTGCCAGTTCTTGGGTACATTCCAGATGGGTAATATATTGCTGCTATCTTTATGAGTAATGGATTCATAAATCTGAGGTATAAAAGAAATTTAAAGATCAACTGTGTTCTTTCTTTCTTTTTTTTTTTTTTTGAGAAGTTTTTGTTATAAGGTGCGTGCACTTACCAGAAAGACAGAGACAGAGAGACAGAAAGTGAAAAATCACCCCCAGTAGGGATGGCCATGCCACAATCCCCCCTTGGGATCTTCAGCATGCATGCGCATGCACCCGGCGTGAATTTAAGCCACCATGTCCTGGACTCAAACCCCAGTCGACTATGTGAGAATCCAGTGACATAGCCATTACGCCAACTGCTGGTCCCAACTGATAGTGTTCTAAAAATTGAATGAGAAAACTCTTTTTGCAGACCCAAGGGCATTACTATAGCAAGTGAAAAGAAAATCAAATGTGTTTCATAAACATTGACAATGAAATTTGGGGTTATTTGATTTCAGATATTTAAGCTTTATGACTTTGGATGAGAATTTTGTTTCATATTATATATTCTTACTCTTCCTTTAAGATATACCAAGTCCTTTAAATATTCATATTTAAGTAACATACTCATTCCATCAGCCAGGTGACATGATGGTTAAGGCTGCTGGATTCCACATGGCTGACTGCAGTTTGAGTCCTGGACCTGGCAACTTAAAAACACTCCAGGTGCTTGAGTGTGTGTATCTAAGATCCTGAGAGGGGAATGGAGGAGAAAGGATTATAGTATGACCGTCCCCCCTGGGAGGGTGATTTCTCACTTTCTGTCTCCTCCCCCCATTTCCATGTGCCCCATATATCCAACAAACAAAGTAAGATATTCATTCTTAATCTTGAATTCATATTGGAAAGGAACATTTTTATACAATTATATTAAACATATCCATAAACATCTAAGAGCATTTTTGGATTTTATGAACTGGGATCATATATTTTAAATCCACTGTAGAATGTGATATAAACTATTTAGCATTCCATACATTTCCTATATTTTCTTAAAATCTGAGTTATTCTAAGTGGCCACTTGTAATTCTATATATTTTTTAAACCCAAACATTCATAAATGTGTGACTTACATTTTTAGAAATGTTTACAATTGGGGCCAGTAGCTGACATGGTGATTATGGCTCTGAACTCCCACATGGCCTACCTTGATTCAAGTCCTGGACTTGCTTTCTCTTGCTCTTTCTCTCTCTGGTCAAATTGGAGAATAATAATAGTAAATAAAATTAAATGAATAATTCTTAAAAATAAAAAGAAATGTGTATAATTGTCCACAAGCTCTGGTATCTCATATCTGCCTCATCTCTCTTCTTCTGCTACAGTGCCATTGTGGCTGAGTACTCCCCACCCTCCTCGAAGCTTTCTCTCCCTTAATTATTTGAAGGAGCTACCTTTGTAATATGCCCAGTCTTTAAATAGTTGTTAGGCATAGGCATCCCAAATCCCTGAAGTGATAGCTAGATTGTTTGTGTAGTGACATATAAAAATTCTTAGTCATTGATAACTTTTAACAAGAAGAATCTTGTACAATATTGAAGAATGCATCTCAATATGCCTGCACCATAAACATCTAAGAGCATTTTTGGATTTTATGAACTGGGATCATATATTTTAAATCCACTGTAGAATGTGATATAAACTATTTAGCATTCCATACATTTCCTATATTTTCTTAAAATCTGAGTTATTCTAAGTGGCCACTTGTAATTCTATATATTTTTTAAACCCAAACATTCATAAATGTGTGACTTACATTTTTAGAAATGTTTACAATTGGGGCCAGTAGCTGACATGGTGATTATGGCTCTGAACTCCCACATGGCCTACCTTGATTCAAGTCCTGGACTTGCTTTCTCTTGCTCTTTCTCTCTCTGGTCAAATTGGAGAATAATAATAGTAAATAAAATTAAATGAATAATTCTTAAAAATAAAAAGAAATGTGTATAATTGTCCACAAGCTCTGGTATCTCATATCTGCCTCATCTCTCTTCTTCTGCTACAGTGCCATTGTGGCTGAGTACTCCCCACCCTCCTCGAAGCTTTCTCTCCCTTAATTATTTGAAGGAGCTACCTTTGTAATATGCCCAGTCTTTAAATAGTTGTTAGGCATAGGCATCCCAAATCCCTGAAGTGATAGCTAGATTGTTTGTGTAGTGACATATAAAAATTCTTAGTCATTGATAACTTTTAACAAGAAGAATCTTGTACAATATTGAAGAATGCATCTCAATATGCCTGCACCTCTAGTTTTATCTGCAAGGGGAAGAATTAGTGTCCTTTACTGAGATGAAGCAGCACCCATTTTTTTCTGCTTTGCATATAATTGATTCTTTAGGTTGATGGTTCGGGGGGATGATATAGGAACTGCTAGAGTACCTGGTATTCCCTCTGTAGACTTCTGTAACAGGGTAGGGGAGGGAGACCCTATAATAATTTCTTCATTCAGGGCAGCCTATCTGTCTTTCTTTCTCTCTCTCTTTTTCTTTCTCACGATAGAGAGTGCATGTGCGCATGAGGCAGAGCGTGAGGGGAGGGAGAAAAACTCTCGAAAGGGTCTTGTCACACTGCTATCCTCTTTTCCTAGCCCTTCAGCTCTCAGGATCCTGGTCGCCTGCATGTCCGATATGTTTCAGGCCAACCTGAAACCTGAACCCGTGGTCAGCCTTGTGACTTGCAGCCTTGCAGGGCACTTGTGTTGTTGCTGCATCACAGCAGCTGGGCCTCATACTTAATTTCTTGAGACAACCTTCAGGTTCTCCTTTCTACCTCAGCTCATTGTTTCTTGCTCTTTATAGTTTGTTGAATTCAGCTTCAAAACTTGCTTTTTTTTCCCCTCTGTGTTTCTTTAGACTTCAAACTTTGGGACTTTCTTGTCTCTGTTCTATGCCCCGCTGAGATTTGACACCAGCTTTTCTTTGCTCAATGCCCCTAACCAGAGTCCTGGCTGCATCTGTCCTATGCCCAGCCACGGTGCCTGTGTTTAGCCCTGGGCCCATGATTGTTCAAAAGAAAATGGGAACTTAGGAGAAAGATGTCTTTAGTCTGGCATTTTGAAACTGGAGTGCCCACAGGACTTCAACAACTAGCACAGGAAGAAAGTCTGTGCAGACAATAGGATTTGTTTATACTTACTATATAGAGGAAAAAAATGTCATAACAATGGTACAGTTAGATTACTAAGGGAATATATTAATATCAAATGACAGAATAGATATATTAGCAAAGAACCCTTGGCATTTCAGAAAAGGACCCTTATACTGCCTTCATACACACACACACACACACACACACACCACACACACACTAAGAAACAAAAAACAACAGAACAAAAAAGAAAAAACAAAGTAATTCCTTCAAAGAGAGGACAGCATTTAAAGAAAGAAAAACGGGGTTAACAGAGTTTGTCATTAGTGAGAAATTCATCAGATTAAAAACTAAAGCTTTTCACACTGTTGACTTAGAACTGTTTTGGAGGAATGAAAATGACGGAAATCAGACCAATGTCCAGTAAATACAAGGGGTCTTCAAAACTATATAGAAAATGTGTATTTAAAAAAACAGTGCATGGATTTCACAGTTTTATGTACCCTAATAAATTTGTACTTTCATTCCACTTTCCCATGAATTTTTGAAGCCCCTCATATTGCAGAGGGTGAGAAGTTGAAAGGAGGGACCATTTGTCCATTAGCTCAAGAAGCTCTCGATCTCGGGGACTGTGTGAGAACATCCTTAGCTCTTTAGTCTGTTTACTCATCTAGAAAACAATGGAATGAAAATAAATGATCTTCAACTACCATTCTGCTTTAATAATTAATCATTCTAGGAGTCAAAACGAATTCTTAAGAAGGAAAAAGTCTAAAAGGCTAGGTTGTCCCTGATATCCCTTATAATATAATGACAGCATCTCTCCAATTCTCTTTGTAAATTTGCTCTGCCTTTATAACCAAAGAGAGGGATAGTACTTATTTGTTTTCATTGTGTGATTTGCACTGTTTCAGTGTTCATGGTTCATCATTGACTCAAGTTCCTAATTTGTGTTCATTGGTAGGAATGATGTGCCCCATTACTTTGAACACTAATAAAAGGGAAAAGAGAATAAGAAATGCATCAGTTTTATGAATAGAAATTTTGTTTTCAACATTAGGTTATTAAAGATCTTTTCTAAAACTTTTTTTTATAAATCTCTTTTGAATCCCAGGTATTGCAATTTCAGATGAACTTGATAAGGTAAGTTGAACTACCTATCTGATGAAAAATAAAAGTAGAACTTATGTTTTAATCCACTTCCTAAATTCAAATGTTTTTGAAACAAAAATATTTTAATCTAATTTATTTGGTGCTAGCATTTAAAAATTTGCCAAGTTATGTGTTTCAACTCTTTTATGAAAGTCATTGTCACCTATCCTTTTGAGTCAAGACCTTTATAATTTGGTTAGAAAATATGGAATTACTGCCATCACTGAATCACTATGTTAAAAATGATATTATGTAAATGATTTGTATTCTGCCTGGATTTAGAGAGTAACAGTGACGATGATAATGATATGGATGGCACTTGCCCTTTTGTACAGCTACCCTTTGGAAGCCTTACTCTGTAGGGTTTTTTATTTGATTACATTTTCTAAAATGTGAAGAACATTTGGTAGTGCTTTGAACTGAGATAATAATTGTGAAGCTGGTGAGAGGTGGGAGATCAGAAACGTGCTTTCATAGTAGGGCCAGTGGATCTTGCTGGTGAACCAGATATGGAAGATGTAGAAGGCATCAGGCAATGATGAGTCTTCGGTTAGGGAGATGAGCAGGGTGATCCCCTGGAGCACCATTTTCCAAAACTGGAGAAACTAGGGAGAGAAGTAATTTTACAGGTTGAGATAGCATATCAGGTATTCTTTTTTGGGTTGTTTATTTTGAAATGTGTAGCAGACATGTTTATAGTTGTTGTTCCATGAGAGAGATTTAGTTTAGAGCTATTTATATAGGAGTCATTGAGGACCAAGTTCTGATTTTTTTTTTTATCTTGGCCCCTTGACACTCTTAAAAATTATAGAGGATTTCAAAGAACCTTAATTTGTATAAATCACATCTATCAATATTAAGTTCTTTTTTTTTTTCCTTTATGAGAAAGAAAGGGAGAGGGAAGAAAAAAGGGAGGGAGGCAAAGGTAAGTATTTTCAACAGTGTCACCACGTTGAGATCCTTTCGTACCAGCCTCCCAATTAGCTACAATTATAGGCATGTATAATTGTGTTTGGGTTGTCATGGAAACTGAGTCCCAACCTCCCATGTTGTGGCTTGCAGCCTCTCAAGCAATAGCATCATCTGTGTGCCACCTCAGCTACGCCTCAATATGCAATTATTTCATTAACACTATGTTGATATAGATATTAGGTATCTAACCATGTTAGACATTAAAACATAACTGGTCTGGATAGCCTTCTGAACAGAATTTTTTTTTTTTTTTGGAGAGATTTTTGCTGTAGGGCGCAGGAGCTCGCCAGACAGAGAGAGACAGAGAGTCAGGAAGCGAGAAATCACCCCTTAGGGGGGATGGCCATGCCGCAATCCCTTCTCCATTCTCCTCTCGGGATCTTGGGCATGCACGCACATGCGCCCGGCATGTGAACAGAAATATTGATATTTGACTTGATGGTTAGATAAGTAGATAGAAGTAAAGTGATAGAAAACATTGTACAAAAAAATGGCATCATTGAGTCAGCTTCAGTGACACAGCAGTTAGGCATCATGCAAAGGAAGCCAAATTCCACGTGCTGACTGGGATTTGAGTCCTTGCCCTGTGGGCTTAAGAAACATGCTGAGCACACATGCACATGCCCAGGGTCCTGGTGGTCTGGAAAAATGGGAGGAAAAAAGTCATGGCATAGATGGCCTTCTTCGGGAGTCTGTTCTCTCTTACTTTCTCTCTCTCTCATGCACTCACCCTCTGGTATAAAAAAATGAGATCATACATATCATGACATTTTAAACTAATAAACTATATGTAATAGTTGCATTTGTATTCCTTTTTCTTGATAAAGAGTGTGCATGCACACACATGAGAGAGAGACTGAGACCCTCAACAGAGTTATTACATGCAATCCACCTTCCTAGTCTTCCAGCCCTCAGGATCCCGAGTGCCTGTCTGTGCACCTGACATGTTTTCAAGGTGACCCAGGGATCCATATCACTGGTTGGCTTCTGATCTTGAATTTTGAACGATGCTTGCATTGCCACTGCACCATTGAGGCTGTGCCGTAATTGCATTATTTTTTTTACCAACAATAATAAAGTTAGTATTCTTCTACCCCAACTAGAAATATACTTCTTGAATTTTTATCATAAAATATATATTTTTTGAGAGGTTTTTGCTATAGGGCGCGTCCTCCCGCCAGACAGACAGAGAGAGACAGAGAGACAGAAAGCGAGAAATCAACCCCCAAGGGGGATGGCCATGCCGCAATCCCTTCTCCTCCATTCTCCTTTCGGGATCTTGGGCATGCACGCACACACGCCTGGCGTGAGTTTAAGCCTCTGGGTCCGGGACTCGAACTGCAGTCGACTACGTGGGAGTCCAGTGACATAGCCATTACGCTAACTGCTGGTCCCACCATAAAATATTTTTGATTTACTAAAAAATAAGTAATATGTATGAATATATTAAATATGAATTTCCTCTAATAAGCCACCATAATACATCTTAAAAGTTTCTTTCTTTCATGAAAGAGACAGGAGCAATAAAAAGAGAGCTAGAGATCCATGCATCCTAGCAGGGTCTCAGTCAGTCTGGATCATGGACACACGTGAGCGTGCCTGTCCTACTCAGGAGGCCTTGGGACGGGACTGCTTTTCCCATGTGGGCCCAGTTGAATTACTACTTCCCTATCTCCTACCTCTCATCATACTCTTTTTAAATCATCAGTAATTCCAACCTGTACTAACTCCATGCATAACTCCATCCGACTCTGCGACAGCAGGTACACTGAGTGGCAGGTGTGACCTCCTGGCTTCGTTCTGTTTTCCTGGCCCTCCTCTGTGTGTGTCTCAGTGTTGCCCCAGCTGGTCTCCTTCCCCTGCCATGACCTTCCTTATAGTTTGAAGACATTCAGCAAATCCCTTCCTTATCTTGCAGAGACAGTCTATGTTTACTTTAAATACAAAGGTAGAATCATTACCATTTCTAGATCCATTTGCTTCTTCCAATATATTCTACAAACTCTTGACTGCCTGATATAACATTGCTCGGGCGGGGGATTGGTGCACTTGGTCATTGTCCTTTCCTTTTCTCTCACGCTCTGCTTTTTGGCAGCATTGGCATCTATACCTTTTTGGTCTTGAGTTAAGGAACTTCGTTCTTTAAACTGAAATAGATTTAACCCTCCAGGGATAACCTGCCACTTGATTCAATGTCATCATCAGGACATGTCCTCATCACCTCTCCCCTCACCTCCACCACATTCGCTCACTTGCTCAAGGGAATATCCATTTACATTGTACAACTGCCAATTTTCATGTACTGAGTTAATATTCCTATTTTGAAAAACTTCATGGAAATGGCTGAATTTTGTTGTATATATATTTTTTATTTTTGAAGAAGATACCAACAGTCATATATAACAGTCATATATAAGCTTTTTACTGCAAAAATATTTGTCAGGGCAATGCATTTGAGCCTGCTCTTCTCACACTGCTTTTCTAGAGTGCCAGATGATACTAGGTGTCCTAGCTTCCAGTGCCCAGCCACCAGCTATTGCCTGTCTGGGCGGCATACTCGGAGAGGGCGAGCCTTTCCCATAGCACCCTCTGGTGGTCACTAAGCTCATAGTCCTGAATTTTCTTCAGAAAAAGTAAATCTCAAGCAGCTACTGAAAAACAGTATCATAAGCCAAACCCATATCAATGTAGTAATAAAAAATAAATATAGTTTCTACTTTTTAACCTTTCTTTAGCAACTTTGGGGATTCACTGAAGATGTTTTTCTTAATTTTTATAAAATGATTATCATATTTTAACTCGACTTTCATCTCATTGAAAGCATTTTTCTTATCACGTTAAAAGTTAGTTTGTAAATATTTAGGAAGGTAGGGAGTAAGAATTACTAACTCTACTTAAAATTTAAAAATAAAACAATACAATGTTATTTGTAAATTTTTTTCTTAACTGTGGGCACTCTATCAACTCCTTATTTTTAAGTCTTTTTGATTCCCCTCTTTAGCCACTCTATGGGTTTCTATGATCCTGCAACACATTACAACAATACAAACATATTATCTTACATTTCTGTAGCTTAGAAGTTCTTGGGGCCAGCAGATAGTGTAGCAATTACATCACTGAACTTCCACATGGCCCTCTATGGTTCGAGTCCTGGACCCAGAGTCTTGAAACTTATGCCGGTCCCTGTGTGTGTGTGTGAGTGTGTACACACACATACACACCCATGATTCCAGGAGGAGAAGGGAGTGCAGCATGGCATCCTCCCTGGGGTGTGATTTCTCATTTCTCCTCTTATTGTTTCTCTCTCTCTCTCCTGCAAGTGCACACACCCTAAGGCAAAAACCTCTTAAAAAAAAAAGTGCATCTTTCTAAGCTAATGTCAAGGTGTCATCATGGCTATATTCCTTCCTAAATTAGGACAATTTTATTTCTTTGCATTTTCCAGCTTCTAGGAGCTTCCTGCCTGGTGCAAGATCCCCTTGCTGTATCTTTAAAACCAGCAACATCTCATCTCTAGCTTCAGCCAGAAAAGACTCTCTACTCACAGAATCCTATTAGGTTGCCTCACCTCCCTACCTGTGAATCCAGATTTTCTCCCCATTTGAAGATCTTTAACCTTGATCAGTCCGTCTTTTTTGCCATGTAATATAATATATTCATATTGGAGATTAGGATGTAGATGTGTTTGGGAAGCTGTTATTCTGTTCACACCTCCACTCTTCAGGCTCAGATAGTAGTACCTTTCATACCTATCAATAATTCGTACAGCTTCTATGATTCCAATACATTTTTAAGAATGTCACGTAGTAGACATGGTTGTGTCTGCCCAGTCCCTTTACACTAGGACAGTATGACCCATTCCTCACCTGCCATGAGTTGGGAGCTTATTTCCTCATACTTCCGAGGATTGCCTCAACCCCATGGGAGCCACGCTGACCTAAATGTCCGGGTTCATCTTCAACAATCGGAAAAAGTGAGAGAAGACTATAGAACGTAAAACAAAATCAATAGAGAAATAACATTTTAGTAAATTGTTGTTAGTTGCTTACTTAGCAATTATTTATTAAAGACTTAGTATAGGCTACATAATAGTAGTTACTGTGAACCAAAAGTTTCTAATAATAAAAATGGCATATTGACTAACAAAGGCTATGAGATATATTGGCATTTCAGAGCTTTCTGTGGGATTGGGCTGAGACTACCCATAACCCAAACCCATATTATGCCTAGCTTTTTCCCATTTTCTCCTGTATTCTTTACTTTCTGACAGTTTTCATTTGAGGGAACCTGCTCAATAAGTCACTTTTTCAGCCTCCGGTTATAGGAAACCCTACCTCAGACATGCACCTGAGAATCTTCACAAAGCAGAATCCTGCTG
>NW_006159773.1:4962677-4963212 GCF_000334495.1 Tupaia belangeri chinensis
GCTGAAATTTTTTCTTTGAAACATTTTCAAATTTTCTACTAAATTAATTCCAAAATTTGAGTGAATTTTCTCTACTTTGTGGCTTACATCTGTGTCTTACAATTGGCTTCTCTGTTTTTTTCCTACATTCCATTCAGACTCTGTATTGTACTCAACAAGTTATAGGATAAGACAGAGTACAGACTTTGAGGACATATTTTATTTTCTGACACTTTTGTTCATGTCATTCCCTTCTCTCTCTCCAGCTGTTATCTTCCTTTAAGCTCCAGCTTTGCCTGGTCACCCCAGCAGAAAGTAATCTCACCTCCTATGATCTTTTAGAGAATATAGTGACTGTGTGACAAGTGACACTTCTCATCTCTTATTGTGGCTATTTGTAGTCACTGCTTGAAGAAGTAGCCAGTATCCTGAAAAAAATCCACAGATAAGCCTTGGATTGATTCTTGTCTTTTGTCATTTACTAGCTATGTGGGTTTTAAAAAAGGTATTTATAGCTGTTAAAATTAAGTTTAATGTAAACTATTCAAATAATGTT
>NW_006159773.1:4963224-4991710 GCF_000334495.1 Tupaia belangeri chinensis
AAAAAATAATTTTAGGTACATAGCTAAAATGCTCCAAATATAAAACATTTCAAAGAAGTATAATAGAAAATAATTTCCAAAAGTATAGGACATAGGAAAAATATAAAACCCTTGCACAAAAAGGCAGTTGTGAGGTTCTATGTTGTTATTTCAATGGGCTATAATTGAGCTTTCTACCAATTAGTATCATGACCATCCATAAGTCATCCATTGCTCACAGAGAAACATGGCTGCTCCAGAATCCTAAGCATTGTCTCCCATTTGTCCTTATGAATAAGATGCTGTTTAATGTACTTAATATTCCCCAAAATATTCTTCTACTGCTATGCATCTAAAGATACAATCAACTAGTGAAAAGGCAATGTATGGAATGGAAGAAATATTAGCAAATCATATACTTGATAAAGGATTAATATCCAGAATATATAAAGAAATCCCACAATTAAATATAAAAAACTAATTCAAAATATGTAAAGGTGAACTGACAGATGGCATGGTGGTTGAGGTACTTGACTCTCACATGGCCAACTGTGGTTTGAGTCCCAGTGGTGGCTTTTTGTCTCACTTTCCTCTCTCTGTCTCTCTCTGGTCAAATTAAATAATAATGATAAATAAATTAAATAATAATAAATAAAATTAAATAAATAATTCTTTTTTAAAAATGTGTAAGAACTTTAATAGATAGTTCTCCAAAAATGATATAAAATATCTAAGAAGCATTTGAAAATTTACTTAATAACACTAATCATTAGATACATACAAATAAAATCCCTGTGTAAATCTATCTTACACCCATTAGAATAGGTACTATTTTTTTAAATTGTCAGAGAGCATGTGTACTTGCCAGAAAGAGACAGAGAAAGAGAGAGAGAGAGAGAGAGAGAGAGAGGAAGAAAGCCATCCCCCAAGGAACATGGGCACACTGCAATTCCTTCTCTTCCATTTCTCTGTTCTGTGGGGGTTTAGGGCATGTATACACAAGTGCCTGTTGTACTTTTGTAGTCAACATGGTTGAGAATTGAAACGTGTTTGGCTGTGTGGAATCCAGGTCCCCTGACCACCTGGATATGGGGCCACCATGGAAACATCCCTATTAAAAACAAAACAAAACAAAAAAACCCCAAATAACCCAGGAAATTGCAAATGTTGATGATTGATGGGGATGTGGAAAAACTTGAACTCTTGTGCATTTTTATTGGAATATAGGATGGTACAGCTGTAGAAAAAATTATGGTGGATCTTTAAAAATTGAAAATAATATTTCATATAATCCAGCAATCCTACTTCTGAGTATATATCTTAAAGAATTGAAAGCACAATCTCAGAGACATTTGCATACTCTTGTTAATAGAAGTATTATTCACAATAGTCAGGAGGTGAAAGCAACCCAAATGCCCATTGACAAAGAAATGGACAAATGAAATGTGGTATATAAATGCAATGAAATATTACTTAGCTCACAAAAGGAAAGAAACATTGTCACACAGTACAACATAAATGAACGTTAAAGATTTTTGGCTAAATGACAAAAGTAGGTCACAAAAAGACAAATATTGAATGACCTTACTTATATGAAGTATTGAAGCAGTGTTCCAGAGCAGTAGACCCATCCCTTTGTCTCAAATTCATAGAAACGTAAAATAGAATTGTGGTTACCATGGGCTGGAGGAAGAAGTAAATGGAGAATTATTGTTAATTGAGTACACAATGTTCTTTTTAATTTTTTCTTAAAATTTTATTTATTTATTTATTTATTTATTTAGAGAAGTTTTTGCTATAGGGCATGTGCACTCACCAGACAGAGAGATAGAAAGCGAGAAATCACCCCCCAGGGGGGATGGCCATACCACAATTCCTTCTCCTCCATTCTGCTCTCAGGGATCTTGGGCATGCACATGCCTGGCGTGAGTTTTTACGCCACCGGGTCCAGGACATGAACTGAAGTCGACTACACGCCTGGCGTGAGTTTTTACGGGTCCAGGACATGAACTGAAGTCGACTACATGGGAGTCCAGCGACATAGCCATTATGCTGATAGTCCCTCTTTCTTCTTAAATTTTTAAATTTTGTTTTATTTTATATTTAATCACATTTATATTTACAGTGTATAATACTGTTTTCTGCAGTATGAATACCATGCACATCAATCAAGATAAAGACATTACTGTATAGATTATCATCAGCAAATAGCATTTCATTTTTTGTCAATTAAACCTACTTTTTTTTCTTCCCCTGTTCTCCCTCCCTCTTTTACCCACCCCTGTATTGCCCCATCCTTACTTTCTGTATTATCTATCATTGCCCTCCATGCTTTTATACCTTCCAAACTTTCAGTTTCTGTTTACATAACACAGACAATCAGTATATATTAAGTGGGGACATACAAAGTCAGTCTTTCGTAGTCCGGCTTGCTTCGTTTAGCACTAAATTTTCCATATTTGTCCACTTTGTATCAAATGTCAGGGTCCTATTTTTTTTTTTATAGTTGAGTAGTACACATGCCACATTTTTTCAATCCAGTCATCTATTTTTGGACATTTGTGTTGATTCCATGTCCTAGTGATTGTAAATAATGCTGCAATATGGGACCGGCAAGTGGCATGGTGGCTAAGGGCACTGGACTCCCATGTGCCCGAGCAATGTTTGAGTCCCAGAGCTGGCAGCTTGCTTTCTCACTTCTCATCTCTCTGTCTTTCTCTATCACTCTCGCTCTGCCTCTCTCTGGACAAATCTAAATAAATAAATAAAGTTAAGTAAAATAATACTTAAAATGATAATGCTGCAATAAACATAGATGTGCAAGTGTTTTTCTATCTTTTGAGTAAATACCTAAGAGTAGTATTACTGGGTCGTATGGTAGTTCTATTTGTTGGTTTCTGAGGAATCTCCATATCATTCTCCGAAGTGGTTGTAGTAATTTGCATTCCCACCAACACTGTAGGAGAGTTCCCTTTTTACCACAGCCTCACCAGCACTTATCATGATTATTATTTTTTTAATTTTAGCCATTCTGACTGGTGTTAAGTGGTATCTCACTTTGGTTTTAATTTATGTTTTCCTCACGATAAGAGATATCAAGCTCATTTTCATATGCTTTTTAGCTGTTTGTACATCTTCTTTGGAGAATTGTCTGTTCAGGTCATGTTCCCATCATTTAATTGGATTGATTATTTTCTTGTGCAGTAGCTACTTGAGTTCCCTGTATATTCTGGTTACTAGTCTCTTATCTGAGGCATAGTTTGCAGATATGTTCTCCCACTCTGAGGGTTGTCTTCTCAATCCAGTTATTTCTTTTGTTGTGCAGAAGCTTGTCAGCCTATTATAGTCCCATTTATCTATTTTTGGGACAATTGCCTGTGCCTTGGAGGTCTTCTTTAGAAGTCTTTGCCTAGTCCAAGGTCTCAAAGAGTTTTTCCTGTGTTTTTCCACCAGTATTTTTATAGCTTGAGGTTTTATATTTAGATCCTCAATCCATTTTGAGTTACCTTTTGTTTGCAGTGAGAGATAAGGGTCCAGTTTCATTCTTCTGCAGGTAGCTATCCAGTTCTCCCAACACCATTTGCTGAAGAGATTTTCTTTTTCCCACTGGATTGCCTTATGCCCTTTGTCAAGGATCAGTTGGCTGTATGTTTTGGGGTTCATTTGGGGGTTCTCAATTCTGTTTCATTGGTCTACCTGTTTTTGTGCCAGTACCATGCTATTTTAATTATCACAGCTCTATAGTTTGTTTTGAGGTCGCTAAGGGAGATGCCTCCTACTTTACTCCCCTTGCACAGTATCACTTTGATGATTTAGGGTCTTTTATGCTTCCAGACAAATTTTGTGATTTTTTTTTATTTGTGAGAAATGTCTCTGGTAATTTGATCATGATTGCATTAAATTTGTAGGTTAATTTTGGGTAGGACTGACTGACTACCCAAATTGATTATATTAATTCTTCCAATCCAGGAACATGTGATATTTTTCCACTTTTTGGGTATCATTTCTAATTTCTTCTTTTTAGTATTTCATAGTTTTCCTTGTAGAGATCTCTGATGTCTTTGGTAAGGTTTATTCCTAGATATCTTACTGATTTTGTGGCTATTGCAAATGGAATTTCTTTCTTATATTCTGTCTCGGTTTGTCCATTGTTGGTGTATAAAAATGCTATGGATTTTTGTATGTTTATTTGTATCCTGCCACTTCACTATATTTATTTATCACTTGCATGAGTTTTTGTGTGGATTCTTTTGGATTTTCTATGTATAGTTCATATAATCTGTAAATAGAGATAACTTCACTTCTTCTTTTCCTAATTGGGTGTCTTTTATTTGACTCTCTTGTCTAACTGTATTGGCTAAAACTTCCAGTACTGTGTTTAAAAAGAGTGGATAAAGTAGGCAGCCTTGTCTTGTTCCAAACCTTTCAGCTTTTCCCCACTCAGTACGATGTTAGTTACGGGATTTTTATTGTGTTGAGGAATGTCCCTTCTAGGCAATTTTGCTGAGTCTTAGTCATAAAAGGATGTTATGTTTTATTGAATGCTTTTTCTGTATTGATTGATATGATCATATGGTTTTTATCTTTCCTTTTGTTAATGCGATGTATCACATTTATTGTTTTGTGTATGTTGAACTGTTCTTACATCCCTGTAATAAAGCCTACTTGGTCATGATGTATAATCTTTTTAATATGTTGTTGAATATGGTTTGCTAGTATCTTGTTGAGAATATTTTTCATCCATATTCACCAGGGATATAGATTTGAAGTTTTCTTTTTTTGTCATGTCTTTGTCTGGTTTTGGAATTAAAATGGTGGAGGCTTTATAGAATGAATGTAAGAGGGTTCCTTTTTTTGTGACTTTTTGGAAATAGTTTAAGGAAAATTTGGGGCTAGTTCTTCTTTAAGGGTTTTGTAGAATTCAGAAGTAAAGCCATTGGGAGCTGGGATCTTCCTTATTGGGAGACTATTTATTACTGATTCGATCTCATCACTTGTTATGGGTCCATTCAGACTTTCTTTTTCTTCCTGGTTCAATCTTGGTAAGTTATTTGTGTCCAGAAATTTGTCCATCTAATCTAGGTTTTCTTGTTTGTTGACATATAGTATTCTATATATTCTATTCATATAGTGTTGACTCATAGTATTTTCTGATGATATTTTTGTATTTCTGTTATATCCATTGCAATAATGCCTGTTTCCTTGCTGATTTGATTGATCAGGTTCTTCTTTCTTTCTGGTTTCTCTGTTCTTCTTGATTCATTTAGTAGTAGTATGTCAATTTTATTTATTTTCTCAAAGAACCAGCGTCTGGTTTTATTTATTTTCTGTATAATTCATTTATTCTCTATCTTATTTATTTCTCCTCAGATCTTCATTATTTATTTTCTCCTGGAATATTTTGAGGTTTCTTTGGTGTCTTTTCAGCTCCCTGAGTTGTGTCATTAGGTTGTTTATTTACCACCTTTCTGCTTTTCTCTTGTGGGCACTAATTGCTATGAACTTCACTCTCATGACTGCTTTTGCTGTGTCCCATAGGTTATAAACACTTGTTTGTTCATTATCATTGGTTTCTTTGAAGCTTTTGATTTCAGTCTTAATTTCTTCTACAGTTGTGAAGTCATTCAGGAGTAGATTGTTTAGTTTCCATATGTTTGTGAATTTTCTAGAGCACTTTCTGTAGTTGATTTCAAGTTTGATTACATTGTGGCTGGAAAAGATGCCAGATATAATGTTGTAGTCAAATCAGCAAGAAATAAGAGGACATCCAGACATAGCCAAATTATTGGAGTTTTATTGCCAGCACCTTATGGGAGGACTCATGTGTCTCCAAGGCCCCACAGCCCGAATGAAAGGAGAGGGGTGCTCATAAAGCCAAAAATCATAATTATCTCTGAGTTCATATGGTGATTACAATGGAAAATGAAGAAGGTTGAAGAGGAAAGGGAGTTGGGTTCCTATGCAGAAGCAGTTACAGAAGCTGAATCAAGCAAGTTAATAATTTCTAAGGGCACGTTCCAGATCTTTGTTTAGTGGTTTTCATGACTTCGGGCAGGGGTCTGGTGATTGGTGATTACATTGCTAAGAAATACCTAAGCAAAAGGTTTTGGGCAAGTTAGCAAGAACAGTATGGCTATTAATTATTCTATTTACTCTGGATAAAAGGAGGAAGCAAGATTAATGTAAAGTTCAAAGGTAGAGGTGCTTCTGCTTCAATAGTTTCTATGCCTTTGAATTTTAAAAACAAATTATTTATTCATTTATTTTAATTTCACGAGAGAGAGAGAGAGAGCGTGTGCAAGCTGCCAGGTCTGGGACTTAAACCATGGTCAGCCATATGGGAGTGTCCAGAGCCTTAACCACCATGCCACCTGCTGGTCCCTGATGCCTTTGAATTTGTAAAAGCTTGTTTTTGTGTCCTATCATGTGATCAGTCTTTGAAAATGTTCCATGTGGGGGTGAGAAAAATAAATATTTTTTGGTAGCTGGGTAAAATACTCTGTAGATGTTTGTCAAATCCATTTCATGTATGGTATCATTTAGATCTTATATCTCTTTATTTTTTGTCCACATAATCTGTCTAGAGGAATCAGTGCAGTGTGAGATCCCCTATAATTATTGTGTTGCAATCTATCTCTTCCTTGAGATCTGATAGTTTCTTTGATGTATTTAGGTGCTTCAGTGTTGGGTACACAGATATTTATAAGTGTTATATCTTCTTGGTGAACAAGTTCTTTTAGTACTATATAATGTCCTCCTTTGTCTCTTCTTAAATCTTTCACTTTTTTTTTAAGAATTATTTTTATTTTTGAGGACCAGCAGATGGCGTAACGGCTACATCATTGGACTCCCATGTAGTCGACTGCAGTTCAAGTCCCACACCCAGTGGCTTAAACTCAAGCTGGGTGCATGTATGTGCGTGCCCAAGATCCCGAGAGGAGAATGGAGGAGAAAGAATTGCAGCGTGGCCATCCTCCCTGGGGGGGTGATTTCTCGCTTTCTGTCTCTCTCTGTATGTCTTTCGGGCAAGTGCATGCACCCTATAGCAAAAACCTCTCAAAAGATAATTCTTTTTATTTTTTAACTTTTATTTATTTATTTTAATTTTATGAGAGAGAGAAAGAAAGTGAGAAAGCAAGCTGTCAGGTCCGGGACTCGAAACATGATTGGTCACCTGGGAGTCCTGCACTCTTAATCACCATTCCACCTGCTGGCCCCACATCTTTCATCTTAAAGTCTATTTTGTCTGATACCAGTATTGCTATTCCAGCCTTTTTTTTGGTTCTCATTTGCATGGAATACTTTTTTCCAGCCCTTCACTTTCAGTCTATGTATGTCCTTATCAGTGAGGTATGTTTCTTGTAAGCAGCATATAGACCGCTTCTGTTTTTGTATCCATTCAGCCAGTCTATGTCTTTTAATGGGAGAATTTAATCCATTAAAATTCAGCATTATTACTGATATTTGTGGATTTATTCCTGTCATTTCATAGCCATTTTCTGAGCTGTTTTTTGTCCTGTTTGTGTTTGACTCTCTTTAGTTATCCTGATGCCATACTCCCCTCAGAACTTTCTGTAAAGCTATCCTATTACAGATGAATTCTTTCAGTTTTTGTTTATCCAAGAATATTTTTATTTGTTCTTCCTATTTAAAGAATAATCTTGCTGGGTATAGTATTCTCTGTTGAAATTGTTTTCTTGTTTGTTTATTTGTTTGTTTTTGGAGCGGTTTTGCTATCATAGGGCATGTGCGCGCTCCAGAAAGACAGAGACAGACAGAGAGACAGAAAGCAAGAAATCACTCCCTAGGAGGGGTGGCCACGCCGCAATCCCTTCTTCTCCATTCTCCTATTGGGATCTTGGGCATGCATATACATGTGCCCCGCATGAATTTAAGCACCAGATCCAAAACTTGAACCATGGTCGACTACATGGGAGTCTAGCAACGTAGCCATTACACCAATTGCTAGTCCCAAAATTGTTTTTCTTTTAATATTTTGAATACATCTTTATTTCTTTCCTTGTCTGCATTGTTTCAGTTGAAAGAGCTGATGCTAGCCTAATGACATAGTCTTTCTAAATAACTTGACATTTTCTCCCTTGCCATTTTAAAAATAATGTCTTTGTCTTTAATTTTTACTAAGCTGGCTGTGATGTGCTGGGGGGAGGATCTTTTTTATGTTGATTCTATTTGGGGTTCTTTTTATTTCTTGGGTCTGAATTTCTCTCTGTTTCTCTGTATTTGGAAAATCTGAGAGTATTTCATGAAAGAGTTTTCCCAGGCCATTAGTAGATTCTTGACCTTCTAGAATATAATTATATGGAGATTTGGACATTTCATGGTATCCAGAATTTCCTGTACATTGTCCTCATTTTTTTTTAATTGTTTTTTCTTTCTTTTTGGTTATTCGGTCTGTGTGTTGGATGGAGACTGTGTCTTCCTGGTCAGAAATTATTTCATTTATATGGTCCAAATCTGTTAATACTTTCTAGAGAGACTTCAATTTCTTATATTCTTCATTTCTAGAAGTTCTGTTTGATTCTTTTCAAGGTTATCTATTTTTTTATGGAATTCCTCTTTCATGTCCTGAAATTATTTTCTCATTTCCTGGAACTGATGATCTATTTTCTCTTACATATCATTGAGTTTTGTCACTATGAATATTTGGAATTCATTTTCTGACATTTGTGTGTATTTTTCTGTGCTATCCACTGTTGGTGAGGGGCTACTGTACTCACCTGGGGGGAGTTACCACCTTGTTTTCTCATATTTCTTTGAGATCTGTGCTGGCTTCCAGTTATCTGATGCAGTATTCACTTTTTTTCTATTTATTGGAGTAAATTCTGTAGTACTAGTAGAGGAAATTACACCCTTAGTTCCCAGGTGTATTTGTACTGGGGGGCTCTGTCTCCCACATCAGAGCAGTTAGGGTAACTTCAGGTGCTTGGCTCCTCTGCTACTTGTAGCAAGCTAAGGAGGTATAACTTAGTGAAGAGCATCAAGTTGGTCTACCCACAGTTGGTATACCAAAAGTCCCAGTGCAGCTCCCAAGTCTAAGTGCGGGCTCACCCAAGGATGCCTGCCCAGACAGGCTTAGTATCCCAGCAGGTGATGGACAGGGCAAGTCTAGGCTGCTGAAGTGGTGGGTAATGGTGTGTGAAAAGTCTCAAAGTTGCTCCTAAGCACTGAGCATGGGCTCTCCCAAGGAGGCCTGCCCAGACCAGGCTTCCAGAATGTCAGTTTTTCAAGAGAACAGATGTCTAATCAACATTGGTTTGCACAGAAATGGGCCACACAACAGTGTGAATATACTTAACCCAGCTGAGCTGTACACATAAAAAAATGATTATGATGATAAATTTTATGTTACAAATCACAAATTTTATAGTATGTGACTTTGCTGTGAATTTTATATTACATGGTTTTACTAAAATTAAAAGTATACATTTTTTTGAGAAAGAGATTTTTTTTTTCTATAGAGTATGCACTCACCGAAGAGACAGACAGAAGGTGAGAAATCACTCTCTAGGAGGGTTAGCTATGCTGCAGTCCCTTCTCCTCCAAACTCTTCTCGGGATCTTAGGCATACACGCACGCATGCCAGGTGTTATTTTTAAGCTGCCAGGTCTAGGACTTGAACCAGGGTTGACCACATGAGAGTCTAGCAATGTACACTATCTCCTGGTCCCCAGTATATATTCTTTTAAAAAATAATGTCATTACTGGTGTCCATAGGTGGCATGGTGGTTAAGGTGGCTGGACTCCAACATGGCTGACCATGATTTGAGTCCCTGACCCAGCAGCTTGAAAATCACACTGATTGTGTCTGTGTGCATGCCCCAAATCCCAGGAGAATAGAGGAGAAGGTATTGTAGTGTGGTCAATCACTCCTGGGGAGTGATTTCTTACTTTCCCTCTGTCTCTCTCTGGTGAGTGCACATGCCCAACAGCAAAAACCTTTAAATTTTTTTTTTTAATTAAGAAAAAGAAAAAATTTAAAGTTATACTTTCATTGGAATACTTATGATAATGTTTACCAACCTAGGCAGATGTTATAAAATTTTCTATAAAAGCAAACTTAAATTAGAACACTCCCAGGACGTTTCAAGAATGAAGTACCTACAGACCACTCTAATGTCTTGGCTTAAGCAAAGATGCATTTTAGAGTATCTGGAGCTGTGGACAGTCTGCATATCTTTCAGACAACTCATCAGAAATACTACCTTCTTCGGTTTTGATGCATGTTGAATGATAGTGAGTTTGCAGTTTCTCATCCTTGAATCTTTAAATAAGTATATAATAATATAAAAGATATAGTAAGATTGTCCTATTTAGTACATGCTATATTCTAGACCTTGGGCTATGCATTTCATATAGATTATGCCATTTGTGTCTTAAGAAAACTAGTAACATTTTTTACTAGTATGTGCTTGCCAGTGTTCCAAATTATTTTCCTGTGTTATTTTATTTAATATTTACTAATAACCTTGTGAAATAGGGAAGACTATCCCCACTTGACAGGTGATTAAATTGGTACACAAAGAGGTAATTAAACTTACTAGAAGTTATTTAAGTGGGAAGTAGAAGAATAACAAACTAAGGCAGTTTAACTCAAGGGCCCATGATCTTAGTAATTACATTTATGAGATAGGTACTATTATTCATCAGTTTAATGGATGAAAACTCTTAAAGTTCTATAAGCTCCACTTGGTCGGTAAGTGAATGGAAGAGCTAGAACTCCAGTCCAGGCAATTAATATTTCAAGTTTATACTCAGCCTCTGCAATGGATTATGTCAGTTCACTTCCTATCAAAATACCTGATACACAGAAGTCATCCAATTAATAACTGTTGTTTGCTTTATTAGGAACTCTGTATTCTCAGTGCGTACTATGGTATTGTATTGCCTGTACTTAGCCTTTGGTAAATAATTGCTGAGTAAATAAATAGTGAAAACTTACCAAAAACTTATTTCTCTATTGAAGTCATTCTGTCTTTCGTGGCCTTTTTTTTTTTTTCTTTCCCCCTTTTTTTCTTTTCTTTTTTTTTTTCTTTTTTTTTTTTTTGGAGAGATTTTTACTGTAGGGTACATATGCTTACTGGAGAAACAGAGAGACATAAAGTGAGAAATCACCTCCCAGTGGGGATGGCCATCCACAATCCCTTCTCCTCCATTCTCTTCTTGGGATCTTGGGCACATATGCACATATGCTTGTTGTGAGTATTAAATTGTTGGATCCAGGACTTGAACCATGGTTGACTACGTGGGAATCCAGCAATGTAACCATTATGTTCTCTGTTGGTCCCCGAAGTCTTTTAAAATTTTTTCTGCCACCAAGACGTTTTCTTTGTTCTTTGATTTCCTTTTCAATTATTGTAATCTAGAAAGACAGTTAAGACAGGATAGTGTTCATGCTCACTAATTATGTTTCAATGGAAGTTAAATATATATGTGATTATGTAAAATGCTAAATAGACAGATAATGAAAGCCTATATTTATGTCATAGTGCATAGAATCATGGGCACTGTGCTAAGTGAAGTAAGTATGTGTTCTCATTATCCTCACTACAGCCCTGTGAGGAAGCTCTTATTATCTGCATGTCACACGTAAGAAAATTGAAGCCCAGAGAATTTGGGAATTTGAGCAAAGTGACAATCATAGACATTATACTGTAACACTCAAGTTTGAGCACGAATTTAATTCTATAACCCATTTTGTTAACCACTATATCTTGCCTCCTTAAAAAGTTAGGCAACTCCAAGAGAGCCTGTTTTAAATTATTTAGACAGATCATCATACATTACTGAAATCTGGTACACAGTACTATGCTATGGGCCTTCTGTCCTCTTGGTAGTTGCCTTGCTGAGCATACCAGTGGAAGGAGCAGTCTCCAGGCCTCTGAAGGATCTTATTTTCACAAGATAGCTTTGTTTTGTTATTCAGTTTTCTATTTCTGTTAATTTCTCCCCAGGCCAACAAATCTGAGTTCTGGTGTTTTTCTTTCGGCACTGTTTGGACAGTGGTTTCTGGATGTCATATACTAGCAGGGCATACTTAATTGCTATGATCCTTTTGTGTTCCTGCATCTCTTGCCTAATTACATAGATCCTATACATGCATTGCATGACGTTTTTAGCAACAGGGAAAAAAAATCCACAGACTTGCTTTATGTGCTGGGTTGGTTATATGTTTGACTTTCAACAGGTAACAGTTCTGATATTAAAGAAGATAACCATATAAGTTTTGTTATGTGTTGTACCAGCATGGTTGTTATCCCTGTCGGTCATAAAAATCTGTCTCATGAAAATAAAATATGGGAAGTGACTATCAAGGGAAAGTATTATTCTTGCAGTTTACATCACAAAGCTTGATATCCTTAATAACAGGGAGTGTCTAAAAAGAGAAAGTGAAAAGATCTACATTTCACTGCAATGAGCCATGTAAGGAGATCATTCACAGGAAGAGAAATCCTTTTTCACTAAAAGGAAAGATCCTCAGCTCTCCTCAAAATAAGAGCAATGCAAATTAAACACTACTGCTTACCTGTCAGATTTTCAAAATCCCCAAGTTTGTCATAATACTCAGTTAGTGAGACTCTGGGGTAACACACCCTTTCACACATTGTTAGTGGAAATGCAAAATAATACAAACAAATGTTGCAATATCCAGAATATACGTTCAAGTTTCTTTGATCGGATGATCCTATTTCTATGAAGCTATTCTAAAAACACACTGACAAAAATATGCAAAAAGATATACATGTGGTTATACATTGTCTTCTTTTTTTTTTAGGTTTTTGCCATAGGGTGTGTGTGCTTGCTGGAAAGAGACAGAGCAAGACAGTGAGAGGGAGAAGGAGAAATGACTCCTGAAAGTGGATGACCACACTATAGTCTCTTCTTCAGTCTCCTCTCCAGTCTGAATTTTAAGACCCCAAGTTTGGGACTCGAACTGTGGACAGCCATGTGGGAATACAGTGCCTTAACCATCATGCCACCTACATGTTCAAACTATAATAGCAAAACCTGTCATGCTGTAAAATATACATACAAACACACAAATGCATCAAATCATTGTTTAAAAATGACCTGTGTCAGAAGGGAAGGAATAGAGGGTAGGAGAAGAGAAAAGGACTGAGAGGAGAGGATAGGGACAGCGCTTGACTTCTTAGAATTTTGAATATTTGACTTTGGAACCAAACAATAAGCACTTTATGCAATTTTAGAATAAATCTTAAAACAGTGATTTCTGATTCTCAAAGGTGAAATTTAAAAAAATGAGCACAACTGTGTTTCATGTTGACACAAACACACTGAGATGCATTATTCCAAGTCATTGTGAATAGATTGACTGGACTGTCTATAGAGAACTGTACTCCAAGGACACAGGGAACAGTAATGCACTCTTGAATGATTTTTAGTGATCTTGTTAATAATAGCATTGATGAAATTATAAGAAGGTTGCTGTACGCACTTTATGTAAAATGCCAAAGAAGAAATTATTCCTTAAGAGCTAGAGTTTTTGGCATAGAAGAAAGGAAGTACATAAATAGCACCCATAAATACAAGTAAAAATTCTATAATTCAATTATCTTTGAGCTGGAAATATCATGAAGAACTCAATATTATTTTTCTCTTAAAAAATAAAATATACACAGTCAACATAATTAAAGCCTGGATACTGTTTTCTAAATACCATTGTCTGTTCAGAGAAACCAGGCCTCCATGGAGAAATGACTGGCTCTAGAGATGCAACCAAGAAATTACCAATTGAATCCAGAATGCCTTTTCATGCCAGGAAGCCAAGATGCATTCAAAGAATGATGTAACTTGTCAAAAGGACATAGGGACCAGCATGGAGGGGCTTCCCCTAGGGAAAATCAGCATAAAAATAAATAACGACAGTCATAAGTTACATTAATAGTACATTGAATAAAATAGTAATCCATATGTCCATACTGATACCCATTCATACATACACACATCAGTGGGGGTAAAAAGGAGCTCTTCCACACTGTAGAGTACCACCAAATAAATTGAGAAGAAATGATGGAATTAGAAAACCATAAATTGGCATTCATCATAGGAATTAATATAGTGAAGAGTCAGCAAAGGATTTTAAAATTAGTGGGTGAAATCTTAATGAATGCCGGGATATCTACATAGTTTCAAAGTTACTCTTCAAGAGATATTTATTAATTAACAAGAGAAAAAGCAGCAACTTTATGCTGGATAAATATGGAAGATATCACCTTAAGTAGGTGATCAAGGTTGATATACCAGTGATGGAGAAAAAAAAAAATCAGTATGCTGTGCTTTTGATATGATGAGAAACATTGTCAGATTGGAGATTTTAAAAAATTAAGATTGAATACCACATGTAGTAAAAGATTTCCCTTTTCCATGAGCAACGTTATTTGGATAATTGGGAAAATTTACACAAGGTCAACATGTTAGGATCATATCAATGTTAAATACTGAAAATGCCATCTTAAGAAAATGCCTAAAACCCTAAGGTGTTTTGAAACAAAGCCTCATCATATTTGCAACTTACTTTCAGGTGTTTCCGGGGAAATTTTATCTATAAAAAGAAAAGAAAATTAAGTCTATTATTTGTATAAATGTATGTGTGTGTATGAGAGAAAGAAAATGATAAAGCAAAGTGTCAACCAAAATAATAATGCAAAATGACAGCCAACAGTGTTATCATACTAACTGTTAACATTTGGGTAATCTTTTTTTTTCTTTTTGCAATTTTTCTGTAAGTTTGAATTATATAAAAAATAACATATTTAAGAAATATATATCTTTTCACTTTACCCACTATTATCAACTATCGCTATTAGTACTTATGTCCAAATTCTAGTCTTTAAATACTATTTAACACTAAAAGGAATCAACTTCTTTAGAACAATGGCTAATTCCAGTTCTGAATCAGGGAATGTACTAGAGAGCTGGAAGTGATTCTATCTTATCATACCTGAAGGCAAACACACCAGCAAAGACAAGTAAGGTAGCATCAGAGGAGCTCAAGAGCCAATTTAAAGTCTGGAAACAAGGGGCTGGCAGGTGGTGTGGTGGTTATGGTGGCTGGATTCCCACATGGCTGACCTTGGTTCCGGTCCTGGACCTGGCTTGTTTTTTCACTTTCCTTCTCTCTCTTTGTGGTCAACTTCAAAAACATAAAATAAAATAATGGCAATAAATAAAATTAAATAATTCTTAAAATTTTTTAAACAGTCTCCTGGGAAAAGCTGAGAAAATTTGAACATGAATGAGATTAATAACTGCAATGTAGTGAGTTATAGCAAATATTTTAAAATCCATATGTTCATTAAAAAAAGCCCTTGACGAATAATCTTTGGCTGATGTTGAGGAACCAAAAGTATTGTTTTATGAATCTGGCAAAAGTGAAGAGAAAGAACCAGTATTTAAGCTGCCTTTTTTAATATAAATTGTATTTCAAGATAGCCATATTTCTGATGACAGAAAGTTTCGCTTTACAGAAAATTGAAGGAACTGAGTGAATATAGATTTATGAAATTATACAATCACCATTTGACAATTTTTACTGATTAGTGGGTCTAAGAAGTAATTATCAATGATGCCAAAACATTGAAGACAAATCATTGGGACATTATGTGCCTCCAGATGAAACTATAACTATTCTCTCTGAAGTGTTGGTTAAAAACAAAAAAGAGGGAACCAGCAGTTAGCGTAATGGCTATGTTGCTGGACTCCCACGTAGTCGACCGCGGTTCGCGTCCCGGACCCAGTGGCTTAAAACTCACGCCGGGCGCGTGCGTGTGCGTGCCCAAGATCCCAAGAGGAGAATGGAGGAGAAGGGATTGCGGCATGGCCATCCCTCCTGGGGGGTGATTTCTCGCTTTCTGTCTGTCTTTCTCTGTCTGTCTGGCGAGCGCACGCACCCTATAGCAAAAACCTCTCCAAAAATAAAAAAAAAAAGAACAAAAAACTTTAATCTGGATTGAACTGCTAGTTTACAGAAATACAAGGGGCAGAGAAGCATTTCAAACCATATCACAGGTATGCAACAAGAAAAATATAGACTGTGAAAAACTTACAAGGCAAAAACCTAAATAATTAAAAAAAAAACTCAGGATTTTCAAATAAAAATGATGAGTAAAAAGATGAAACAGAGGAAGAGAATCTGTAGATAAAAAGGAATCCAAAAGACTGAAAAGACTTCAGTCAGTCTTAATGTATGTACTCTTGCTTAGAGCCTGACTTGTGCAAACAAGAGATCATTTCCTTGAGATAACCAGGGAAACTTGAAAACAAATCAGATTGTTTGTTGACATTAAAGTATTATTACTAATTTGTTATTATGTACAGTAATGGTATTACATTTATTGGCAAAAAAGTACTCCAGAAGTACATACTGGAATACACAAATGATATGATATGATGAGTGAAATTTGATTTGTTGTAATCTAGTCAGGGAGGAGGAATGTGGAAGGGATGTGGGGGAAAGGAAAGGTGAAGTAAGTTTACCCATGACTTGAAAACTGATGAGCCTGTGTGTGAGTACAAAGGGGACTGGTCATTCATTCTTTCCATTTTTGTGTTAATATGAAAATTCCCATAGCACAGAGTAAAAAGTTTTAAATCATGGGAGTAAGAGGATGCGGAAAGAGAAAAGCAGGAGGAAGGGTAATATTGAGCGCTTACTAGGGCTAACAAATATGCTAGATTCTTTCTGATATGTTATTGAATTTACTTCTCAAAACAGTCCAATGAAGTGGCTGCACTTTTCCTGTTTTACAAACATGGAGACTGAAGCTACAGTTATTAAGTGATTTTTCTCAAGATCTCAAAACTAATAATAGTATTTGGTAGACCTGAAATAAATGCTCATTTCCTGGGTTCCAATCCCTTGTCTTGTCTCGCACTAAATCTATGCTGCACTGTATTCCATCATAAAAGGGGAAAATTGACAATAGATTTTATAGTTTAGATCCATTATTTCAACAGGCTTATTTTAATATATGATAGATGTAATTCACACATATAATAATCTCCACCCTTTTAATGTGTACAATTCAGTGGCTTCTAGTATATTCAGAGTTGAGCAACTGTCACAACAACCTAAATTTTTTTTTAAGAATTTATTTATTTAAAGTTATTTATTATTATTCAATTTGACCATAGAGAGACAGAAAGAGAAAAAGCAAGCTGCCAAGCCCGGGACTTGAACCACAGTTGGCCATGTGGGAGTCCAGGGTCTTAGCTACCATGCCACCTGCCAGTCCTTTGAACCTATGATTAAAGTATTTTCATCGTTTCCAAAATAGCTCTGTACTCATTAACAGTTGCCCCCTAGTCCTCCTCACTCCTCTGCTATAGACAAACACTAATCTACTTTCTGTATCCATAAATTTGCATGGACTGGTAATTTCATGTAAATGTAATAATATGCTGTATAACCGTTTGTGCTGACCTCTTTCACTTACCATGTTTTTAGGATTTATCCATGCTGTAGCTTCTTGTATCAGTAGTTTCTTTCCTTTCCTTGCTACATACTATTCTGCTGTATGGATATACTGCATATTGTTTATCTATTCATTAGTTAATGGATATTTGAGTGTTTTCACTTTTTAGCTGATATAAATAATATTCTGTGAAATTCATGTACAAGCTTTTGAAGGAACATGTGTTTTTTTGTTTCTTCTGGGGTATAAACATAGAAATGCTGGGTCAGGCAACTCTGTGTACCTTTTTGAGGAACTGACAAATTGTTTTCATGGTAGCTGTACAGTTTTACATTCTGACCAGCAAGTGTGAGGGTTCCAGTTTTTCCACATCCTCGCCATCGCTTCTTACTGTCCGTCTTTGAAATTGTAGCCATCCTCCTGAGTGCCAAGTGCTACTTCATTGTGATTGTGCTTTACATTTCCTTAATGACTAATGATAGTAATTGAATACTTAATAATTTCTTGCTTAAATTTTACATTGTTCTTTTGTTCACTCAACAGTTTTTGATAGGGCACCTTCTACTTGTCAGACTTCAGAAAAGGATTGACAATTCATATGTTTAGACGTAGGCATAGATGCTAGTAGCTGGTGAGTATGGTGGTGAGAAAAGGAATGACGTCGCTTCTAACTGCTTTTACTCTTTCATTGAAATAATGAGGACTATGACCAGCTGAGAATCACAAGGAAGAGAGGTACTGACATTAACTTAGGAATGAAAATACCTCTGAACTCAAAGAATTCATAATTTATCAAACTTCAGTTAATCTAGTCAGTGTTCTCTTCCTAGATTTAAAAATTATTATGAATCTGGGACCAGCAGTTAGTGTAATGGCTATGTCGCTGGACTCCCAGGTAGTCGACCGCGGTTTGAGTCCCCGACTGGGTGGCTTAAACTCACGCTGGGCGCGTGTGAGCACGTGCCCAAGATCCTGAGAGGAGAATGGAGGAGAAGGGATTGCGACGTGGCCATCCCCCCTGGGGAGTGATTTCTCGCTTTCTGTCTCTCTGTCTCTGTCTGTCTTTCTGGCCAGTGCATGCACCCTATAGCAAAAACCTCTCAAAAAAATTATTATGAATCTATAAAGCCTCAAAATTTTTAACATATAGAGAATGATATAATGAACACATAGGTATCTATATGAAGCTGAAAAATAGTTCATCCCTGTTATAGCTGAAAGCCTGTGTAACTCTCCCTGATGTGAGCTGACTCTATCCCTATCTTGGATTTTGACTCTGTCCCCTTGCTGTTCTTTGTTATTTCACACCCCGCTCCTCCTATACGCATACTTCTCTAAGAATATCTTGCCTAGTTTTGTGTAATTTTATATATTATATAAATGGTATCTTGGTGCATGCATTTTTTTTGCAATTTGCTCTTACAAGAAAAATGATACTATAGACTACACAAGACATGTAGAGACATCTTGTCTAGATAAGCAATAATTTTCCTTAGGCACAAAATTAGAAGACACTTTCTCAGCAACATGGCATGAGCATCATGTGCATTTTTGGCTTCATTTATCATGCAGAATTTTTTTCTAAAGAAGTTGTGACAACTTACAGCAAAAGTCTGCAATAATATTTCTGCTTCAGATCTTTGCCAACACTGTCATCCAACACTTGGTGCAGAGTGGTTTCTCGTGAATCGAATTAGAAATTCCATAATTTTTAATAAGTTACATCCCTGCTTATCCCATTTGCCCTTTATATTGCACACATTTTTTTTTTTTGATTTTTGTATGTTTATAAATGCTGGATGCTAACCTCTTTTGATTACGTGTGTCTCAATTATATTCTCTAGCTTGAGAATTAAAGAATATCACTTCTTGGACCAGCAGATGGTGTAATGGTTAAGGTGGTGGACTCTCATGGCCGACCATGGTTCCAGTCCTGGACATGGCAGCTTGAAATCCATGCCAGGCACATGTGTTGCATGCCCAAAATCCCAGGAAGAGAGTGGAGGAGAAGAGATTGTGGAGTGGTCATCTTCTTTAGGGGGTGATTTCTCACTTTCCTTCTCACTGTCTCTCTCTGCCTCTTTCCTCTAGCAAGTGCATACACCCTATGGCAAGAAAAAAGGAAAAAAAAGTAACACTTCTCATATAATACTTTCTACTAACAGAAATTTTAAATAAGAATTTGTTATATTGAAGAAACCATTTCTTATGTAGAATCATGAAAATGCTATTTTTATTTTCTTCTAAGAGGTTTGTTTTTTATCATTTAAGTCTTTATTCCACCTGTAATTATTTTCTTAATATGGTAAGAATTTGAAATATATTTTCCCTTATCTACATAATAAGTCCTAGAACGTTTATTGAAAATTCACCACTTGTTCATGTATGCATGCATTTTCTGTCAGTTACATTCTGTCAGAACCCTCCGTTTTCCTCCCTTGGCTTATTTGCTCATTTCTGTAATTCTACTGCGTGTAGAGTGGTGTGCTGGTGTGCTTTATTTTGATATGGGAGAACTGACACCTTTACATTTCGAAGTCTTCCTATCTATGGACATAACCATATTTTTAGTTAATTATTTACAATGTTTACAAAAAAGACATATGGTTGTATTAAAAAAAATCAGATGGGACCAGCAGTTAGTGTAATGGCTATGTTGCTGGACTCCGATGTAGTCAACCGCGGTTCGAGTCCCAGACTCGGTGACTTAAAACTCATGCCGGGTGCGTGTGCGTGCGTGCCCAAGATCCCGAGAGGAGAATGGAGGAGAAGGGATTGTGGCATGGCCATCCCCCCAGGGGGTGATTTCTCGCTTTCTGTTTCTCTCTCTCTGTCTTTCTGGCGAGCGCGTGCACCCTATAGCAAACCCCCCCCCAAAAAAAAAAAGACAAATTTTTATTAAATTGATTCCTAGGCAACTTGTATTTTTGGCTATTGTTGTAAATGGATCTGTTTTATGAATTATATTCATACTTGCTGGCATATAGGACTGAAAATGATTTTTGTAGTTTTATCTTAAGCTCAGTAAGCATATTGAACTCAGTTTATAAGTTGTCTCTAAATTCTCTTGATTTTTCTACGTAGAGAAATTTATATGAATGAAGAAAGTTTTGTATCTTCCTTTCCATTTAAGTGATGAGATTGACATGGGATAGCCAGAAAAAATACTTCCATTAGAAAAGGAGAAAAATGGGAGGTTCATCCAAGTCATTAGTTCTTGACCATTCTGAAATCTTGCTGGGCAAATATCCAGAGGTGGGAGCTGTTCCTTAATTGCACCCAGAGAGGGGAAACTGGATTCCTTGGAGTTACCATCTGTAGTTTTCCACAGCTCTTGGCTTTACCCTCTAGAAATGTTTTCCTTTTTTTGCTAACATATTTAACCCCTTCTGCAGAGGGCATTGGACATGGGAAAAGATGTCATTGAGTAACTCCTTCCATTTGCTTCCTTGCTGTGGAAAATGGGGAGATGCTATACAGTCTCCGACTCTTACTCAGACTGATGCTTTTGCCAATTCAACTGTCTCAAGTAATCTATGGATTTCCTATATATAATTCAGTTCCTCTCCCCTTCTGCTTAAAACTATATCCACAATTCTTTTTAAGACATCTGAAGAGTCAGATTTCCTTACTGGCGTTTAGGCTGTTGGGAAACAACATCCTCAGTAGTCACCATCTTAATTTTTCAGAGGTTTTGGTGAAGAGTCTTAACAGTTGCATTCCTGATTTCTTCTTTATTCTAGGGTCTTATATTTCTGGCAAGGCCATGATTTAAAGTTTGTATAAAGATTTACATTAACTTAGCTGTCTGAAAAGCTGAAGATGAAAACTCAGCTAAAGTCTATGAATGTGTTCTCTAAGTTTTGCTTGAAAATTGGCTAATTATTTTCTGAGTTCATCTAATTCTGAAGACTCTCACATGTATCTAAAAGCAAGTAATAGATGTTTGCAATACTTTTTCTCCTTGCCCAATTTTGAAAGCTTGTTGGGTACACTTCCTGTCTTCTAAGTTACTGTAGCAATAGTTCCACCACATGTTTTAATGCCACATAACATTGCTATCCTTTTCTCCAGTCTCTAATAATAATGTCCTCACCATTTTTATATCCTCTACTTCTCACTTTATTCCAAAGCCAATGGCATATATTTAAGTTTTTATTAATTAAGCAACACCTTACTTCTAAGATCAAATTTTACCTTATTTAGCTTTAGCTCTCTAACAATTTACTTCTAAAGTCGGTAGCTTAATACAATAAATATTCATTGATCCTGCTATGAGGTTCAGCTGATCTAGGCTGGTTCTTGGCTAGGTGCCCTTAGTTGATATTAATTGGACTTTCTTGTGTGCCTGGAGATTAGCTGGTTGTCAACTGACATAAGCTGGATTTATTTTCAGCGACTCATATCTGTTTCAACTATTTCTCATCCACCTGAAGAATATAAATAAAAAAATAAAAACAATAAACTAATTCATAAAATTCAAAAAAAGGAAAATAATGGAATAGCATAGGCATGTCTTTCTCATGAAAATGGCAGAAATGCAAGAGAGGAAGTGGAAATATACAAGTCTCTGGAAATCTAGGCTTATAAGTAGAGTATGATAACTTCTGCTGATTCTGTTGGGTGAATTAAGTCACAAATGGAGAGACATACATTCAGCCTTTATGAGAAGTTCTATAAAGGCACATGACAAAGGGCATCCATACGGGGAGGCTGAAGAATCAGGGCCATTAATGCCATCATTGTAGCATACATTAATGGCATGACCATTAAAGCCCCTGGGCTCCTGAGGACATGACCAAATGCTCAGGATAGCTGCTAGCATCAGCTCCCTGCCACTTTCCACCTGGACTTAGTCTTTCCCTTCTAATGAGGGCCTGTCTCAGTTTTTCATGGGAAAGATGTCTTATAATCATTTCGTCTGGAAGCACTGTTTGCTTTGAAGAGGGAGTGTTGCCAATTTATCTAATCTGTACTATGAGTAGAAATAGTAGGAGAAACAATTCTTAAAATTATTTATTAAAATACAATAGAATTTCCATACTAATGGAGCTTCTGTAGTTCATAAAAGATATGCTAGTAAGGGTCTTATTTTCAATAATAGTAGGGCACTTATCCAAATGGTTGGAACTGAGATATTTAGGGATCAGGAAGAGGCATATAGGAAAGTTGAAATTCACCAGAGAAGAAAGTAAAATTTTATAATCACATCATTTTGGAGAAGAAAGTGGGAGAACCAAAGAAAAAAATAAACAGAGGGGAGTAAAAAGGATATGAGTTAGGATAAGAAAGCTGATATTGACATAACTGAATAACATACATATGTACAATATGCTAAGTGTATGTGATTAGTAATTCAATCGTTTTATTTAGCTTAATTATTGCAATAACTTCAAAATGTATATGTATATCAAAACGTCACATTTATACCTTAATATATACCATTTTTTTTCATCAATCATACCTCAATAAAGCTGGGAGGGAAAAGAAATTCTTTGGGAACCCTTCCTGATAAACAAAATACATAAGGAGTAAGATTTGAGTTCTGGGGCCTGACCTCACCAACTGATTTTATTGTTGCTCTTTCCCCTCTACTAGATACAACCCTCCTTTTTTTCCATTTTTCTCCAGCTGCTCTGTGTAAATTACATAGTATGAGACATTGGAGAAAATTTCTTATTTTTACCACATAAATGGCAGTAGCAATTCAGCAAGATTGGCCTATTTTTTCAATAAACTTTCCAAAGTTAGCTATCTTGTTTTTTTTTGTTTGTGTTTTGGGTTTTTTTGAGAGGTTTTTGCTACAGGGCACATGCGCTTGCCAGAAAGACAGAGAGAGACAGAGTGACAGAAAGCGAGAAATCATCCCCCAGGGGGATGGCCACACTACAATCCCTTCTCCATTTTCCCCTCGAGATCTTGGGCACACGTGCACATGTACCCGGTGTGAGTTTAAGCCACCAGGTCTGGGACTCGAACAATGGTTGACTACATGCGAATTCAGCTACAGCCATTACACCAACTGCTGGTTCCAGTTAGTTATCTTAAAGCAGTTTAAACTAAAACAGTTTGATGTCTTGGCACTCCATTTTTAACTGATACTCTGTAAAGTATATGCAAACAAGGTTGATACTTAGTAATGAAACATGAGCACTCTAAGCACTTCATTAATATGTTCCAAAAATAAAAGAAAATTTATATGATCTATATTGCTGTTTTAACACATTGACTAGTAATATACAGATTGTTCCAGGTTTTCACTAAACGGGATATAATTTTTTTGAGAAACGTGTGCTGGTAAGTCAATATCATTAAAGATTAAACCAAGATTCTGTGAATACTTCTTCCAGTCTCCAATGTACTGGCCTTTGGTAGTTCTCACTAATGACTAAAGAAGAATAAGAGCAGTTAACTATTTGCATACATTACATTACTTTAATATTTAACTCAGTTTCAATGTGTGAATTGGTTTATGATTAGTTTATGATTTTAGCTAGTGATTAAGCATTTAGTCTGATTTTGTATCAGAATTGTGTTCCAAATATTTCCTTTTGTGAAATAGCAGAATTAAAATAATTTACACTAGGCCCAGCGACAGTGGTATGGGTGGCAGGACATAAGTGCAAAATATTGAAGCCACATGGCAGGCCCAGGTTCAGATCCTAGGTTTACCTGAAAACTCTGGGCATGGAGATATGCCCATGATCCTGGCTAGCTGAAAGGTTAGGAGGAGGATCAAGCCATGAAGACCCTGTTAAGAATACTTGTCTTTCTCAACCTCTCTCATAAAAAAAAAATTATTTTTAAAGTTTAAGAGATTGTGAGAAATATTTTGTTATTCAAAATTGATGGTCATCTAACAGACTTTCTTTTGATATGGTTTAAAAATGGCATCATTCAGTGTTGTCCGTGAATCATTTAAATACTTTTTAGACATAAAGATGTTTATAAGTCAGGCAGATGCTTTGTATTTCCTTCTTGAATTCATTTCTTAAAAATTCAGTCGACACTTTTTTTTATGCTTATTTTATGAAATCATAATTTTTCTAATTATGATGAAGGAAACAAAGGAGTTTAATATATGATCCCAGCCCTCTACGAACATTAAGTTTAATTAAGAAGAGACATCAAGGACCAACTCTATAGTCTAGTGGTTAGGGAGGGGCCAGATCTCACCTGGCCAACTATAGTTTAAATCCAGTCCCAGTGGCTTGAAAAACACACAGGGCATGTGTGTGTGTGTGTGTGTGTGTGTGTGCGCACGTGATCTCGAAGGCCCTACAGAATGGAGAGGTGGAAGAGAAAGAATCTTGGTATTACCATGCCCTGTTGGGAGGGTTTTCTCCCTTTGTCTCTTTATCTGTGGGTGTGTTTTTCTCTCTGGTGAGCACACATACCCTGTAGCAATTAAAAAATTATTTTTAAAAAATCAACTTCACGTGACATGGAGTACAATCAAGTGTTGTGCTGGTGGCCAATGGTCAGAGTAATGCAAGTCATCTAGGTCAGCCACTTAGGGCCAGCTTCTTGTGTAGAATGGGCCTGGATAAGGTCACTGCTTCCTGGATAGCTGAGCTTCTTGCTGATAGATCATGCTAAGCAAATGTGTGACCTTTGGTATAATTTTTGATGGGGATTGCTTTTCTTATTACACTTAAGCATGTTTGCCCAAGAACCTCAACATCTAGGGATCTATAACCTTGAAAGGGCAAAGGAACATTAAGTTTTACATTTCTAAAGCATAGTAATGATTTGCAAAGTTTATTTCTGAAATTTTAAATGATCTACTTACCCATACACTTAAATATTTCAAAAATATTTTGTAGGTATTTGTATTTTTAAAGTTCTTTTGCCATGTACTGATGTTTGTGGTTTGTTATCTGCAGTGCTAAGAACTGTTCTTGTTACTCACATTCTTTCATAAAGAAGTCTGGAATAAGCTTAGCTAGCTTGCTAAATCTAAATACTCTGGCCAAAGAAAAATCTGTTTTACTCTATTATATGTACACAGACCATGTTCAAGAATTTTCACAGATGATGACATTTATGAACAGACATGGTACTCTTTGCTTTCATCTTTTCATCAACACTAGAATGGTAGGTACATAAAAAGCTTTGTGCATTCAGAAAAATAAAAATAGTACAGTACCATTTTTCACCTGTGAGATACTCACTTCCTGCCTCCTCTAACCCTGTTTGTAGCTCTTTGTATTGCTTTGCTCGTCATCAGCTATTTCACTAAATTTCTGCTGCCAGCTGGAGTTAAACATCCTGAATATCAAGCCATTTGTCCTCCCTGTGTTCTACTTTCCAATAACAGAGACATCTGTCATTTATTTAATTTCCCAGTAAGCAACCAAGGAGTTATATCTGATTCACTGCAGTGCTTAACTTTTTTATCATACCCAACTCTAATCCTATTTCTTTCTTTCTTTCTTTTTTTCTTTCTTTCTTTCTTTCTTTCTTTCTTTCTTTCTTTCTTTCTTTCTTTCTTTCTTTCTTTTTCTTTCTTTCTTTCTTTCTTTCTTTCTTTTCTTTCTTTCTGGCTGACAGTGCCTAAATCCACCCATTCCTGTTGTTCTAGTGGTCAGCTTCTTTGTCCAAATACTTACCTGCTTTTGAGCCCATAGCAAGAACAGTTCTGCTCCAGATATATAAGTGAGATTAATGACATTGATTAATGACATTGACACTATTCATAAAATAAAGCATAATAGTATAAAAACTTGTACTATCAATTCCCTGTTCTGTTATCTGTACATATTAACTGCCGTGTATTTTTTCTTTTTTTCTTTTTTTTTTTTTAAATTCATGATACAGTGTATGCACACATGAGAGAAATAGGAGAGAGAAAAAATTACCCTTCACAGGGCTTGATCGGACCACTATCCCTTTCCTCCAGTTCTCCAGCCCGCTGGGATTTTGGGGCATGTGTGGTGCCCAGCATGTTTTCAGACCCACCTGCAGGGATTCAGACTACAGTAGGCATGTGGCCTCCAGCTCTGCAATTTGCTACATTACTGAGTACACCACATAGGTTCTCCCATAAGCATCTATTCTTATTCAAGTTGTCTATTCCTGCAGTTCTGTTTGTCTTTTTCCCCCAGATACATCACATATGTAAAAATTATTTGAATGCAGTCCATGTCTTTAAAAAATTGTATCTTTGTGCAAAGAATTGTATGACTTTGCTGCATTACCTACTAATTCACTTGATATGATAGCGTTTATAATTCCCATCATCGCCATTTTCACAGTTGGAGGAAATGAAATTTCGAGAATAGCATTTCAAAGTCTCACTGTCTGAAATGGATTCTGAAACTTAATATTTCCATAGATTTTTATTTTTAATTTCTAAACCTTTCCTTTACTATAGTCTGCTTTTTTTTTGAGAAATTTTCACTGTAGGGCGCGTGCGCTTGCCAGACAGACAGAGAGAGACATAGAGACAGAAAGCGAGAAATCACCCCCCAGGGGGGATGGTCACGCCACAATCCCTTCTCCTCCATTCTCCTCTCGGGATCTTGGGCACGCACGCACACGTGCCCGTATAGTCTGCTTTTAAAAGTCAATATAGAATGAACATTTATTGAGACCAGCAGTTAGCATAATGGCTATGTCACTGGACTCCCACATAGTCGACCGCGGTTTGAGTCCCGGACCTAGTGGCTTAAACTCACGCCGGGTGTGCGTGTGTGTCCAAGATCCCAAGAGGAGAATGGAGGAGAAGGGATTGCGGCATGGCCATCCCTCCTGGGGGGTGATTTCTTGCTTTCTGTCTCTCTGTCTTTCTCTGTCTGTCTGGCGAGTGCACGCACCCTATAGCAAAAACCTCTCCAAAAAAAGAAAAAAAAAAGAATGAACATTTATTGTTTAATGTATTGTAATTTTAATTCCTGTACTTCCACTGATATTAAATGGTAGCAGATGAAAATACCTTTCCAGTTATTCTACAACATTCCTGGGGTTGCATGATTTCATAGTGAAATGCATTGTACTGCTTCCATTTATGGATTCTGGGAATAAAAATTCTGAAGGAGTTCAGGTTAATTGCCAAGTTTTACAAGCATAACTACTAAAATTTATCTGCTATATTTTCATATAGGCTGAATCAATATTAAGATATTCAGTTCTTTTTTATCAATTGCTATAACTTGGACGAATGCTTGTCAAACCTGTCCTAATTCATATTTCATGTGGTGTTTTGGGTATTCTATTTGTATGTTAATCACATATTATCTGATATATAATATTGTGCTTATATTGTGTATTAGATTTGTATAATATTTTTCTGCATTGTAAAGACTCAGCCTGAGGTCTGAATTTTTAGGGATTTTTTCAAGATTCTTATAATGCTAAAATTTATCACTAAACATAATTTAAGCAAAGTTTATGTTCCTTAGATCAAGATATTTTAAAAATACATTATTCTTATCACAAGAAAAGTATGTATTTATTCACAGAATATTGGAAAAACATTGGGAAGGCAGAATAAATTACAATTATATGTTGTTCCTCCAGACAGATAAAACCTCTATTAAATTTTGGTCTTATTCACCATTGTTTACCCCAGTGTACCAGGCAATTCTTTGTACATAGTAAATTTTAATAAATATTAGAGAAAGAATAAATTAATTAGTGAATGAATATGGATGTACCCCATATGATTTTTTAAAACAAAACTTAGAGTATACTATAGTAATTGCTTTTTAAAAATGCTTGTTTATTTATTGGGGCTAGCAGGTGATGTAGTTAGGGTGCTAGACTCCCACATGGCCCACCGCAGTTTGAGTCCCAGACCTAGCAACTTGAAAACCATGTGGGGAACATGTGTGCATGCCCCATATCCTAGGAAGAGAATGAAGAAAGTGTTGTAGCATAGCCAACCCCCTGGATGTTGATTTATCACTTTCCCTCTCCTTGTCTCTTTCTGTCTCTAGCCAAGTGTACGTTCTTTACAGTAAAAACTGAAAAAAAAAAAAAGTCTCATTTCCATGAGAAAGAAAGAGACAGAGTAAGAGAAAGAGAGAGAAAGAGAAACAGAAATATAGTCA
>NW_006159773.1:4991741-4998543 GCF_000334495.1 Tupaia belangeri chinensis
AGCTCCAGAAGGATCTTCATGCCACCCTCTTTCTGAGTTTCAACTAGCCAGGATCATAGGCACACATGCATGGGTGTGATGTGCACAGGGAGGTCCTGGGAGGTGACCCCCGACCTTTCCCATATGAGTCCATTTGTGCTACCACTGCACCACCACTTGGCCCCATTATTTATTTATTTTTTTGGAGAGGTTTTTGCTATAGGGCGTGTGCACTCGCCAGACAGACAGAGAGACAGAAAACGAGGAATCACCCCCCCAGGGGGGATGGCCACGCCACAATCCCTTCTCCTCCATTCTCCTTTCGGGATCTTGGGCACGCACGCACATGCGCCCGGCTTGATTTTAAGCCACCCGGTCCGCGGTCGACTACATTGGAGTCCAGCGACATAGCCATTATGCTAACTGCTGGTCCCCGTTATTGCTTTTTTAACTTACCCTTTCTTCACTTAGCAAAATATTCCTAGCAGTTCATTGTGTTCAGTATTCCAATACAGTAATATTTCAGTCACTGTATCATATTCAAATCTGTGAAAACAGGGTATCATGTTTTGAATTAGCATTGCGAACCTGACATTGATATCACCCTGCTTTAGCACCCAACTAGATCCCTTAAAGTCTAAAATTGTTTCACAGTGGGAGCTATCCATCCTTCCAACCTTGTTTCTTTTGGCCTGTTCCCCTGGCTGCCACCCAATAGCCAGCTGGAATGACTGACCATTGCCAGCAGTGACACGAGCTCTTTACATGAGCTCTATAGCATCCTTTCTTCTGCCTCGAATGCTCTCCCTGCCCCTTCCCAAGAACACACATACTGGCTTCCAAATCCAAGTCCAGGATTTCACTTTTGGATCCTTTACCTTGGTGACCTTCAGGAGTTAGCAGAATTCACACAAAACAAGTCATCTAGTAGATATGGCAAGAACGAAAGTTTTTGTCAGTTTGGAAAGAAAGTAGCATAGTTTTGATTTCAGTAAGCAGTTAAAAACCTTACAACTGGGGGACCAGCAGACAGTGTAGTGCTTGTCACTGGACTCCCACATGGACTACTGCAGTTCGAGTTCCGGACCTGGTGACTTGAAACTCACACTGGGCACATGTGCATGCTTGCCCAAGATCCCAGGAGGAGAGTGGAGAAGGGATTACTATGTAGCCATCCCTCTTGGGGGAAGATTTCTTGTTTTCTGTCTCTCTTTCTCTGTTTCATGGGCAAACACATGTGCCCTATAACAAAAATATCTCTTACAAACAAAACAAAATAAAAACCTTAGAATTATTTTCCTGTCTGGGGCCAGCAGGTGGCGTGGTGGTTAAGGCGCTGGACTCTCCCACATGGTCAACCATGGTTCAATTCCCAGACCTGGTGACTTGCTTTCTCACTTTCCCTCTCTCTCTCTCTGTGTCTCTCTCTGGTCAAATTAAAAAATAAATGAGTGCATAAATAATTTAAAAAAAGATTTATTTTCCTGTCGTCCAATTTACAAGATAAAGCAATCTAAGGCAGCACATTCTTCTCTTCTCTCCAGGAAACGGTGGCTTTTAATTCTTCTCTTCTGAGACCTCGTGTGATCGGAGAATGGATTGGCAGAGAAGAAAATGATGCTGACCCACTAGCTGCTGAAATGCTACAGCCTCCGATTCCAAGAAGTAAAAATGACCACTGGGAAAGTGAAGACAGTGGCTCTAGCCCTGCGGGAAGGTGAGGTCAGATGTCTCCTAAGAGTCGATGTATTATCAGTCATGAAAAGATGAAGGCAAAATAAACCCAAGTATGTGATTTTTATGAAACGCCTCTTAGCAATTTCATATATAAAATTATGTTAGGCTCCATATAGGATAAAAAACATTTTACTCGGATTTAAATACTTATGAATTAAACCATGACAGGTGTTTAATCTTTCTGCAAATGTTATTAGCTGACCACCATAGAAGAGTCTCTCTTAGGAATAGCATAGCCACAGTAACTTGGTATTTCCTGTGTTGGACTTAGCAGCAACCAACAACTATTCTTTCTGAAGGAGAAAATTGTATTTTCTACAATGTAATAGCATTCAGGGGTTCTTTGCTTTAACTTATCACTTGGCTAGAGGGAGGGAAATGCAGAATGCTCATTAATGTGCTTCAGGCATATAGGAAATTGATTCTATTTCCATGAGAAATCACTTTAAAATTATTTAAATAGTTGAAGTGTCCTGTAGAAGGAGAAGAAACTCATTTTTAAAAAATCCATTTACCTTCTATTGTGAAATGCCAGATTAATTTTACCTGTCGATGAGGGTAATTTTATTTTTAACACTAGACTTATGAAACCCTCTAGACCTTTATCTTTATTCATTGGCCGAGCTTTAGTTCCTAAATGTGAAATGGAGAAATGTCGACTTTCATTTTACTTTCATTTAGTCATCATAATTATCAGAGCTATTTATTGCAAATGTTAGTGCTTCTATTTTCTTTCTCACCTCAGTGAGCTCTTCTTACTCCCTGTATAATACGAGGAGAGGGATTTCTTTCTGCCCTTCTAGTTGGATCCCGTACTCAGAAAACTCACTCAAAGAAAAGCTCTCGTAACTATTTATTTTTGGAAAGTTATTTTCAGCTTTATTTTTCTCTATCTTTAAATTAGTAGTTACGGTACTACCCTATGAAATGAAGAAATTGGTTTAACCTGCCCAGATGTCCCATTAAAGCACAAAGAATACACGCATATCTGAGTTAAGTTTAGGCAACATTGATAAACTAAGGGTTAGAATTATAGTTCTTCTGTTTTCTAATACAAAGTAGGCTTTTCTTTTTTCTTTTTTTTTTTTTTTAATTTTGTCAGAGGTCTCGTGCCTTTACTAAAAAGACCCTTTATTGGGGTGTGGTCATACCACAATCTCTTCTTTCTGTTTCTCCATCTTGTCAAGGTTTGGGATGTACAAACACTCACATCTGGTTTGCTTTTCAAATTACCAGGGACAGGATTCAAACCTCACTATCAACTGTGTAGGTTCTGGCATCTATCTGGCTTTTTTTTTTTTTTTTTTTAAGAGAGATTTTTGCTATAGGGTGTATGCACTTGCCAGAGACATAGAGAGAGAGACAGAGAGAGAGAGAAAAAAAAAGGCATTGCGAAGTCACCCTCCAGGGGCCATGGCCATGCCACAGTCGCTTCTCCTCCATTCTCCTCTTGGAAATTTGGGCATACGTGCACATGTGTATAGCATAAGTTTCAAGTTGCCAGGTCTGGGACTCAAACCGTTGTTGCCCATGTTGGAATCCAATACCTTAACCATCATGCCATCTGCTGGTCCTGGTGTGCCTTTCTTAATCACCATGCCACAGGGTTGGCCCTGAAATAGCTTTCTAGATTTATATCCGTAACTCATATAGCACTAGATTTGATTTTGATGAGTAAGAGAGAAAACTTCTAGTGGCTCTAGAGTCTGTAACTATAGTACTAGCTTTGCCCTTAAATAGTACTAAATTTATACTGTAATTTAACAGCCTTAAACATTAACAGGAAAAAAAAATGGTATGCTTGATTTCTAAGAGAAAAAATTTTATTTTCAAGCGTTACTATATCTATCTCCTTCCACCCCATCCCAGGGCTGGCATGCCCATGTCAGTAGACATGGGTTATATGAGTAAAGGGTCTCAGGTTGCCACTAAACATCTACTAAATAAAGCCTATTTAAAAGGGTTGTTTATAGTCTGTCTTTTTTGTTGTTGTTATTGTTTTGCCCCTTTTCTATCTTACATTTTCCATTTAATTATTGTGTGTCTTATTTGAATGGTTGTTATTAGAATGCTTTATCTCAAGCTCATAAAATCATTTATAATTCATCACAAATGCAGAATTTATGATATCTATCTTTACCATTCAATTGGAGAGAAATGAATGATGTAATAAATGAGCATTTTATGGCTAGAAACTTACACCCCAATTTTTTCTAGAACTCTTTTTTGAATGATAAGCCTTACTGAATTTTTTTTCTGTAAGTCCCCTAAACACAACACTGTATGAAAAGGCCAACAACTGACTCTCACAGCTGAACTCTGCAGAGTAAGCTGCTGGGTATAAGAGAGAGAGAAAGAGAGAGAGAGCTTGTTCTGCAGTTTTGTGGTATATCTTCCTTACATTTTCAAAGAAGTTTAGAATTAAGGCTTAAGACAAAAAGTATCTGAGCAGGAAAAGGAAAAGGGATTCGTAGAACAGAGAGGTGAAGGTGTTAGTGATTGAAGACAGCTGTCAGATATTCTCCTTTGGCATCCATTGCTATGACTCATCTAGTTTTTGAGTGAGGAATCATGTACATTCATTGAACATTTAGAGTTATTAAAAATAATCACGTATTATGAATTAATACAAATTAAATAAAATTGAATTTTGTGAACATATATAAATTATTTTAAGCCATCTTAATTAGACTTTGCAATAGCTATGTAATGGGTTTTCTACAATTACTTGTTAAATCATAATGTGAATTTGTAAATAGGCTCATTGAGTCTTGACAACTAATGAATCTCCTCAAAGGCTGAACCACCTTAATAGAACTAGAATAGCATCCATAAATATTGTAGATCTCCTAAACTGCCTTTATTAGCTATGTGAACATTGCTATTAGACTGTAAATATGCTATGAAAAGAATCAAAAACCTTGCCATTTAGAAATATATGTTAAATATTGAAAACTAAATTCATTTTCCTCTAAATGTTTTCCTTTCCATTAAAGCTCATGATTGTGTCTGGTTTGCAGTGGACAAAATGTGGAAATATTCCCTTTTGTAGAGAGATAGTCAATAAGGGACTATATCAATATATGCCATAAATTCGAGGAGTCATGGGTGGTATGAGGGAAAATAAACCAGGATAAGGAGGTAGTTAATAGATTGTGGGGAAGGGGATACTCTTTTTCCAGAAGAAGTCTAAAAACAAAGAAATAGCCCTAGCATTGGTCAGATTTGAGCTGTTGTGGACATGACTGAGATAAAGTCAGATTTAATAATTTAAAATCTTTTAACATGCACATTTTAAGCATAAAGAATTATTAACCAAAAGTTCATCTGCTATAGGAACAGAAGAACAGCAGCCCTAAAAATACCTGAAACATACAAAAATTGCACCTCACAACTCACAATTTTTTAAAGCCAAAGCAATGTGTATCTGAACTATACATTTATTTTAGAGCACTGATAGTTATTTTGATAGGTTCGATATTAATTCTTTTTAATTAATTAATTAATTAATTTACTTTAGAGGTTTTTCTTAGGGTGTGTGTGTTCACCAGAGAGAAAGAATGAGAGACAGACAAGGACAGTGAGAGGGAAGGTGAGAAATCACCCCCTAGGGGGATGGCCATGCTGCAATCTCTTCTTCATTCTCCTTGCGGGATCTTGAGCATGCACGTACACGTGCCCAAGTGTTTCGAGTCACCATGTCTGAGACTCAAACTGTAGTTGGCCATGTGGGAGTCCAGCGATGCAACTGCTATGCCATCTGCTAGCCCAGAATTTATTTATTTATGTAGAAAATAAAGATCCTAATTAAAATGCTGGGTTGTTGAAAAAGTCATGACACACTTTTGCATAGAAAAACAGGAAAAATTATGTCATGACTTTTCTGACAAGCCAATAATTATTTCATGGAACAATACTACTTATCTGGGGCCTTATGTCTATTACAATAGAGGCGTGGCATTGTGGATTAGTACCCAGGTCTCCTTGCTCTGTACTTTTTCAATGACCAAACACTGTGTTTTACTGGGACTAAAGATAACACTTGCTTCAACCTTCATGCAGTAGTCTTGGTCCTTGTTAGCCCATAAATCCAAATTCTGCATTTATAATCTAACACTTCCTCATCTTTCACATTCATATTTACATTACTTACATGTTTTTTCCTCCTCTGTTTCTCCACCCATCATCTTACTTCCTAGATTGTCATCTCTCTCAAACTGATAGATGCAGACATCTACTAAAGTTAATTCTTGTTTTCTGTACATGTCTTATTTAAAAAATTAGGGGGACCAGCAGTTAGCGTAATGGCTATGTCGCTGGACTCCCATGTAGTCGACTGCGGTTTGCGTCCCGGACCTGGTGGCTTAAAACTCACGCTGGGCACGTGTGCGTGCGTGCCCAAGATCATGAGAGGAGAATGGAGAAGGGATTGTGGCATGGCCATCCTCCCTGGGGGGTGATTTCTCGCTTTCTGTCTCTCTATCTCTCTCTGTCTGTCTGGCGAGCACACACGCCCTATAGCAAAAACCTCTCCTCCCCCCCCAAAAAAAATTAAAAGCTCAAAGGAAAGGAACCATTTTAATATATTTATTGACCATTAATACCAAGTAATGTGCGAGGTACTTAGTGAGAGCCAGCATGAAAAAAACAAAAATCCTAGATTTACAGTATTTACTTTACAATGGGAAATGACCTCCCCCCCAAAAAAAAGCCTTATTTCTGCAGCTGAGTGCACAGAGTGCTGGGTATATAACAGTACCTAGGTATCTATAAAGAAAAGAGCTCTTATATGTAAAAATCTAAGTGTAACAACTGAGCATGTAACTTTATGATCATGTCAACTCCCAACTCTTAATGCAAAGAGAACGCTTTCATTTTTGACTAGACTCCAAGAAAAGAGCACAGGTTCTGCCTCCTACTCTGTAAGGGTGAGTTCAGCAAACCTAGGAGAGAGTTCAGGAGTGACATTATCCAACTTTCTGCCAAAGAGAACATGAAGGATCAGATCAAGCTAATATTTACCAACTTGTGCTCAGAGACAGACTGTGAGGCAAAACGGAGCATGGTCTCCTGCGTGGGAAGAGCG
>NW_006159773.1:4998914-5036232 GCF_000334495.1 Tupaia belangeri chinensis
CGGGGTCAGAAGGTCAAGTGAATCCACCTGCGCTGGCAGGCCCTTGGGGTGGCCTGGGGGATCTTCAAACTGTCCCTTTCTGTCTTATCCTGGTTTGGAAGTTAACCTTGTAAACCAAAGCAAAATGATTTCTTGAATGATAATATTAGCCTGAATTGAAATGGTAACTGCTGTTATGTCTTTCTCTCTATGTACAATGTTATGGCTTAAGAAGAGACTCATATGTATCCATGGTTCTGCTCTCGTGTTCTGTGAACACATAATGATATGAATTACGGCTTGGAGACTGCTCTGTGTGCTCTGTGCATCGTAATTCATTTCACCTTCATGAAAGCATTACTATCCCTGTTTCAGGAAACCAAGTCCCAGGGCAGCTCCATCCCTGCCCCAAGATCAGATGGCCATGGCCGAGCCAGGCTATCTTGCTCCAAATTCCAACTCTGCGTATTCTATAGCACAGGCTTGAGAAGAAGACATGGCCACAATGACCGGCATCACTGAACCGTGACTGCTGAACTCCAGAGCGCTCACTGGTGCTGCCAGTGATGCCGCATCCTCCTTAGTGATGGCTTCTCTCCTCAATCCCCAACATGTCTCCCTTTGTGTTCTCAACTGATCACCCTACTTCCTATACCACAGAGAAGACAGCTTCAGTGAGGAAGAAAAACTCACTAGCTTCTGCCCACAGCACTCCCGGGTGTCGGTTCATTTGTTCCAAGGCCCTTTGCTTTCCTCTGAAACTGTGGGAAAGCCACGTAAGCTCTACCCAAGGCAAGCCCCTCCACTGGGGCCAGATGCTCATTCCCACTCACCGAAGTGGCTAATCACTTCCTTCTTTCTCTGAGCCATTCCTGCCTACCAGATCACTCCCACCAGCATCAAAGTATGAGGGGACTAAAGAAAGTTTGTCGGAAAAGTGGAATTAAAGTACAAGTTTGTTTGGGTGCAAAAAAAAAAAAAAATTGAAATCTATGATGCATGGTCTTGTCATAATGTGCGTTTTCAGTAAACTTGTTGAAGCCCCCCCCACCCCATGTTAGGGCTTTTATCTAAAAACAGAAGCCTCTCTAGCTCCCAGCTATTATTGCTCTGTTTTTTCTTGTCTTTATAAGGAAACTCCTCATCGTCATTGTCCTGTGTTCACTTTTCCCTCTTTCTGCTGTCTCTTCTAAACAGAACTTTGTTCCTGGCACCCACCGAAAACCCCCTTAAGGCCATCACAGCATGACCTCTTCTCATTGTTGCCCAGTGTCATTCAAATAACCTTCTCCTTCTGAAATTCTTTTTTTTAATTTTTAATTTAATTTAATTTTATTCATCAGAGGTTTTTTTTGCTATAGGGTACATGTGCTCGCCAGAAAGACAGAGAGAGATAGAAAGTGAGAAATCACCCCCCAGGATGGATGGCCACACCACAATTCCTTCTCCTCCATTCTCCTTTCAGGATCTTGGGCACGCAAGCACACGCGCCCAGCATGAGTTTAAGCCACCGGTCTGGGACTTGAACCACTGTCGACTACATGGGAGTTCAGCGACATAGCCATTACACTAACTGCTGGTCCGTCACCTTCTGCAATTCTAACAGCAAGTCTCAGCCTCCATCTTTTTTAGACTAGCAGCAGCATGTGAGATTCCATCCCTCAGTTATCTATTCCTATATCTTTCTTGCAATCCTTATCAGTATTTGTGAAATTCAAAATACTCTGAGAAATTAACATTGTTTTTATAACTCATGATAGCAAAACCTGATCTGAACACTGAACACTGGAGGTTCTTTCTTTATACCACTTAGTGGAAATACTGATGTGTCTGGTATCAGGGGAAAGACCCAGATCCTCCTGGGAATTATGTAACACAGGCTTTATGCAGTAGAGCATATCTAGTCCCGAGATTCTAGAAAAACTGTTGTGGCTCTGGAATAGAATTCTAAGTTTCTCATAATTATTCGTAGAAGATAATATTTTCACCATACAGTATAATTACTTTTGTATGAAATATTTAATTTCTAATTATCCTATATATATTTAAGTACATAGTAAATAGATAAAAGCTATTGTCAGAATCTACATAAAATATCTGCTTCAAGGAGTCATACTTTGAGATTTATTATTTTCTTCTAAGGGGGGAGAAATTGACTAGAATTATAACTGTCTTTTTATATGAAAACATAAAGTGTGTATGTATATATATGTGTATGTGTGTATATACACACACATATACATACAATTTCTTTGGAGAGGTTTTTGCTATAGGATATATGTGCTCACCAGAAAGACAGAGAGAGACAGAGACATAGAAAGCAAGAAATCACCCCCCAGGTGGGGATGGCCATGCTGCATTCCCTTTTCCTCCATTCTCTTCTCAGGATCTTGGGCGTGCACGCACATGCGCCTGGCGTGAGTTTAAGCCACCAGGTCCAGAACTTGAACCATGGTCGACTACATGGAAGTCCAGTGGCATAGTCATTATGCCAACTGCTGGTCCCTATAAAGTATTTTTAAAAACAGATTTTTGTTATAGCACGTGGGCTCACTGGGGAGATAGAGAGAAAGTGAGAAATCACCCCCCTGGGGCATAACCATGCTGCAATCCCCTCTCCTCCGTTCTTCTCTTGGGACTTTGGTCATGTATGCACATGTGTCCAGTGTGAGCTTCAAGCCACCAGTCTGGGATTTGCTCTGCAGTAGGCCACATGGGAGTCCAGCGCCTTAACCACTTGCCACCCGCTGCCCCTCATAAAGTTTATTTTAAGTATAGAGTATTATAAGATATAATTTTTTAAGCTTTTGTCGTTTGAAGTATAAAATGTAGCATTATGATGAAAAATGTAATTAATTCATTTGTTCACTAGACAGTTATATAGGGCTATTTGGCAGGCAGTATTCTACACATACTAACCCTTTCTAATTGTCAAACAACTATATACGGTAGGTATACTAAAATCTTCACCACAGAAAAAAGAGCCCAAGGACAAGAGAGGATTAGTAGTTTGCCCAAAGTTATTCATCTTGTAAATACATTATGTTCATGTTTCATTTAATGCAATATGTACACCCCTTCTAACCAGAAGCTAACGGGACAAAAGTTATAAATATACATTATCATTTTAATATAATCTGACTTAAATTAAGTGATCTAGATATAAATTCCAGTATAGTATGGTAGGTCCATTAGCTAAGAAATCCAAATAAAAATTTGGTTTGATTTGGTTTGTTACTTCTGAGTGAATACAGTTGTTCAAGGAAGAATTAAAAATTGTTGCATTATTTCTCAGTTTAAAAGACATATAAAATTGGGCCAGCAGGTGGCGTAGTGGTTAAGGCACTGGATCCCACATAGTTGGTTTTAGTCCCAGACCTGGCGACTTGAAAATCATGCTGAGCGTGTGTTTGCATGCCTAAAATCCCAGGAGGAGAACAGAGAAGAAGGGATTGTGGCATGACCATTCCCTTTGGGGAATGATTTCTCACTTTCCCTCTCTCTGTCTCTTTCTGACTCTCCTCTGCGAGCAAATGTACCCTATGACAAAAAAACTTAAAAAGAAAAAAAAAAGACACATGAAATGAAGGTAAGGACGTGCTGTGGCAAGATACAGGTGCTAAATAAACCTCTTCTATCAATTTGCAAGTGAATATTTATGCTTTATCTCCACTTTCACAGCGTAAAAATAATTTTCTTTAATTATTTGGAATTATACTGATAGTTACTAAAAGAATAAATTACTTATTTAAAAGTGGATGAAGTTTTATAAGTCTCAGTATATGCTGAGGACATAACTGGGATAGGAGGAAACATTGGAATAAATATTGTTGACAAGGTTATGCCCTTATATTTTTTCTTCTCAATACTTTTTTAAAAGTTTCAAGCCACAGATAATTTCCGAATAATAACAATATCCATATCCACCTATAGTCACCAATTTAACTTTTTGGTATCTTTGTTTTATCTATTTATAATCTATTATCTATCTATCTAGTTTCTATCTGCCGATATTTTTGCTGAACCATCTGAAAATGTTATAGTTATTATAACATGGTTCTCTCTTAGCTTTTTAGGATGCCAAGAACAGTGATATGTTCTTATTACCACAATAAAGTTATTGTACCAAAACATTTAACAATGACACCGTAAAGTTAAAAAAATAGTTTGTTTTCGACTTTCTCTAACCTTCCCAGTAAGGTCTATTGTGAATTCTTGTTTTTCTTTTTTTTTCTTTTAACTTACCTTCCAATAAAAGGTCACCTGTGGAGTTTAGCTGCCAAGTCTCTGCAGTCTTCTAGACTCTAGAACAGACCTCTGCCTTTCATGACACTGACATTCTTGAAGATTATAGGCTAGCTGTCTTGAAAAATGTTCCCAAATCTGTATTTGTCTGATCATTCCACAATTAAATCAAAGTTAGACATTTTTGACAAGAATCCCGCAGAGCTGATATCATGTATTTCCTCATTGCTTCATATCAGCATGCATGTAATGTCAGTCTGTCCTGTTACTGGTGTTGCTGAGTTCGATGACTTGGTATCCACCAGATTTCTCCAGTATACAGGTGTCATTTGCTCTTTGTAATGATTAAATTATCTGCCATGGAAGAGAGAGTTCAAAACAATTTCTGTTTCTCCCCACTAAGTACATCTGTACCTGAAACTGAGCAAGAAACAAGCAAATGAGAATGGTAACAAAAGCCTACATGTCAAGGAGAAAGGTGAGATGAGTAGGAACCTGACGACTGGAAGATCAGCATAGCAACAGGGTGCTACATAATCCCCCATTTAGCAGAATAAGGCCACAAGGGTCTGGCATTTCCTAACCCCAAACAAGCAAGAGAAGGTGGCCCAGATAGGTTGGTTTCTTCCTCTATTTAAATAGGAACCACACCAGGAAAACTTAGAAACACAGGTCAGGGGAATTGACCAGCAACCTGGCTGACAGTAAGTGTTCAGGGAATTCACTCTCCTTCCCTACTGAAGTATCAAGGCTGTGGAATGGCACCAGCAAGAAGTAATTCACTTCGGCTAGTGGCCTGGCCTGGAAGTCTTTTTGTCCACATGAGCCTGAGATTTCCTTCCCCACTGAGAAACACCAGGCAAATCAGTGCCTTTTACTGGACAAAAAAGACCAGTCAGGAATTCCTCCATGACAAAGCTTGACATGTAGGCTTTTGTTTCCACAGGCAGATACTTCCTGCCTCCATCTATAGGACCAAGTGACTCACATGGGGATATTCCTTTTACTTCCTCAGACACCATATCCAGGACCAACAGGAGCCACAGCAGTAGCAGATAAACTAGGCAGACCAAAACAGCTTTGCAATCCTGAGTTCTGAAAATAGGCCAGGAGCTGCAAGGGGTTGCCTCTAAAATAGAAGATTTAAATAGGACCCAGAGATGTCTATACTAATAGCCACGTTGTTCAGGATACAATGAAAATAATCGTCAACCATACAAAAACCAGGAGAGTCGCAGCTTGAATGAGAAAAGACTGATGCCAACATGGAGGTGAATCAGATGGTGGAATTATCTGGCAAAGAATTTAAAGCAACCATCATAAAGATAAATCAGCTAATAACTATAAATTCTGTTGTAACAGATCAACATACATTTCTGCAACAAAATGGAAATTATGAAAAAGAACAAAATGAAAATTATAGAACTGGAAAAAAAACAAAATTTTTTTTTAAAAAAAGCTTGTTGGATAAACTCTATAGTAGACTGTTGAGGTTAACAGAGGATGGCATCGTTGAATGTGAAGACAGGTTGAAAGGATTTACTCATTCTGAGCAACAGGAAAGAAAACAGTGAAAAATATTTGACACAGCCGTAGGTACCAATATAGGAGAATAACAAAAGATCTAACATTCTCATCATTTGAGTCTCAGAAAGAGAGGAAAAAGTGAATGGGTTGAATAAGAATTAGAATTAGTACTAGCTGAAGACATCCCTAATTTAATGTAAGATATAACCTTGGATTTAAGAAGTTGAGAAAACTTCAAACAGTATAAGCCTGAAGAACTTAACACTAAGGCATATCATAAGTGCATGTCTGGGATCTAACCCTCAAAAAGAGATCTTGAAAGCAGTAATGACAAATTACATATAGGGGAACATGAATTGGAATACCTGGATTTCTCATCTGAAAATGTGGAGGCCAGAAGAAAGAGTCAAATATTAAAAGAACTGTCAAGCAAAAATTCTTTATTTAAAACTTCTGCTATAGGGTACAGGATATATGCACTCACAAGAGAGAGAGAGAATAAGAGAGAGAGAGAGAGGCAGTGGATGAGTATCCCCCAGGTGGGTAGGCTGCAGTCTCCTTTTCTCCACTCTCCTTTTGGAATTTCAGGTGCACATGCACACACACCTGGCGTGGTTTTCAAGCCACTGGGTCCAGGACTTGAATTGCACAGTTGGCTATTTGAGATCCACCTTGCTGCTGGCTGGCCCCTCAGCCACAATTTTTTTTTATGTAGTGAAATTGCATTTCCAAAATGAAAAGGTAATAAAGACATTCTTAAACAAAGAAGAACAGGAAGAATAGGTTGGTAGCAAATATGCCCTTAAATACTGACCGATGGAACTTCTTTAAACAAAAAGGAAATGATAAGAATCTTGGATGTTGCCATGGAAAAAAGAAAAATAGAAAGAACAGAAAATCATGTATACAGTGGACCATCTTCATGAGCTTTATAAATGGTATTCCATTATTAAAATAAAAAATGTAGTGTTATCTGACACTTGAGATAATATTTTGAAGTAGAGAAGGTAAAAGACCTGAAGCAGAAGGGGTAAATATTGATAGTCGTACTAAGACTAATGATGGTGAAATGTAACACATGTGTATTGTAATACAGAACACAGTCACTTAAAAAAAGCTTTTTGAAAGATAGTTCTAAAGTACTATAAATATGACAGGAAAATTCAGTGAGGACGAGAATAATCTTCCCAATAAATGGTGCTGGGACAACTGTATACGCACATGTAAAAGAAGTTAAAGTTTTCTTTTAAAAATATTAGTATGTTAAAATATTTAATTATATGTGTATTGCTTGACATGTACTTATTTTATAAATCAGGAAATAACAGTCTGGATTATCTAGCTCCTCTTTTTTTGAAGAGGTTTTTGCTATAGGGCGCTTGAGCTCGCCAGAACAGCGAGGCAGAAAGTGAGAAATCACCCCCCCCCAGGGGGGATGGCCATGCTGCAGTCTGTTCCCCTCCATTCTCCTCTTGGGATCTTGGGCATGCATGCACACGCGCCTGGCTTGACTTTAAGTCACTGGGTCCGGGACTCGAATGCGGTCGACTACATGGGAGTCCAGCGACATAGCCATTATGCTAACTGCTGGTCCCTCTAGCTCCTCTTTAAATAAGATTAAAAAAAAAAATGGTTAGAAAATCTTTGACCAGACATGGTGCGGTGGTAAAACACAACACTCTGTGAGTTTGCCTCACATGGAATTGTGTCTGGATTTGTGTCTAGAGACCTCCCTGAGTATGCTGGATGGGTGTGTTCTCATGATCCAGGGCTGGCTGAGGCTGGGTGTTGGGTCACACAGTTAAGACCCTTTTGGGGATGCTGACTCTGTTTTTCTCTCTCTTGCTCTCTTTCTTTTTTTGTCTCTCCTATTCCCAAAGTAAATAAATAAGTAAACAAACTTTTAAGAAAAATTGGAAAACTCATTCATAGTGGACTTTAATTCCCACATGACAACAATTGGTAGGAGCCATTAACACCGTCTTGCTTAAACTGGGCAGGAGTTTTCGGTGTCCCCAAACCTATTTGGGAATTTCTCAGGGAGGTGCCACAGGATGTCTAGGAAAGACTGTATTTCCATTATTTTTCAGTAAAACTTTAGTACTATGTCCATAATTTTGCATAAAAAAATAACGGAATGAAAAATTTTGCATAGATTATCTCCACTTATCACAGCTAATTAACATGTAAATATTTTCTTAGCTTAAAGATGGAGCCTAAAACCAAAGGATTAAAACAGCAGCAGCAACAACATAAGAAACTTCTGGCAGCAATGCTTTCCCAAGATTCTTTTGAGTCCATCCACAGCCCTACCCCGTCTGTAACAGAAGAAGACATTGATAATGAAGATGATGCAATGGAATTGCTGGGTAATTTTAAAAATTAATCATTTCTCTTTCTCTTCTCTGGCATTGTAAAAATGTGTAGTGCTTAAGAGATTCTTAACATTTCAAATAGTTTGTCTTAGGGAAAGAAATGGGTTAACACTTAACTTTATTCATCGTAGGCTCTCATGAAGTTGCATGTGAACTAAGTTGAAATAACCTGAGCATGTGAAATATTTATTAGTTTGAATTTTATGCTATATGTATGCAGTGCTTTACCTTCTGACTACTTAATCAAGCTTTATTCTGTGTGCAATTGTGTTAAAAAAAATCAAGTCTGTCTGCATTATCCTGATTATAATGGCCTTGGTCACATTTATTGTCTATAAAATATCCTTGAAATACCTATTTCAGCCCTCATCCCAAGATGTCCTCTTGTTTCTTAAAACTTGCTTCAGAAAATAGAATAAAGTTGAAAGGGACAGATAGCAAATGTTTTCTATAACTGACAGAAAAGTTTGCAGAGATGTCAGTCTTTTCAGACCTGTTACTTTCATGAAAACTATTAATGTTGTATATGTGGAATTTTACGAATATTTTTAATGAAGTAAGTGTATGCTTTTGCTTCATCACAAATATCTTAATTCTTTAACTTACTTTCTCTTTGGAAAATTATTTTTCCAAAAGAAAGAAATGGAATTTTGTTGCAGAAAGAGTGATCCACTTATAAAACAATGTTTTCAGTTCAGTGGTATCTGCCATTCTATGATAAATAATTAGAATACTTTTCCAATGTGTTGTAACAGTATACTATTGTATTTTTACTAGAAAGAGAATAAAAAATGTCATCACTTGAAAGTTTCAAGCAAGTTTTACATGTAGAACATGGAATCCCAGAATAATAGAGCTAATTTCATGTTTATTCCTAAGCTAGATTCTTTGTTCTTCAGTGTTTGTGATAGCCAAATGCTCTCATAATAAATGATGTGTTTTTCCATGCAGAGGCCAGCAAAGGTGTCATTTAGTCAATAAGGGCAGGTTCCAAGATGTTTTCTGATGGAACCACATTCATTCCAGCATTTTTAAGACCATATCATGACATTTCACTACATGGTGCTGGCCTTTTATTTATTTATTTATTTATTTGCTTATTGTTGCAATGATTATCTTATCCCTCCATCTCCCAGTCATTCATGGGGTAGTTGTGGAAGTGATGCCTTCGATCATTTTCTACTAAACTAACGTTTATTGGGCATTTTCTATGTGCTAGGCTCTGGGCTTGGTCCTGGGGACATAAAAATAAAATAGTCACAGTTGCTTTTTGCAGAAATTTTACATTCTAATGATCAAGTTTTAAAAAATGTAATCCATCACTCTGCCAGGGTTCGTCACCTGTGCTAGTTGGATAAAACCCACAGTTGTTTGTGGGAGCCGCACCTCATGCAGAGGAGGGGTAGTGATCAGGGGGTGTTTCCTAGGCTAGCTGATTGCTCTGGTTAGTCCTGAGGACAGCAGACTCTCGTGATCTCAGCAGTGAATGTGATCACTACCCTTGTAGCTTTGCTCACCAGGGCGTGTGCTCTTGTGTTCCATGACTGTGTGTAAATTATTTCTATGCTGTGGTCAGGAACAGTGAAGGGGGCAGTGAGAGTAGGGGATTCTTGAAGGAGACTCAAGGGTTCACTAAGTGCTGGTCCTTACTAGATTTCAGCTGCTCTGTCCTGAAGTATCTGGTCTGCCAAGACTATAAACCCGAGGGTCGGACATTGGAGACTAACTGACGATGCTCAATTAATAACTGGTCCTCAGTAGTTCTTTTTGTCATGTGTATATTTTATCCTGTCGTTGGAGCAGGTTTAATAAAAAGGTTTGAGCTTTCTCCAGGTAATTCCACATGTCATAGTGCTGGTGGCTAGTTGTGTAATAATGCTGGTCTCAAGGTTCTGAGATTTCTCTGAGATAATGTGGACTCTTCCAACTCCATTGAGAAATCCCCTAAAATAATGCCACATGCAACTTCTTATTTTAGGAATGGATTCTAGAGAGAAACATACATGATTGTGTCTATTTGAGGGCAGTATTGATGTCAAGTTCTTGAAAATTTATGTGAAATCAAATTTTAGTACACAGAATAATTTTAGGAGACAATAGATAGACATCAGGTAAACTATCTTCTTCAATCTGCAGCACGTTGTAGAATGAGTTCACTTTATCTTAGATGTTTTTAAGGGTTTAAATTGTCATTGTTAACTATACCAAGATCTAACCAGTTATAAAATTTGCTTTTGTGCATGAGATGCACTCTGTCAGCCTTGTAAAGTGATAAGTAAATGTCATAATTGTTAGTTAATGTTAAGTTAAAAAAGGGCTGTTCCTCAGTAAAGCTGGTTGATTTGAAGGAAAAAAATCTTTTAGTGGAACTAGTTGAAATTAGTGAAACTATTGATCCTCATTTTGTTTATTGGAATTTAGCATTATTAATATATTGATGAATATTTAATTATTCACAGTTTAATTTGATATTTTTGAATTTATTTTCTAAATGCATTGGGATATGAAAATACTACAGTAGAGCACTTGTAATTTTTAAGTATATTAAATATTGTCTGTAAGATTGCTTTAAATACTAATAAATTCATAGTAGATAAAGTAGCTAATATGGAATTAATACCAATTAGAGAATAAAATTTCCAAACTTGGGAATTTTTTTTTTTTTGAGAGATTTTTGTCATAGGGCATGTGTGCTTTCCAGAGAGACAAAGAGACAGGAAGTGAGAAGTCATTTCCGGGGGGAATGGCCACGCCTCAATCCTCAGTCCCTTCTCCTCTTGGGATTTTGGTCACACACACACACATGTGCCCTGAGTGAGTTTTAAGCCACTGGATCAGGGACTCAAACCACGGTTGACTACGTGGGAGTCCAGTGACATAACCATTATGCTATCTGCTGGTCCCCAAACTTGTGGAATATTAAGGTAGAACAAACTTATCTTAAGCACCTCTGAAATTGGTGCTCTCGTTATAGAAGATATGGAAAAAATATCAGACAAATTACCTCAAACTAAGTAATTATCAACCTTAATATTTAACAATATTCTTAAATATGTATTTGTTAGTAAATGCTAAATATATACACACAGACACTCACCCATTCTGGTCTTTGCTCATAATGATATAAAATGAAATGAAGCATATTAATAATTATATAAAAATAAAATCAAAGTATATTGCCAAAAACAAACAAAGTGTTTGCATGTGGATTTTATTTGTTTGAAAATGAACAATAAAGAATAAATATAGTTACACTGATACTCTTTGGTAAATAGTCTTTAAGTTTCTATAAGTTCAACATTTTACCAAATTTTATAAAATAGAAACCTGATTTACTAGGAAAACTCAGTACACTGATATTCTTCGACAATCTATTTTGCATTGTTATCAACCTTTAGAAAGTAAATCATTTTTCTACATTCTGTGATTTAAGATGGAGACTCTTTTATTTATTTATTTATTTATTTTGGAGAGATTTTTGCTATAGGGTGCATGCGTTTACCAGAAATACAGAGACAGAAAGACAGAAAGCGACAAATCCCCCCTAAGGGGGATGGCCACATTGCAATCCCTTCTCCTCCATTCTCCTCTTGGGATCTTGAGCACACACGCACATGTGCCTGGCGTGAGTTTAAGCCACCGAGTCTGGGACTTAAACTGCGGTTGTCGCAGGTAGTCCAGCGACATAACCATTATGCCAACTGCTGGTCCCAAGATGGAGACTTTTTAAAGCAGAAAACACCCATCGCTGCAAAATGAAGGCATGAATTTTACATAATGAAAAATGACTGCCATTACTCAATGATATAAAATTTTAAAAAGGGAAGAACCTTTGTTTTAATAAACATGGGGGTGGCAGGCAGGTGGCATGGTGGTTAAGACACTAGACTCCCACATGGCCTCCATGGTTCGAGCCCTAGACCTGGTGGTTTGCTTTCTCACTTTTCCTTTCTCTCTCTCAATTTGGTCAAATTAAGTAACAATAATAATAAAAATAATAATAAATAAAATTAAGTAAATAATTCCTTTAAAAAAAAAAAAAAGAAAACTACCTCCCTGGCCTAATTGTGGGAGCACAAATTGCATGATGCTGGGGCCACATGGGAGGCCTTGGTTTGACTCGTAGACCAGCCTAAACAGTACAGGTGCCTCTGGACCTAACTAGCTGGGAGGCTGAGGTAGGAGGATCCATAGAGAGACCTTGTGAAAGTATCTATCTCTGTCTTCCTTTCTCATAAAAGCAAACAAAAAAAACTTGATATACTTACCTTTTAATCATTAAAAGTATAAAATAGTTTACAGTATAAAATAGTATACAGGGAACCTGATATATATACCTGTTTTCTTTCCTTTTTTTTTTTGAATATTGATCATTGTTTTGGAATTAGCAGGATAACTAGAAACTTGTCACTTTAAAATGAAGGCTCCTCCTAAAGAAGGCTTTATAAAAAGTCTGAGGACTTGCCAAAACTAAGTTTAGAGATCCTTTTAATACTGTGTATAAGCTTGATTTAAATATTACTCATAAATTCACTCAACATAATACAAAAGTAACTTAATATGCAGATAGTGCATGTTAGAAAATAAAATATCCAAATTTGGGGGACTTTAAGATAGAACAATTTTAAGCACCTCTGAAGTCAGCTCTCTGTAAATCTAGAATACATTGGATAAAGTATCTTCCAAATTGCTTCAATTTCAGTAGCTTTCATCTTAAAATATATGATATTCTAAAAAATTGCAGTAATTAATACTACCAGTGGTGATGACAATTACCAAACATTGTAGACAATCTGGTATGCATTTTTAAAATTTTATTTTTTAAAACTTTATTTGTTTCTTCTGAGACAGACAGAGTCAGACTGACAAACCTCCCCCATAGGACCCTCCAGTCTCAGGTGCTGGGATCAGGGACATTCATGTATGTTCCCAGTGTTCTCAGGAAGGTGTCAGGATTTGAACCAAAACTTTTTTCCATGTGAGTACCATTATTTTACCATAATACCACCAACCTGGCCCTTCCCATATTTTTAAATGCCTCTAAATAAATTAGTATAATTTAAAAACTAGGATCTCATGGAGATGAGAATTATCTTGCCCATGCTACATATTTTTTTACTAAGCCATGTGTAGACTAGAAGTTCTAGGAAATGCCCCTGCTATGAGTTAGTGCCTGTAGTTCTGAATTCTAACTTCAGCTCACTTCAGTGCTACCACCCTCTGCACAAATGCCCAGTGTGCCCAGGGTGAGTATGGCCTGAGAGGAGTTGAATACACTGTGCTTGTCTCTCTGAATTACAGCAACATCATTTGAGAAAATTCATTCAAAGCGCAATCTTTTTTTTCTTTTTTTAGTGAGATATTTGCTATAGGACATGTGCACTCACCAGAGAGACAGAGCCAGAAAGCAGGAAATCACCCCCCAGGGGGGATGGACACTCTGCAGTCCCTTTCCCTCCATTCGCCTCTCGAAATTTTGAGCCTCTGGGTCTGGGACCCGAACTGTGGTCGACTATGTGGGAGTCCAGCAATGCAACCATTCCGCCATCTGCTGGTCACTAAGCACAATCTTTCATTGAGCAGACATGCACCTGCTGTGTGAGCGGTACTAGTTCACAATGATGTACAGTACAAGGACTATTGTACACTTCCTAACTACCTTGACCTCTGTGGGATTTGAGATCAAAGTGATTATGATGAACATGGCTCTGTCCAGAACAACATATTTGTGGTTCTTTCTTCAGGTCTCAATTAGTGCATTAGTTTATTCATAGATTTATTAATTTCTTTACTGTATATGTATAAAACAATGTATCTATTACAAAGTGACTATCTGCATGTTTCTAGGAGTCCCAATTTGAACAATTACATGTGTGTGTTATGTATTGACTCCAGGGAGAGAATTCCTACGATTTGGTTTGCTTAAAAATCATCTGGGGTCCTTGTTTAAATACACATCCAGTGCTCCTCGTTCTTGGTTTTTAGATTTGGATAGAGCCCATGAATCAATGTTTTTCAATAGGAATACCTTCTTCTCCTGCTTCAGGCAACTCTGTTGCAGATGATGTATAGAATATACAAAATGAACTGTAATCTAATTGGTATAGTCAAAGAATTTATTTTATTTACTATATACTGAAGCACCAGTAATAAAATAATAGAAAGTCTGATGTTTACAACAAAAAGTGCATGGAGTAGAGGTTTCTGGGTTAACCAAGTTCTATTGACAAGAATCCTGGAAACACAAAATCTGCTAACACGCTTCAGCTAATGCAGTTTGCTTCACTTTGTAGTCGTCCTTTGTAATGTTTTTTTACAGGAGCAATTGAAAAATGAACTGCTTAGCATAAAATAATGACATGTTCTAAAACAGGTATAACAGTTGTGAGAAAATCTTTTTTTTTCCCCCTGATTCTATTTTATCATGTTTGTATTGAAACCTTATTTTGGATTCTTACTTTGTATTGCTAATTGTGACTTGCAGTCCCCCCTCACTGCCTTCTGGATTTAATCATTTTGTGTTGACTGTTGTGTTGGCGTTTCATTCTTTTCATTCTCCATGTTTTTCTTTTCAACACAATATTGGAACATTTGCAAATGATAACCAAGGTTTGCCCTCAGAAAAGAAAAATATGCATGGCACCAAAATATGTAAATCATCCTATACAGTTTACTTTTATGGTGTTTAATAAGAAATGTTGCCTTTTTTCTGTAAAAAAAAAAAACAAACAAAATTCAATGGCAAAAGAAGATTGACATTCCTTTATTTGAGAGACAGCTAGGTAGCTTTTTTAGTACATTCATTGATAGTATTATGTAACACATATATAACACTTCAAACAAGTTACAAATTGCCCGACACATACCAATAATATAGGTTAATGTGCTTTTCATAATTATGCCACAGCTTTCTACTGAGTATTTTGCAAAAAGCATGTGTTACAGTGTGATGTGGTGTCGGACATATGGCACAAGTACTGGACTAAAGACCAGAGCTGAGGTGAGCCCTCATGTACTATAGTTTCTTGCAGGCTTGGTCACCTGAGCTACCAGTAATTAATTGTAAGATACTGGAAACAAATAGGACTCTTCCACAGACCTGTGGGAGTGAAAATGGGATATACTCTGAAAGTGCTCTTAATTTTTATTTTTCCCTGTGTCCTGGCTAACTAGATCAATTGAAAAAAAGACACTGGAATTTATATCTAAGACTTTCCTTCCAAATAAATTGATATTCTCTAACTCATATTCTTGCTATATACAGGCCAAGGTGGGGAAAGAATGCTTTATTTAGCTTTGGGAAATTACTAACAATAAAAATTGTTCTTTCCCACAACACAATAACATCAAAGGCTTAAAGAGAAAATAAGAAAAGCTACAAATATATTTGCAAGCCAAATATGTGATACATTAATGCAAAGTACTATATCTTTTATTTTTAGCATGAATATTTAATCCAGGACAGATATATATGCAATTTGGCTTAAGATGTAGAACAAATTACTCCACTATCTTTAATTTACTTTCATTATAAATATATAATTCTAAGAGGAAAATAAAAATATTTTGTGCATACACATGAAGTTCTGCTAGCAAAAGTTGGGCTGGAGGTAAGAATAAGAGGGAAAGATGAGATTTGAAAAAAACAAAACCAGAAATTTTTACTATGTGTTTGCATGCTTCTGTACTAATAAAGTTATGAAGGTTTTGAAAAATCTTTAAGGTTTACGAATTCTTTCAAATTATACTGATAAATATGGAAGTATTTGAAGCAGCACAATTTTTGTGGATTTTACATTAATTCAGTGTATAAACAAATCTCAACCAAATTGAAAACCAGTGTTAAAAATATTATGAGAATTTTGTTGCTTTTTGAAATAAACTTTCCCATTTCAAACACCTAATAAAATGGTGAAATTGTATTTTGTGCTCTATGTAAGAGCCATTTGGAAGTGGTGCAGAATCATAATTTTAATATATTTTGCGGGGGGTGCAAAGAAAGTATAATTCATTCAGCAAAATTATTAGCATTTTTACATCAAAATTGATAGCTCTTTGGGAGGTATGAAAACTTTTCTTACTGACTTGTTTGCAACTCATTATATAATGGCAATAATCTGTTTGGGTTTCTTTAAAACTTGCCAATTACTTTCGTTATCTGAAAAATAATAGCTTCTATGAAATAAAGTTTTACTCAAGGTTTTCTTTTAAAGTATTTTACAAACACATTTCAAAATCTCGTGTTGAAACTGGTTCTACATGTGAAGTTCTCTTAGAATGTAATATGATTTCTTCTTGAAATATCTATTTTCAATAACTTTAAACTGAAAATATCTTTAATAATAATGAATATATTTTTTCAGTTGCTTTATAACTTTTAAATTAGAAGAGCACTGGGACTAGCGGTTGGTGTAATGGCTCTGTTGCTAGACTCCCATGTAGTCGACCCCAGTTCGAGTCCTGGACCCAGTGGCTTAAACTCATGCCAGGCACATGTGCGTGCGTGCCCAAGATCCTGGGAGGAGAATGGAGGAGAAAGGATTATGGTGTGGCCATTCCCCTGAGGGGTGATTTCTCATTTTCTGTCTCTCTGTCTTTTTGTCTTTCTGGCAAGTGCATGCACCATATAGCAAAAACCGCTTAAAAAAAAAAATTAGAAGAGCACTAAAGAATGCAATGGGGGGACCAGCAGTTGGTGTAATGGCTATATTGCAGGACACCCATGTAGTTGACCATAGTTTGAGTCCCTGACCTGGTGGCTTAAACTCATACTGGGCATGTGTGCATGCGTGCCCAAGATCCTGGGAGGAGAATGGAGGAGAAAGGATTATGGTGTGGCCATTCCCCTGAGGGGTGATTTCTCATTTTCTGTCTCTCTGTCTCTCTTTGTCCTGGTGAGAGCATGCACCATATAGCAAAAGGAAAGGAAAAAAAAAGAATGCAACAGGAAAAAAATGACAGTGTTCAAATGGAGGTAAATTAAATCTGATGATTTTTGTCTTTTAATTTTTTAGTTTCTATAAAAGATGATTGGATGCCTTATGTTAATATAAATTCACTCATTAGAATGACTTCTTCTTAAACTTTCACAAAAGGTTTTTATTTTGGGGAGTTAGCAGATGGTGTGGTGGTTGGGGCTCTGGACTTCCACATGACCAACTGTGAATCCTGGACCTGACCGCTTGCTTTCTTAATTTCTCTCTCTCTCTGTCCTCTCTGGTCAAATTAAAGTAATAATAATAATAATAATTAATAAATAAAATTGAGTAAACAATTATTTAGAAAACACAAAATTTTTTTAGAAATTATTTCTTTAAAATTTTCTTTCCCCAAAACTGTCAGGGTGGGTGAATATTGGGCCCGCTGTTTCTCCTTTCTTTACTGCTAATGCATTTACTTTTTTGCTTAATGTAGAGTATTATGAATACAGTAAAACAAAATTTAAATTAGCTTCATGAAATTACTTTTATGAGACAGCACAGCATAGCATTCCATGTGTGAGCTCAGTGTGCATAACTCATGCTTCAGGTTCCACCATTCCCTGTATCCTATGATTAGAGGACAGTACCTTCCTTTCTTTCAATATCAAATCCAACATCAGAAAAGTGAGAATAATAACAATTCTATAGCATAATAATAATAGCATAAGGTTTCATGAAGCTTAAATAAAATAATATATAGAAAGTGTTCAGTAGATCTGATGAAGAATTAGAACTAGAGAAAGATTTGTTAGTATAATTCACATAATCTTTATACCAGTTCCCCCCCCTGTCTCATCTAGAATAGGAAGTATAATACACATAATAAAGAATATGAGGCGATAGGAATTTGGCTTGAGTTTTAATGTTTAGTACTTTATTTTAAATATATCATCAGAGGCTGGCAGGTGCTATGGTGGTTAAGGCTTTGGATTCCCACATGACTGACTGCAGTTTGAAACTTGGACCTAGTGGCTTGAAAATCAGGCTGGGCCCATGTGCATGCATGCCCAAAATCCCAAGAGGAGAATGGAGGAGATGGGATATTGTCATGGCCAAACCTTCTCTGGGGGATGATTTCTCACTTTCCCTCTCTCTGGCAAGCACATGTGCCCTATGGCAAAAACCTGAAAAATCCAATCATTAACTATGCTCCACATATTTAGAAATTATTTCAATAGTCTTCTAATTTTTTTTGCTTTTAAAGATCACAGATAGCCTTATGAAAAGATCATGACATATAATCCTAAGTTTTCCCCAATGTGTTAGAAAGAATTTTGGCTGTTCTTCCATCTAAAAGCAGTGCCCTTAATATTCAAAGAACATTATCATGCTCACAATTTCCTAATAATTTGACTGAGCGGCAAATAATTTGATTTTCAGGAATTTAAAATAGTCGAACTTTCAAAAACAGTATCAAAAGCTGGAAAAAAGTATGCTTTTCTCTTATACAAATTTGTTTTTGTTATCAGGTTACCTGTCTCCCTGATTTGTAGCTGTGGACACGTTGAGGTCCTCTATAGTTTGGAGAAGATGGTGTCTGCCTTGTAGAAACCTAGAGACTTTATCATCCCCATAAATCTCCCATGGAGAGGGTATACAGCATTCTAAGACTGGCTTGAAAAATCAGAGTTACCAAAGCATGTACGGGTTATGTGCTTTTTTTCACATTATGGTGCATTCTTTTTTTATCCTCTCACAATAGAGAATCCACATCTAGCAATACAAGCAAAAATGTCAAGAGATAAAAGGGAAGAAACTTTTTTTTCTTTCTTTTTTTCCCCTAGGTTACAATCTGCTCTTCTTATCTTCTTTTTATGGACTTGTGACATTTATGATCTGAAATTTTCTCGAATAGTATTGTTAATATGTTGATACCATCTGAGTCCTTTTTCTTGGTAACTGAGTTAGGGACATCTGTTATAGAAGGGAGTTTAAGATAGGAAACTCACCTCTGTTCATCTGCAGACTAACTACAAAAAAAACGCCAGAAAAAAAACCCAAGCACTTCTGTTTTGAGACAGAAAATTGAGAATATGAGAGGAGTTATTCTCTAACATAAAAACTTTTAACTGAGAAAAAAAATAATCCTAGGGACCAGCAGTTAGCGTAATGGCTATGCCGCTGGACTCCCATGTAGTCCACCGCAGTTCGCGTCCTGGACCCGGTGGCTTAAAACTCACACTGGGCGCGTGTGTGTGCGTGCCCAAGATCCCGAGAGGAGAATGGAACAGAAGGGATTGCGGCGTGGCCATCCCCCCTGGGGGTGATTGCTCGCTTTCTGTCTCTCTGTCTCTCTCTCTCTGGCGAGCGCATGCGCCCTATAGCAAAAATCTCTCAAAAAAAACAAAAAAAGAAGTAATCCTAAGGACATACATTTTTAAAAGATAACAGGAGCAATATTCATTTTGCAATAAAGTATGGATTATTACTCACGGAACTATTCCCTTTTCTGCCAAGAAACAGACACGATTGTTTCATTAGAAATGTGATCTATATTTTAAAACATGCTTTAGCCATAAAGGGTGATGCCAGGATAATGCACACATTTATAAATTTATTAATTTTCTAAATTGTATCATTGCTTTCTCTAGTAGCCACATTTCAGTAGCTTCTCAGTAACAAAAATGGGTAGGATTGCACAATTTCCTGCCAAGAACCCAAGGAGAACACCCTTGTGGACTCTGTCTTCACCTTCTTCTCAACTTCCTTTTCTTGGTCTACTGTTCCACAGTCCCAGCCACACCAGCCGTCCCCAAATTTAATCTCATCCTCCTCAGATTTGTCAGATCTCTACTCTGCACTCTCCACTTGAGCATCACCTTCATACAAATTGGCACATCTAAGTCAATACAGGCTTATTTTAGGGTCTTTTCATATCAAGCCATCTAGAAGTCAAATTCCCTTTAAAATAATATTTATTTTCGATTATTAGAAGATAGATATTCAGGTAACAGTCATGGAAATACAGAGGTAAAAATGAGTAAGTAAATATTAACTTGAAATCTTTAGTGATGGTGTTTTAGTGATGTTCTTTCTAAATATTTTATAAATAATTTATATAAAGAATTAACATTTATGAACATTGATAATAAAAATGCGCTGTGGTAAGTGCTTTTCATATGTCACTTAATCATAAATATATCAAGGGGTAGGCATTATTATTATCCTCACAGCACAGAAAAAAATACAGATCCTTGCAAAATAAAATTTATCCTGACATATATAGGTGGCATTCAAGTGTCAGATTTTAAGCCTAAGCCATTAAACACTAACTTAGCACAGATTCCTGCTAAAATATATATTTACATGAATATTTATAGTTTTTTTTAATAAAGTTTTAGAATTTAGTATTGGAAGCTTCTGCCTCCTTTCATGACAGAACAGCTTTTATTAGCCTTATATGTCCACATTGAACAGTTACGAAACTGGACAAAATACATGACATTGACTTTTCAGGTGCGGGGACCAAAGGCAGCACAGGACTTTGGTTCTGGAGGGAAGGAAGATAAGCAAGTTGAGGGTACATTGCACTCTGGTGACATGTACTTGGCTAACTTGTGTGGAAATGGAACTCTAATGGAGAGTGACACATGGTGACCTCAAACACCTGAGGAGGGAGAGAGTGGATCTGGGGACTGCTGGGGTGACTGGGACTTGTAAGCCAACATACGGAAGTTAAGAACGTGAGCTAGAAGTCAACAAGGGTGCTTCCCTTGGGTCCTTGGCCGAAAATCGGACTGCTCTTGCACAGAGAAGTGCTTCTCAAGACCGGAGAGAGTGACTACTGTGCGTCTGAGGAGTGAATAAAGAAACGCAGGTCAGATCGAGGCTGAGACACACCAGAGTTCCACCCCAGCCAGAGAGAACTAACCCCCTTAGGGAGATTTATCCTAGCATATTTAGGGAAGACCTTAGAAAAGTCAAAGTCAAACTACATCCAGGAGTGAGAAACACTCCATAGAAAAAGGAAGAGTTGAAATAGACCAAGCTTATTAAAGCATACAGCTATGCCTGCGAAGGTGTACTCGATTGAGCAGTGATTTCATTCCTGACAACAAACTCAACATCCTTTAGAGAAGACAACATAAAGCAGCCTCCCTACAAATAATAAATTACGATGTCCATCATATAATACAGAAATTTTAGTTGTTCAAAGAAGCAGGAAAATGTCGATGAAAATAAAAATTAAAAAGCAACCAATAGAAACAGACCCTGGTACACACAGATATAATTAATTAACAAAGACTTCTAAAAAGCAATACATGCATAATGGAAAAGAACACAAGGAGTAAGCTAATGGGAAATCTCAGCAGAGAAAAAAAAGAACCAAAGGAAAATCTAGAATTCAAAAGTACAATATCTGAAGTTTTAAAAATCAACCCTCTATGATTAACAGCTTACTGAATGACAGAAGGAAAGACAAGTAAATTTGAAAATAAGTCAACAGAGATTTAAAAATATAATAATAATCTGATCCAGTCATAGTGGTACAGGCTGCTAATCGGTGTTCTGGTGGTGGTGACCATATGAGAGGCACAGGTTTGATTCCTAGTCCAACCTAAAGACTATGCATGGTAACATGCTTCTGTAGGCCCCATTAGAGGCAGGAGAATTGTAACAAGACACTGTCTTAAAAAAACAAAAACAAAAAAACCCAAAAAAGTAAAAGAAAACAAAATGAAAAGAGCTTCAGTGGTCAGTTGCACAATATAAAATAAGACGTTTGTTCAGAATTTTAAGAGAGAGGAGAAAGAATGGGCAAGGAAAAAAATCAATTTTAAGTAATACTGTCCACTCCCCCCTCAGTTTAGTTCAAAACAGGAAGTTCAGAAAATGCCAGGCTTAGAAAACTATACCTAGCCACTTGATAAGAAAACTGCAGAAAACTAGAGATAAATGCAAAAATTAAAAGTATTCACAGGAAGAGGACAATACATATAGTGGATCCGTGATGAAATATCAGGTGATATCACATTGAAGAATAAGGCCAAAGGCAATGATATGAGAGCTTTTAAGTCCTGAAAGAAAATAAACATCTTCTAAAATTCTACGTCCTCAAAAATGAAGGTGAAATAATGACATTTCAAGTAAAAAAGCTGAGAGAATACGTTATTAACAAAGCTACACTATAAGAACTTCTAGAGACCTTCAGGTTAAAGGAATACGTTACCAGATGGAAAATGAGATACATAATAGTGAAGAATATCATAAATGTAAGGTATGTGAATAAATATGTAACTATCTTCCTTTTTACTAATTTTTAAAAGATGACTAATAGCTTAAAGCAAGAATATGAGCAATGTAGTGGAGGTCTTAAAATACAAAAAAGTAAAATTATAAATAGCACAAAAGGTGACAATAAATGGAATTACATTGTTATATTTCTACTTATAATATGTGATATAATATTAATTGTAAGTGATTATAATAAATTTGGGATGTATTTCTTTAATCCCAAGAGAAGTGACTGCTTTTTTATTTTTTAAGAGAGATTTTGCTAGAGGGTGCATGTTTTTTTTTTTGTTTTTGTTTTTGTTTTTGAGAAGTTTTTGCTATAGGGCACGTGCGCTCGCCAGAGAGATAGACAGAAAGCGAGAAATCACCCCTCAGGGGGATGGCCACACTGCAATCCCTTCCCCTCCATTCTCCTCTTGGGATCTTGGGCATGCACGCACATGTACCCGGCATGAGTTTAAGCCACCAGGTTCAGAACTGAAACCATGGTGTACTACATGGGAGTTCAGCAACGTAGCCATTATGCCAACTGCTGGTCCCCATGTTTTTTTTTTTTTTTTGCCTGGGAGACGGAGAGACTGAAAACGAGAAATCATCCCCCTCCCCAGGTGGGATGGTCATACTGCAATCCCTTCTCCATTCTCCTCTTGTGGTTTTAGGCATGCCCACACATCCAGCGTGAGTTTTAAGCCACGGGGTGTGGAGACTCAAACCGCGGGCGACTACATGGGAATCTAGCGATATAACCATTACGTCATCTGCTGGTCACACTACACTTTTTCTTTTAATACAAAGAGATTTACCTGAAAAGCTAATAGATCTAGACATAAAATGGAATACTAAAATATATTTAAATAAGGAGCAATAAAAATACTGAAAACAATTGGAACTTTAGAAAAGATCATGGTGGTACACTTAAATTTAAATGTATTAATAATTACATTGAGTATAAATGGACTAAACATACCAATTGAAAGGCAGGTCTGGATAAGCAAGCAAGACTTGTATACTGCCTATAAGATACACAGTTAGAGGTCAGTAGGTGGTGTGGTGGTTAAGGCGCTGGACTCCCATGTGGCCCACTATCGCTCGAGTCCTGGACCTGGAGGCTTGTTTTCTCACTTTCTCTCTCTTTCTCTCTGGTCAAATTAAAAAATAATAATTATAATGGCTATGTTTGTTTAAAAAAATGTGGTAATTTGTGTAAAAAAATAAAAGACTCAAAGTTTAAGACCAGATGGGTTCAAAGTAAAAGGATAGGAGAAGATATTACATGTGGGACCAGCAGTTAGCGTAATGGCTATGTCGCTGGACTCCCACATAGTCGACTGCAGTTCGCATCCCGGACCCTGTGGCTTAAACTCACACTGGGTGCGTGTGCGTGCGTGTCCAAGATCCCAAGAGGAGAATGGAAGAGAAGGGATTGCGGGGTGATTTCTCACTTTCTGTCTCTCTGTCTCTCTCTGTCTGTCTGGCGAGCGCACGCGCCCTATAGCGAAAACCTCTCAAAAAAAAAAAAGATATTACATGCAACGAGTAGACATAAGAAAGTTGATATAAAATAATGATACAAGGTACATTCAATGAACATAAAATTCTAAATATGCATTTATAACAGAGTTTCAAAATACATGGAAGTACAAACTCACAGCCCCCCAAAAATAGAGTAATCATAATTAGGTATTTTAGCATCTTTTTTTTTTTTCGGTTTTGCCATAAGATGTATTTGCTTGCTGGAGAGAGGGAAAGTGAAAAATCACACACATGTGCGCACACAGACACACACACACACCCCCAGGGAGATGGCCTTCCTGCAATCCATTTTCCTACAGTCTCCTCTTGGGATTTTGGGCACACATGCAGATGCACCTGGCATGATTTTTCAAGCCACCTAGTCTGAGACTCCAGTGATGCAGTGGCCATGTGGGAGCCAGCCACCAAAACAGCATGGCACCTTGTGGCTTCGTCATCTTTTGTAGAAGGAGACAAAAATCAGTATAAGGCTTGAATAACACTATCAGCATTTATTGTAGATTAAAATTTATGGTACATTATTCCTAACAGTAACAATATATTCTTTTCAAATGCAGATAAAATATTCATCAAAATAGACTATGTGCTAGGTTAACTTTCTGTACTCTTATCACAATATAATTAAATTAAAAATCAATAACAGTATGATATTTAGAAAATTACAAAATGTTTGGAAATCTAACACTTTTTAACACATAGGTGAAAGAAAAAAATTAAAAAGTAACTTAGAGATTCTTATTCCTACTAAATAATAATGAAAACATCGCACCTTAAATTTGGGAAAACAGAGTGAAAGCAGCACTTAAAGAGAAATTTGGAACTTTAAACAAAGTTTAAATCATTGATACAATATTATTATCTTATAAAGCTTTTCAGAAAGAAATACAAGTTAAATCCAAATAATTAGAAATAAGGAAGTGATACAGATAAGAATTGATCAATGAAGTAGAGAAAATGCTAACATGCAGAACATTAGCAAAAACAGACGATTTTGTGATAATACTGCCAAAGAAGTTAAAGAATCTCAATTTACCAACAATAGAATAAAAGATCTTACAAACACAAGATAACAACAGCAATAACAAAATTACAAACAATTTTGTGCCAACATTTTTATCTACTTATACATAATGGGAAACAAATCTGGCAAAACGTGTCATACCAGATATAAAACAAAAAGAAATAATACATCTAAATAGTCCTACGTACATTAAAGAAGTTAAATGTGTTAAGAAAAATCCTTCCTTTTTATCTTTTTTGAGAGATTTTTGCCATAGGGCATGTGTGTTCACCAAAGAGACAGAGAGAGAAAGCAAGAACCCCCCCCCCCAAGGAGGGTGGCCACGCTGCAGTCCCTTCTCCTCCATTTGGGGCATAACATGCATGCATGCACAGTATGGGTTTCAAGCCACTGAGTACAGGACTCAAACCACAGTTGAACATGTGTGCATGTGTGCTTCTGTGCTTTAACCACAATGCTGCCTGCTGCCCCCCTAAATTTTGAGCTTAAAAAAAATAGAAACTGACGAGTTAATTCTAAAACTCATATGGAAACAATGACCTTAAATGGACAAAGTCACATGAAAAGAGAATAGTGTGGGTGATATTGCAGTATCTGATTGCAAGAATTATTGTTGAGCCTATAATAATCAAGGCAATGTGGTATTGACATAGAGGTAGACAAACAGATCCGTGGAATAGATTATAGCCCCCAAATCTATTCACACATATGTGGTCAATTAGTTTCCAACAAAGGCACTAAGGTAATTTGATACAGATTCAACTGTTGGTGCTGTACAATTGGATAAATATAAAGAAAAAGAATGAATTTTGACCTACTTAATACTATAATGAAAAGAACTTTGAGATAAATTGTAGGCCTGAACATAAAATCAAAGGATATAACACTTTTAGGAAAAAAATGTAGAATGTATGTGTTTATGACCTTGAGACAGGCAGACATTTCTTAGAACAAAAATCATTAAGAATAAAAGGACAATTTGATAGACTGGAGCTCACTGACGTTGCAAATTTCTCTGCACCAATGAAAGGAAATTAAGAAAAAGTAAAGGAAAACAATGTAAAGATAAGCCGCTTACTGGGGGAAAAGTTATGCGATATATTTGACAAAGTACATACCTAAAATCTGCAAAGAACTACAAATTAATTTTTGGTTGTTTCCAGAGAGTGTGTGCACTCGGCCAGAGAGAGGGAGGGAGAGAGAAGGGATTCCCCAATGGGGTATGGTCACTACACTCTTTTTCTCCATCTTGTCAGGATCTGAGGAACACACACATGCACTCAGCATGGTTTTCAAGCCACTGAGCCAGTCACATGAATCTGGTTCGTTATGCACAGCATTTAACCACTGCACTTTGAGGCTGGCCATGCAAACACATTTTTAAAAAGGACAAATGACCTACTAAAATAGATATTAAAACACTTTAGTAGATACTTCAAAATGAAGATTTAACAGTTGGGAAATAAGCACATGAAGAGTGTTCACCATCGTTAGCTGTCAAGGAAATACAAGTGAAAACCACATTGAGACACCACTTCATATCAATTGCACAGAGTGTCTAAAACTAAAGACACAACATCGAATGTTGCCAAGGTTGGGAAACAACTGGAATTATCAAACATTCCTATAGCGCATGCAAAATTTTATGATCAACTGGGAAAAAAAATCTGGCAGTTTTTTATAAAGTTTATGTATTTACCCCTCTGACTAAGCAATTCCTAGATACTTTTCCAAGAGAAATAAAATATATTCACAAAAATATTTGTACGAAAGCAGTTTTATTCAAAATAAGATGAAAACAATTCAGATGTCAATCACCAGGAGAACATATACACAAATATGATATCATCATGTACTAGAATACTATCAACAGCACAAACAAATAATGATGTGTGTAATAATATGAATGAATCTTATTACTATAGATTGAATTGTGTCCCCCAAACATGGATATGTTGACGTTCTAACTCCTGCTTGATTGTTTTGGAGATAGGGCTTTTAGAAGGTAACCAAGGTTTAATGAGATCATTTGTGTCTAGTCCTAATCTGATAGATTGGTGGTTTTATAAGTAAGTGATAGAAAGAGAAATCGCTCTCTCTTCTTTAATATACACAAAAAGGCAAGGATCTGTGAGAACATAGTGAAAGGTGACCTTGTACAACCCAGAGGGAGAGCCCTTCCTGCTTGATTTTAAACCATACGTTCTTTGAGTTGTAAGAAAATAAATGTTTGTTGTTCAAGCTACTCAGTCTATGGTATTTTGTTACAACACCCTGAGTTAAGACACTCAAAAATCATGTTAAAAAAAAAAAGAAATGCGATACAAATGATTACACACTATACTAATTTGATCATAAATTCAAGAACAAGTAAAACTAATCTATAGTGGTAGAAGTCAAAATGTGGGGGATGAGAGATTGACTTGATATTGGCATGAGGAAACTTTTGGGGGTACTGGAAATATTTTGTAGTGTGATGTATATGTTTATCAAAACTCATAATGTCATTCAATTCTTTATACTTAATGTCTGTGCATTTTATTGCACACTTTACTCCTAAAAAATAAGAAATTTACAAGTATAAAAACATCAAGGCTGTGTAATGTTACATCATGAGACTATACCAGAAGTTCAAATGAAATTTAACATTTGGTGTTGTTTCCAAAATGTTGACGATGATGATGATGATGATGATGATGATAAAATTGTTGACTAAAACAGTTGATTTTTAAAATTCTTTTAATTGTTTTTGTTTAATGTATTTTAATGCTCTGTTTTTGAAGAATTGATGCCTCCCTGATGTCCCTTCCTTGATAACTAATTTCTCCAAAGCTGTTGTTTGAAATGAATATAGATACTCCATCTGTCTCTAGCTTAGTGTTAGTACGGTATATCTTTCTTTGTTTACTTTTAATCCATATGCATCTTTAATATAAAGAGAATTTCTTATACATAATATGTGGTTGGCTCTATGGTCACTCTGCCTTTCAGTTTTAATAGTTATATATAAACCATTGATGTTTAGAGTTATTTTTGATGTGGTTGGATTAATATCTACTCTGTGTGTTCCTGTTTTTTTCTTTTTTTAAAAATTATCTTGGTACTTTGTACCTTGTTGTTTCCCACTCATTTTTTGCCTTTGTGGTTTTTATCTGAGCATATTTTTTATTCTGTTTTCTCTCCTTTTTTAGCATGTAAGTTATTAATTTTTCTTTTTTTTTTTTTTACTTTTCATAATGATCACTCTTGAGTTGGAAATATACACTTACAACTTTTCCACTTTTAAGTTTACATTATACTGCTTCATGGGTAGTACAAGTACCTTATATCAAAATAATCCTACCTCTTGTTTCTTGTATTATTGCTGTCGTTAATTTCACATATATATAAGCACGCACATGCATACATAATTTAATACGTCATTGAAATTATTATTTTGAACAAACTGTTATCTGTTATTAGATTAAAACTAAGAAAAATAAAGCTTTTATTTATTTTTCCAGTGCTCTTTTCTTTATAGAGATCCAAGTTTATGACCTACATGATGTTCTTTCTAAAAAAACTAAATGCTTGTTGTAAACAAATTCTACTAGCAACAACTTTCCTCAATTTTTATTTGAGAGTATTTTTCTTCAGTTTTAAAGGCTTATTTCAATGTGGTGTAGGATTCTAGGGGGGTGTTTTTTTGTTTGTTTGTTTTCCTCTCAGCACTAATTATTTTACTCCCCTCTTCTTGCTTGCATGGTTTCTGAGGAAAAGTCAGATATAATTTTATCTTGGCTCCCTATAGGAATATAAAGTATAAGTAAATATATATAGTAATGTGGTAGGAAGTTGTGAAAGAGGAAAAGTATTCTGTAGTCTTGTGACTGAGTCTTTATGTTTTAATAGGTTTGTGCTTCTGGATTTTTTAGCTCCCAGTCTCTCTACTCCCTTAAGTAGGACAGAATGACTAAAGATGAATTCTTATGTTTTCCTTTACAAGTCTTATCATTTTAGTTCCTACATTTAGGTCTATGATCTACATTGAGTTTATTTTTTTATATATGGTGTGAAGTACAGGTCTAATTTTTCATTCTTTTCCATATGGATACCCAATTGTCTTAGCACCATTTGTCCAAGAGATGAGTTTTCGCCAATGATTTTGATGACGCTTTTGCAAATAAATTGACCATAAATCAGTGGGTTTCTGGACTCTCAACTTTATTCCATTGATCTATATCTGTCTTTATGGCAGTATCACACTATCTTGATTATTCTAGCCTTGTGTAAGTTTTTAAAATTGTGAAGTATGTGAGTACTCCAACTTTGCTTTTTTTTTATACATTTATTTCTTTGTATTTTTAAAAAAATTTTAGGGTCAACTTGTTAATTTCTACCAAAAAAATCATCTCACATCTTGATAGGGATTTTATTGAATCCTTAAATAAATTTAGGGAGTATTAAGTATTTTGATCCATGAATGTGGGATATCTTTCTAATTTACTTTGATCTTTAATTTTTTTCAATAATATTTTTAGTTTGATAGAGTATGAATTTCATACTTCTTTTGTTTCATTCCATTTTATTATTTTTCTTGGTGTTGTCAATGGAATTGTTAATTTCCTTTTGGGATTTTTCAGTGATAATATATAGAATAGAATTTATTTTTATACATTTATTTTTTATTCCATAGTCTTGAATTCGCTTTTTTGTTATAAGAGATATTTTAGTGACTTTTTAGAATTTTCTAATACCAGACTGTACCAACTGCACATATAGCTTTTCTTCTTTCTTTACAGTCTGATGCCTTTTACATCTTTTTGTTGACTAATTAATTACCTTGGCTAAAATTATCAGTAGTGACAAATAGAAATGATGGATGGATTTCTTTGTAGTTTTTTATTTTAGGGTAAAAATCTTTCACCATTAAATATATACATTGAGGAATTTTTTGTAGATTCCCATTATCAGCTGGAGAAAGTCACTTTTCTTTCTTTTTTTTTTTTTTTTTTGTTAGAGTTTTTTGCTACAGGGTGTGTGTGTTTGCCAGAAAGATAGAGACAGAGAGACAAAGTGAGAAATCACCCCCCAGTGGGGATGACCACCCCACAATCCCTTCTCCTCCATTCTCTTCTCAGGATCTTGGGCAAGCACGCACGTGCGCCCAGCATGAGTTTAAGCCACCGGGCCTAGGACTTGAACCGCAGTTGGCTACATGGGAGTCTGGCAACATAGCCATTACGCTAACTTCTGGTCCCTGGAGGAAGTCACTTTTATTCTTAGTTTAAGTGTTGGATTTTTATCAGTATTTTTTTCCCCCTGAATCTATTCAAATGATCATGTTGTTTTTGGTCATTTATTCTAATAATATTGTACATTATATTGATATTTTATTTATAGCTTGTATCAACTTTATATTTCTGGGACAAATCTTTCCTTTACATGTCTCTAATTGTTTTTATATGCTGGTAAACTTACTTTGCTAGTGCTTTTTTTGAGAATTTTTGTGTCTATACTCATAAGAGGGATTGGTCTTTTGCTTTGCTTTTAATTTCTTCATCTTGTTTTGGTATTATGTAATATTGGTCTCATAGCATGAGTTAGAATTTCCTCTGTTCTCACTTTTTTAGAAGAGTTTGTGAAGTGCAGATATTAATTCTTTAAATGTTTGGCAGAATTTTCCATTGAAGCCACCTGGACTTGATTTTTAAATTACTAATTTAATTGTTATATTTATTTTAGATCTAGTCAGACTTTTTCTTTCTTCTTTAATTAGTTTTGCTAATTTCTGTTTTTCTAAGAATCTGTCCATTTCATCTAAGTTATGTAATTTATTGTCACACAGTTATTCAGTGAATTCAGTGAATTAGTTTTTAAAACATAATTATTTAATTTTATTTATTATTATTCATATTAATTTGATCAGAAAGAGACAGGAGAGAAGGAGAAAGTGAGAAAGCAGGTCTCTTGGTCCAGGACTTGAACCATGGTTGACTATGTGGGAATCCAGCACCTTTAACTACCATGCCACCTGCCATCCCCAATAATTACTTTTTTTAAGAAAAGGAATTTAAAAAAAAAATTGTCACAGGGCTTATGTGTTTGCTAGAGAGAGAAAGAGAGAGAGGGTGAGTGAGAAACTCCTAACAGTGGGGTGTGGTCACACTGAAGTCCCTTCTCTTCCATTTCTCAATCCTGTCAGAATTTGGGGTATGCATGTAGAAACACCTGCGCTGTTTTTCAAGCCCTGAGACTGGGACTTGAACTGCACCGTCAGCCATGTGAGATCTGGCTCACTTAACCACCAAACCAAAGAAATTTTTTCAGACATTCCTTTTTTTAAAAAAATTTCTGTGAGGTTGGCAGTGATGAGGTCTCTTTCATTCCTGATTTTAGAATATAAGTTTCCTCTTTTTTTTCTTGGTCAGATTACCTAACATATTTTTAATTTTGTTAATATTTTGAAAAAACTGACTTGGTTTTTTTTTTTTATTTTTTTCTTTTTGCTAGTGGGTGTGCACACCCAAGAGAGTGGCAGAAAAGAAAGCACTTTCCATGGAGAATAGACTCACCACAATCTCTTCTCCTTCATTTCTCATTTCTTTCAGGATTTGGGGCATATATACACATTTGTCTGACATGTTTCTCAAGTTGCTGAGTACAGAACTCAATCCATGCAGTTGGACATGTAGGCTCCAATGGACTTAACCACCAGGTCATGGGGCTGGCCTCCATATTATTGGTTATGAAGTAAAATATTAAGTCAATTCCATGCTATAGCAAAAGTTCTATGAAAAAACTGAGAAGTTAAAGCTGTAGGAAATTTGAATTCAATCTAAGACAAATAGAGTTATTATATAGTTAGCAACATATTATACTTTAGAAAACTTAAGTGTACTGTTTTGCATGTGTGCCTCAGGACAAATTGAAAGGTTGACAAGTTGAACAAGAATGCAATAGAAACATGTAAATATTTCTAATATAAAATTTGAAATCTTTTGTAGTTTTATGAATATATAAAGTTTACATTTACACATAAATAGTTTGAGATGTTTTACATAGTTATGATTTTAGTTTGTATTTTTCAGTAAGTTCTTCATTGCAATTGTCACCTGTATTGACAATAGAGAATAAATTGGCACATTTATTAATACAGAGGCCATGGTTAATTTCTTGCTAATCTTCTATGAGGAATTTTGCTTCTATGAGGAATTTTGCTTTGTTTCCTAAATTCTCTTAAATACTATGTAATCTATAAACAGAAATCTAATTTAGTAAAAATAAAGAAAATTGTTCATTTTGGTAAATGATTTTTTTATATGTGATGAGCATGACTTTTTTTACTTTGGACCCCAATTGTTCCTTACAATCCTTGACATAATCATACTAAAGTTTTTTAAAAAAGAAAGTTTAAGATTTTACCTTCCTTGATAATGTATCAATCACTGCTATAGTTTAACCACCATACTAAGTGTTTTATATGAATTATCATACTTAATCTTCCTAGTAACTCCATAGGATAAGTGATATCACTTCCATTTTACAGATAAAATAGTGATAAGGTTGGTCAGTAAGGTTTAATGACTTGGACAAAGACTAACATTCAGTCTTGATAGATCTAGAATTCGAATGTGATGTTAAAAAAAAATAGGCATGGAACTGTGCATACACATACAAATGCATACATAAAATTCTTTTTTAAGTTTTTGGTATAGGGCATGTGCACTCACTAGAGAGAGACAGTGAGACTGAAAGTGGGAAATAATCCAGCAGATGGTATGGCCCCTCCACAATTCCTTCTCCTCCATTCCCCTCCTAGGATTTTTGGGCATGAACTCACATGCGCCTGGTGTGAGTTTCAAGCCACCAGGTCCAGGACTCAAACAGTATTCAGCTGTGTGGTAGTCCAGAGCTTAACCACCATGTCATCTGCCAGACCCCATCACACAAACATGAATTTTTTTTAGACTTTTCTGTTCAGTAGTTTTATGCCATTATCTTTCAGTTTTGTCTCTCATCGATGGAATATAGCTAGCTATTGTCTTTTTAAAAATCCAACCTTAGAGAGTTGTCTTCTAGTTGGTGAGTTTACTCTCTTCACATTTATTATAGATGTAAATATAGTTTGCCACTTCAAATTATTTAAATTTAGTACACTTTTTCACTTTTTTCCAGTTTTAGTTCATTTGTTTTAATACTCCATTTTTTCCCTCTACTTTACTGATTTTTATTGCATTGAAAGTTTTATAATCCAAAAGGGGCATAGTGAAGAGAATAATCTTTGGGTTAAAAATGTCATGGATGGGGGACCAGCAGTAAGCGTAATGGCTATGTCGCTGGACTCCCACGTAGTCAACCACGGTTCAAGTCCTGGACCCGGTGCCTTAAAACTCAGTCCAGGAGCATGTGCATGCGTGCCCAGGATCCCGAGAGGAGAATGGAGGAGAAGGGATTGTGGCATGACCATCCCCCTGGGGGGTGATTTCTCGCTTTCTGTCTCTATGTCTCTCTCTCTCTCTGTCTGGCGAGCGTACACGCCCTATAGCAAAAACCTCTCCAAAAAAAAAAAAAAAAAAATCAAGGATGGGGGACCAGCAAGTGGCATGGTGGTTAAGATGATGGACATTCCCACATGGCTGACCATAGTTTAAGTCCCAGACCTGGTGGCTTTGTTTCTCACTTTCTCTCCCCCTCACTCTCTCTCTCTCTTTGTGTGTGTGTGTGTGTATCTCTCTATGGTCAAATTAAAAATAAATGAATGAATAAATTTTTTTAAAAATGTCATGGATTAAGACACCCAGTATTTCTACTCAGTAATTGTAGAACGTGGGCCAGTTATTTCAGTTTCTCTTTCTTTTTTCATCCATAAAATGGGAATACCACTCAGAAAATTGCTGTGACGATGAAAAGAGTAAATATATTTAAAATAGTGCTTGCTGCCTAGGGATAGGGAGTATTTTGTGACTATTTGGTATTTTCCATTTCTCCTTTTTTCTTTCATCTGTTGCTCTGGTGGGATTCATGCATCCATTTGCATTCTTTAAATTTTGACTTTTTTTTCTTTTTTTGGAGAAGTTTTTACTATAGGGCGCGTGTGCTTGCCAGACAGAGAGAGAGAGACAGACAGTGAGAAATCACCCCCCTCCCCGGGGGGGGATGGCCACACCACAATCCCTTCTCCTCCATTGCCCTCTTGGGATCTTGGGCACACACGCACATGCACCTGGCGTGAGTTTAAGCTACCGGGTCCGGGACGCGAACTGCAGTCGACTACGTGGGAGTCCAGCGACATAGCCATTACGCTAACTGCTGGTCCCTAAATTTTGCTTTTTTTTTTTTTAATGAAATCTAAGTTTAATCTGGAACTCTAACCTTTTTGTTAGATTATGATTTTAGAATCTTCTTATGCTATTAATTTTCTTTTTCCTAAATTCATTTTCTTGTTGAGAAATCACCCCCCTCCCCGGGGGGGGATGGCCACACCACAATCCCTTCTCCTCCATTGCCCTCTTGGGATCTTGGGCACACACGCACATGCACCTGGCGTGAGTTTAAGCTACCGGGTCCGGGACGCGAACTGCAGTCGACTACGTGGGAGTCCAGCGACATAGCCATTACGCTAACTGCTGGTCCCTAAATTTTGCTTTTTTTTTTTTTAATGAAATCTAAGTTTAATCTGGAACTCTAACCTTTTTGTTAGATTATGATTTTAGAATCTTCTTATGCTATTAATTTTCTTTTTCCTAAATTCATTTTCTTGTTTTCTGGGACTTTAGTTCTTCTCTGAATTTAAACCTCCCAAAGTGTGTCAAAATTTGCTTTTACAGTCAGTGTTTGTTTCGATTTACCAATGTATTTTTCATTATATTTGTTTCTTACATTTGGGGCAGAAAGGTATAATGCTTTTTAGCACCTATCATAAACGTCATGGCTGACAGTCCTAAGAAAAAGAAAAAGAAAAAGACAAGTTAACCAGTGAAAAGCATAACATTTATTTATTCAAGTTTTACATGGCACAGGAAACTTCAGAAATGAAGAGCCAAAGGTACAGAGAAAACTGTCCATTTTTCTGCTTAAATTTAATGACAAAATGGACAGCTGTTGTAGAAAGACGATTGGACAAACAGGGTATGATGTAACAGTAGTAGACTGAGAAGGGAAAACCCAGAAAGGCCCGTTCAGATTCTTTCTGATCTGTGTAGCATTCCTTCCTCCTGGGTATACTGCAGGACTTCTCTGGAGAGGCATCCGCGACCTACTTTCACACAAGGGTAGGTCAGAGAATTTCATTATGGCCAACTCCCAGACAGCCAGGTAGGAGAAGATCAGAGTAAGAATTCTAGAGGTTTTAGAGCTGGCTTTGGGAAAAAAAGGTTTATCTATATGACCTACCTTGAGGAAGAAAGTGACTTTGAAAAGTTTTTTCTGAGGCCTTCCAGTATCTTTTTGTTCAAAGTACTCAACATTCCAAAGCTCTATACTTTCGGATATTGTTTCTGAGTCTCAATAGATTTTGCTCCTTCCTTTGAATTGGTTGTTTTCAACAACAACAACAACAACAACAAAAAATTAATGCTTATTTCCTGTAAGGTCTTCATAAATTTAATTCTTAAATGATAGTTTATTTAGGTAGAGACTTCTAGAATGATAGTCATTTCCCATCACAAATTCGTGAAGACATTAGTTTGAAGAAGTTAGCATGTTTTTCCTTTTTGTTTTTTATTTCAGGTAGGGTTTCACTATGCTGCCATGACTAGTCACAAGCTTATGATCCTCCTGCTTCAGTATTCAGAGTAGCTGGGATTCCACACATATGCCACTGTGCTTGGATTTAGGGGTGAAGCAGGGATTGAACCTGGGTCTCCCATGTAGCCTCAGCTTTCCAAGTAGCAGCATAAATCAGTGCATGCTACAGCTGCTGGGCAGATTTGCCTTTTCTATGTGTATACTATGCCCTTTCCTTTTACTGACTTGGGATAATTTTCTTGGTCTCATTCTATCCTTCATAGTCTCTCTTCCCTAAAGATTTTTTAAAAGAAAATATAATTATGAAATATTTTAAACATATCAAAGATAAACTCTTCATTAGATGTACAAATGTTAACATTTTGTCATATTTGTTCTAAATATTTTTTTAAGAAGAAGAATTGCATAGGTCTCTTATCTCTGTTACTGTAGTTTCCCTCCCTTATACAGAGGTAACTACTAGGCTGGAATTCTTTTTTATTCTTTTATTCTATAGTTTTATATGGTCAGGGATGTACTGATAATAATGCACTGATAATAATACATATGTGAAAAAACTACACAGATAGTTTCCTTTTCATTTTTATGTCTTGGTAATTTATCCACATAGATAAATGTAGATCTAGTTCATTCAATTTACCTGTTTTTAGCGTGCTCTTTTATGTATATAATAAAAATTATTATATCCATTTCTCTATTCATTAGTGTCCATATTTTTTCTTTTTTTTAATGTTAAGAAAAGCAGTATTAACTTTAATAAATCATAGAAATGCTAAGGAACTTTGCTTAAAACTTAAAGCCAGTAAACAGGTTAGTATTCTGTTCAAATAGTAGGTTCATGAGCCTATCAACAGTTCAAGACAAGACAAAAGCTCTTAAAACTGGACAACAAAGCCTAGAAGAAAATCAGCAATGTTTTAGTCAGAAGTCATAAAATGCTATTTTACCAGTTCAGACTCATGTGCTTAATCTATCTTCTGTTGTGGTTCGATCTTCCCAATTAAATTCTGGGATATAATATTCAACTCCAGACTTGTCCCTATGAATAAGTTGGCCATTTTCTTAGTTTTTGAACTCTTATTTCTGAGTGTCTGTATTTAATTTTCCTGGTATAGCACTCCCTTGAGAACTTCTTGGAGATCTGGTCTGGTGTTGGTAAATTCTTTCAAGATTTGTTTATCTGAGAATGTTCTTGTCTTTTCTTCTCATATGAAGCATAATCTTGCTGGGTACAGTGTTCTTGGTTGAAATTGCTTTTCCCTTAGCACTTTGAATATATTTTCCCATTCTTTCCTTTCTCACTTTATTTCCAATGAGAGATCTGCTTAGCCTGGTGGAATATCCTTTATAGGTAACTTGCTGTTTTTGTCTTGCCAGTCCTAGTATCTTGTCTTTGTCGTTTTGGTCAGTCTGGCTATAATGAGCCTTGGAGAAGATCTTCTTGGGTTGATTCTATTGGGAGTCCTTTGTATTTCATGGGACTGGATCTTTGAGTGCCTCTCTAGGTTTTGTCCTGACCTGAGGAGACAGTCAAACAGGTTTCCTGAGGGAAGGAGTGAAAGACAGGTTCAGGGGCGTCTGGCGATTGTGGGCCAGGGATCGTGGTTATATACTTGTTGGTGGGCCGTGATTGTTGAATGAAGGATAGTAAAAAGGTGGGTTATGATTGGTTGCTTTTGTGGACCAATCATGAG
>NW_006159773.1:5036331-5036985 GCF_000334495.1 Tupaia belangeri chinensis
TCTGTATTTCTTGGGACTGAATCTTTGAGTGCCTCTCCAGGTTTGGAAAGTTTTCTTGCAGGATTTCATGGAAGAGATTATCAATGCCCTTATGGGTCTCTTCACCTTCTGGGATGCCTATTATCCGGATGTTTGGACGTTTAATGGTATCTAGTACCTCTCGCATATTATTCTCAAATTTTGGGGCCATGGGCAATTTTCTCATGGTGGATTTTTCTAGGCCAGCAATTTTCTCTTCTACATTAGAGATTCTATTTTCTGTATGATCTAGTCTGCTTTTAATACTTTCAAGGGAGATTTTGACTTCCTCTGTTATAGCCTTCATCTCTAACAGGTCCATTTGATTCTTTTTTAAAGTGCGTATTTCCTTTTATAGCTCTTTCATGAATTTCCTTACCTCCCGGAATTCATCAGCTCCTTTCTCCTGCCTCTTCTTCAGTTCATTGTCTTTCTTCTCTTCCATCTCTGCTAGCTTCGTCATCATGAATATTCTAAATTCTTCTTCTTTTTTTCTTTTTTTTTGGATAGGTTTTTGCTATAGGGCGTGTGTGCTCACCAGACAAACAGAGACAGAGAGACAGAAAGTGAGAAATCATCCCCCAGGGGGGATGGGCACGCCACAATCCCTTCTCCTCCATTCTCTTCTCGGCATCT
>NW_006159773.1:5037019-5048311 GCF_000334495.1 Tupaia belangeri chinensis
GAGTTCTTCTTAATGTTTTTCTTGGACTTTTTTTTTTTTTTTTTTTTTTTTTTTTTTTGCTGTAGGGCGAGTGTGCTCACCAGACAGACAGAGAAAGACATAGAGACAGAAAGCGAGAAATCACCCCCCAGAGGGGGTGGTCACACCGTAATCCCTTCTCCTCCATTCTCCTCTCGGGATCTTGGGCACACACGCACACGCACCCGGCGTGAGTTTTAAGCCACCGGGTCCAGGACGCGAACCACGGTCGACTATGTGGGAGTCCAGCAACATAGCCATTATGCTAACTGCTGGTTCCCATTTCTTCCTAATTCTTGAAGTTCAGTCTGAGTGTTCAGGAGTGTGCAGAAGGAGGTGATCTGGAATCTCTTTGCTGTTCCATTTTTATCCCTTTGTGCAGCAGATTCAGTGGATATTGAGGAATATGGTAACCCTAATAGTATTTGGATGTTTGGCTATGGTTCCCTTAGATCCATCTTGAAGCACAGTGAATGGAGATTGAGGAACAGAGTGATAAAAGAAAAGAAAAGGAAACAGAGAAAAACAACAACAACAATAACAAAGAAACAGAGAGGAAAAGAAGGAAAAAGAAAATATTTTTAAGAAAAGCAAAAAATAGAAAACCATGCAGCATGCTTTCACTATTCTCAGGAGTCATGGAGGAGCCTTCTTCTGAAGGCCTGCCCATTGGCTATCCTGGAGGGGAGTGGGAAAGGGGATAATAATGAGAAGACAGTGACTGAGAGACAGAGACAGAGAGAAGGCTAGAGGGGCTTCCTACCACTTTGGGGGCTGGAGGCTGAATTATTAGTAGAAAATCTTCATTTCTCTTTTTTCCCTGAAATCACTATTTCTCGGGAGCCATGGAGGAGTCTTCTTCTGAAGGCCTTCCCCTTGGCTCTCCACTCGAATTTGGGGTCTGGAAGCTGAATTATTAGTAGGAAATTTTCATTTCTCTTTTTCCCCTGGAATCACTAGTTCTCAGGAGCCATGGAGGAGTCTTCTTCTAAATTTCTGCCCTTTGGCTCTCCACTTGAGTTTGGGGAGGCTGGAGGCTGAATTATTAGTAGAAAATCTTCATTTCTCTTTTTTTCTTGAAATCACTCGTTCTCAGGAGCCATGGAGGAGTCCTAGTTTCCATATTTTTTAATAAGAAATTGTTTTATTTAATTTTATTTATTAATTCATTTATTTTAACTTGACCAGAGAGAAACAGAAAGAAAGAGAGAGAGAGGGAAAGTGAGAAAATAAGCCACCAGGTCCTATACTCGAACCATGGTCAGCCATGTGGGAGTGTCCAGCACCTTAACCACCACGCCACTTGCTGGTCCCACATTTGTTTCCATATTTACACTGTTTACTGTAGTGCTACTGAGTGTAGCATGACTTATCTCGTCCTGCCTCCTTAGGCACCTGTACTGGAGTTCCTTATGGGTACACACCTGAATGTGGCACTGCTAGATCATAGGTGTGTGTGCCTATGCAGCTCTTATAGTTTTTTGGAGTTTCTTGTTTGTCTCTTTGAAGTGCATCTGAGTTTCTCTATAGCCTGCATAATGGTTCTTGGCCAGTGGGAGTGCTGCCCAGTCCAGGTGCATTGTCAACCTGTAAAGCCATTTCTATTTGTCGTAAGATCCAGAGGTGTTACAGGCATTTAGTGTGCAGGAACCAGGGATTTATTATAAAATGTCCTGTATTGTACAAGATTGTCTTGATTACAGAATAACTTTCCTACTTAAATTGTCAGTGGTGTGAGGCCAGCAGATGGCATGGCGATTAAGGTGCCGGATTCCCACATGGCTGATTGCAGTGAGAGACCTGGACTTGGTGGCTTGCTTTCTCATTTTTCTTCTTTCTCTCTCTGGTGAGCGTGTGTGCCCTGTAACAAATAAATAAATAATAATAATAATGATAAATGAAATTAAATAAATCATTCTTAAACAAACAAACAAACAAACTTCCAGTGGTGTCCCTGTCTTAACACACATTTCTGCAGGATGTCCTTACAAGTGAAGTTGCTGACCCATGTGGTATAAGAATAAGCATCTTCCAATATAGTTCAAGTTTTCATCGAGCTCTGATGTGATTGCACCGATTTACTGTCACACCTCAGTGGATAACTGTCGCTATTTTTCTACAATGTTGAGTGCATGGTAATATCAGATTCTCAAAATCTTCATCGATGTGATTATGAAACAACCATTATTTTAATATTTTTTTATTTTTCTGAAAATAAACTTGAATTCTCATCTTTTCTATTTCTTGCTCTCTTAGGTTACGGATAATTTCTTTAGATATTTTGTCTCATTCTCTGATTATGTAAACAAATCTGTCTGATTTGTAGTTATTTTGTCCATTGATATTTTCTTTTAATTCCTATTTTCTGAGATTTAGTAATTTTCTTTGTTCTTAGATTCCAATTCATTTGTGGTTATTCTTTTCCTTCATATTTACCAATATTCCTTTATGGTATCTGAGTGTTCTTTTTATATCTTTAAACATTTTGAATGAACTCATATTTGGTCTTTGAAGTAAATCATACCATTTCCAATTCTTGGGACATTCATTCTTCTCTTGTCTTTACTTGTTTATGCTTTCTCATGGTCTTTTATTTATTTTTAAATGTGTTTTATAATTGTTAATTATTACCTACTTTGGTAGAGAATGAGACTCACTTACCTTGGGCTGGGGAAGTATTCATACAAAGAGTTTTTCCCTTCTATCATACAGGACTTTATTAGGATTTGAATTTTCATGTCATTTTCTAAGATTTTCCCTACCACTTGGTCATTGTAAACTGAGACTTTACACCTCCATAGGGTATGTTTGTGTTTCCACTTCTAATGATTTTTCTTCCAATTCAGGCCTCCAGTGGAGGACAGACAGGCTTCCATGCCACGTTCCTTGCTGAGTGGGAAGAATTTTTCTTGTCCCAGTTCCTAGTTACAATTTAATGCAATTCATAGCACTTTGAAGTTTCTAGCCTTATTTATTTTTTAAATTTTATTTTAAATGTCTTTAAAGTTTTTGCCGGAGGGTGTGTGCACTCACTGGACAGAGACAGAGACAGTGAGAAGAACAGTGAGATGTTGCCCTCCAGGGGATGTCCATGCCACAGTTCATTCTCTTCCATACTCCTATGATTTGGGGCATGCACACACATGTGCCTAGCATGATTTTCAAGTCACCAAGTCCAGGCCTCAAACTATAGTTGGCCATGTGGGATTCCAGTGCCTCAACCACCACACCACCTGCTGGCCCCAGAAATTCCTGGATTTATTGACAAGACTCCATTGCCCCTTTCCAGTTTAGATGAGTTGACAGCCTCTTCTCTTTTCTGCATAAATTACTGTGATTAATCTAAAGAAACTCTGTATGTTATAGTAGCTTTATTCTAGATTTTATAGTTCTAGATTAGTTGTTTTTTAAAATATTTGCTACATGAAGACTGCATTTCTTTTCAAACTTATTTGAATTACTTTGCTGTACTCTAGCATTTCTGTATTTGAAATGGCAGAAATCCTTTTTTGACATCCAGTCTGCCATATTGGTAAAAGCACATTGTCTAATTTGAATGATATCTAAGTACTAGTTTAAAAAATGAAATTTATATATATAATATACGTATGTTTTATATATGGAAATACATTCAAATTTTAGCTTTTATAAACAAGTAGCAAATAGTATATATATCATCATTTATTTCTGAAAATCTACTTGGTCAAAATTTATATAACTATGTATGAGATAGAGGTATGTAAATAAATGCAGAAGTATAATTATCTCTATCTCTACATATTGCATGTATTTTTAAAAATATTTAATTGCTTCCACAAGAGAGCCTGTACAAGAAAGTGTACATGAGGGCGACAGAGAGATATGATTTTATCTCACTGTAAACCCCTTCCCCCAGCCCTTCAGCTTCTCAGGATCTTGGGCACGCATACACCTGCTGTGCTTCAGGTCAACTAGGAGTCCAAACCTGTGTTTGGCCATGTGGCTTCCAGCACTGCAGACCTGTATGCTGCCATGCCTCTGGCTACCTCTCTGTCTCTATTAAGCCAAGCTACTGGGGCCAGCAGCTGGCATGGTTGTTAAGCCACTGGACTCCCACATGGCTGACTGCAGTTTGAGTTCTAGACCTAGTGGCTTGCTTTCTCATTCTCTCTCTCGCTCCCTCCCTGGTCAAATTAAATAATAATAATTAATAAATGAAATTAAATAGTTCTTTAAAAATTCTACTGTCCATGGTTAACTTTGGGGAACATCATTGAGGGAAGGACCTTTCTTTCTTTTTTTTTTTTGGAAAGGTTTTTGCTATAGGGCGCGTGCACTCGCCAGAAAGACAGAGAGAGACAGAGAGATAGAAAGCAAGAAATCACCCCCCAGGAGGATGGCCACACCGCAATCCCTTCTCCTCCATTCTCCTCTCGGGATCTTGGGCACACACGCATACGCACCTGGCGTGAGTTTAAGCCACCGGGTCCAGGATTCGAACTGCGGTCAGCCACATGGGAGTCCAGCGACATAGCCATTATGCTAACTGCTGGTCCCAGGACCTTTCATTTTTGTACTTTACTTCCTTATTGTTTTGTTTTATATAGGGATATTTTAAACTAATGAAATATTAAAACCAGTTATACATTTCAGAGGAAGTATTCTGTGATGTCTCTGACTAATACCTTCATAGTTATTCTTGGTGAAAACTCTGTAAACCTGAAGTCAGATCGTGAGCTTATTTCATATACTGCGTGCTGGGTAAACCAAGAGGCACTGCCTGCCCCGGAGCGGCCCCCAGGATTCAGCACAGGAGCAGGTGATGGAAAGTGACAAAGCACAGACCTCATCTTTGAAGCCTGCTGGAGAAGAGGACCACAATGCCGGACCATGACCTCAACCATCCATGGGAGATGTCAGCCATCAGCCTGTGTCCTCCCTGTTGTGACAACCGTACGGCATTCTAAGGTTGTTATGAGTTCTTCCGGACTTTAAAACATTTATAGTAATGTAAGCTGCAGGTCTGAGAGATTCCATCACTAGTGGTAGTAAAAGTCATTTGAATTTTTCTTTCACAGCTAACACTGACTTTAGCGCTGGTAGCCTGTATACCTGTACTCCCTTTATAAATTGTCATCTGGTTCAGGCTTTTACAAGCCCTCTATGATTCCTCCTAAAATAAGACATCATAATGCTTACAGTAAATTTTTTTAAACCTAAGTTTTCTTAACTTATTTTTGACTGTACTTATAGATCATTTCTGCTGAACACACAGCCTAAGTTACTCACATTAACAATGAGAAAAATGTGTGTGTTATTGAATTTCAGTATAATAGAACCATAGGAAAAAAATCTTGCTCTAGCTACGTACTGATTAAACATTACTTCAGACTACATTAATTCCCCGCAGGGTACAATAAAGTTTGTTAACTTCGGTGTTTCGTAATTAACTCATTACCCATTTGTATTTGGCATCTTAGGCACCACTTAGTTCTAGACAAATAATTTTATACTGAAAAAAAATCCATTAACCTTCTCTGTGGGAGAATCATTTTCTTGTAAATTAAATTGCCTAATTAGCTGTTCCTTTGGAAAACTGATTTTGAGTTTGGTCCCCAAAAGCTTAGCCAAAACGTTTCTACTTTTAATAGAAACTACTCACAGATTACTTCGTAAAGATACCAGATTCAAATGACTATTTATGGGAACAATAGTGAGGTTGCTTATTCTAAGAATTAAGTGACTCAGGAAGACAAAATTGCTGTATGTGTTTGGTACTTAGTTGCTCTAGGCCTACCCGGATCTTGCAGGTGAGTAATCAAGCACCCAACGTGCACGCAGGCTATCAGAGTGTGCTTTGTTTTATTATTCATTTATTTATTTATTTTACAGATGGACTGCCACAAAACAACATTGTACTAAAACAAAAATTGACTTTATCAGATGAGTGTCTGGTACCAGTAAGAAATAAATATACATCCCAAAGAGGAGTTGAGAAGCATTTGTATTCAGGGGATGTGGTGACTTCCATTGTGGTTTCTACTTAACATTCAGCCTACAGTAGCCCTGCGATTTTCCTGCATGCTGTTTAATTCTCAGGGAGATGAGTGATGGAGCCTTTGTAAAGCAGGTGCCCAAGGCATAAACATGAGAATAATAGGCAGGTGTGGCTGTTGGCAGTCAGAGATGAGAGGCTAAGAATTAGAACAGATGTGAATTAGTAATGAAATAGTTCAGAATATTCTCTGCCTTGATTCTCGGCTATTTGCATTAAATGCCTCGTAGCTGGAGAAAGAAAAAGTGAAAAATTTCCACTTAAAATATGAACAGATGTTAAAAAACCTGGGGTTCAGAAGTTACACCTTTCTGAATCTGGCTTTAATCTCCTGGCCCTCATTTATGAGTTGAACTTTATCAGATGGAAGTTATAGGAGAATAGATGAAAATTATGTATTAGCTCGCAGTAATTTTTTTAAAAAAAGTTTATTCTATTTGGGAGAGAGAATGTGTGTGGATGCATGTGAGAGGACAAGAGAGAAAATGGCTCCAACAAGGTCCCATCACACTGAGACCCTTTTCCTCCAGCCCTCCCAACTTGGCAGATCTAGTACACCCTGGTGTGCATTGTGTGTATTTTCAGGTCAACTCCTGATCCAAACCTGCAGTCAACCATGTGGCTTCCAGCCCTGAAGTTCAGTACACTGGCTGTTCACCAAGGCTAGCCAACCCTCAGAAGTTTTATTCAGAGTCAACACAGTCCAAAATAAAATTGTACGTTATTCAGCAACCATAATTTACGCATGGACCAATTTAAGAGCAGGATTAGAGAACTCCTCCTATTCTTCATTGTACCTTTAGCTTTCAATCTAACTTCGATGACTAACCTCAAATACAATTCAAATACAATTCAAAAAATTGGCCACTTAAAAAAATAATGGAAAGCAACATTATTTTTTCCGAAATTATAAAATGCATCTCTCCCTCTCCTGATAAATTTGTTTTCACTAAACGTACAGAAAAGAAAATTCCTAACCTTGTAGTTCCTTTTTTCTCCTCATAGAATGTCTCAATTTGGAGAATTGACTAATTTTTTCATAATTTTGTTTTGTTTTTGTCATAGGGCATCTGTGCTCACCAGACAGAGACAGTGAAAGGGGAAGTGAGAAATCACCCCTCAGTGGGGATGGCCATGCCATAATTGCTTTTCCTCCATTCTTCTCTTAATATTTTGGGCATAGACAAATGCACCCAGCATGATTTTCAAGCCATTGGATCCAGGACTCAAACCACGGTTAGCCATGTGGGAGTCTAGCACCTTAACCATGCCATCTGCTGCCTCCTCCCCCTGCTGCCTCCTCAATTCTTAAGAATATGGGAGGGAGGGTGAAAGAGATAGAGATGGAGAAAGAGAGGGAGAGCTGAAAGAGAGATCACAAGCATCAGAAGAAATTTTTGGCCTTATAGAAAAAAGTTTTTTTAAATGGCTCTATTTATTGGGAATAGACAATGGCAGAAGAGTAGCTCAGTGCCCTTTGAGGCTGGATCCTGGTTGAGGTCCTCAAACCTCCCTGTGCATGGTGGATACACGTGCGTGCCCTGGTCTGGGCTAGTTGAGGCTGGGGGCAGATTGCAGCATAAAGACCCTGGGGGAGATTCTGTTTTCCTGCTCCTCTGTCTTTCTCTGTCCCTCTCTCCCTTTCTTTCTCTCTCATGTCCAAAATAAATAAACTTAAAAAATGGTTGGACATTTAAATAGGCTAGTTCTTTTTGTAGTTATAAATGGTACCTATAAAAGCAGAGTTTATAACTCTATTTCCAGTGATTCATTAAGGTCATTGATTCTGCTGTGCCCTGTGCCAGGCACTGGTACTTTAGGCCAGTACAGTCATACCAAAACATAGCAGAGAAAAAGACCGAATAACCAATAGCTATAAACCCATATGAGGGAAACAATGTTAGAAGTACACACAAGGTGAGATAGGATTTAGGAGAGAGAACAGTTGATTAATTCTGTTACTGAGAAAGTCAGAGAAGGCTTCACAGAAGTGACAGACTAACAGGATTTTAGGTGATGATGCATTTTTTTGTGGGAACACTGAGTGTGGGAGGTACACCAGCAAGAGTGAGCATTAATGTGAGACAGACAAGACCCAGTCTGCATTTTTGAAAACTTATTCTGCTGGTCGTTAGGGTGGCTCAGGGGAGTTATCCCTAGATTTGGAGACCAGCAGGAACATTCCAGGGAGATGATAATTATACTAGCTTCATGGGGGAGATGGAGGAGTCTACAATGACTTGTAGGTTGTCTAGCCTTGGCGAATGTTGGTGTCACCAACATAGAAAATGAATACAGAAAAGTCCATTTTCAGTCTTAGGATGAGAAATAATTTTACATTATATTATGGTAGGTTTAAAGTGTGTGTGTGTGTTTGTCATAGCTTATATATTTTAAGACATGTAGGTCCTTTTCTTAAGCTTTGTTTTCTTTTCTTTCTTTCTTTCTTTCTTTCTTTTTTTTTTTTTTTTTTTGGATAAGCACATACACTTACCAGGGGGAAAAAGAGAGAGAAAGAAAGAAGGAAAGTGAGAAGTCACCCCCTAGGGGGGATGGCCATGCCACAGTCCCTTCTCTTCCATTCTCTCTGGATTTGGGGCACTCACACAAACACAAATGCAAATACTCCCAACATGATTTTCAAGCCACTAGGTCTGGGACTTCTGTGAAATGGGCCATAGAGGACCCAGCCACCTTAACCTCTGCACGACCTGCTGGCCTAAGACATCTTAGTTGCTAAGTTGGAGGGGGAGTTGATGAAGACAAGACAGGACATTTAGTTTTACAAATTAGAAATTCTTAGAACTTGAAATGAAGAATAGAAAGGGTACTGTCTTTTTTGTGTGTGTGCGTGTGGAGGTTTTTGCTATAGGGCACGTGTGCGCACCAGAAAGACAGAGAGACAGAGAGACAGAAAGCGAGAAATCAACCCCCAGGGGGGATGGCCACACTGCAATCCCTTCTCCTTCATTCTCCTCTCGGGACCTTGGGCATGCACACACATGTGCCCGGCGTAAGTTTAAGCCACCAGGTCTGGAACTCAAGCCGCAGTTGACTACATGAGAGTTCAGCGACATAGCCATTATGCTAACTGCTGGTCCCCTGTCTTTCTTTTTAAAGAATTATTTTATTTAACTTTACTTATGTATTTTAACTTGACCAGAGTGTGTGTGAGAGAGAGCAAGAAAGCAAATTGCCAGGTCTGGGACTCAAACCATGGTCCACCGTGTGGAAGTCCAGTACCTTTAACCACCACACCACCTGCTGTGGTGTCTTAATAGAAGATTCACCTACATGGGAAGGCCATTTGGAATTATTTTTCTTAAGGCAGTTTACCCTTGTTGAGAGCCTCCTGCCTCAACAACAGCCCAGCTGTGACTCCAGGCGTATGACATTATGCCAACTCTTCTGACAAGGTCTTGCTGTGTTGCCCAGGTACTCCTTGAGCTTGCAGTCCTCCTGCCTCAGCCTCCTCAGCTGCTGGGATTTCAAGTACATACCACCAGGGCTGACCTTCAGATGGTCAGGGCCCCATGTGGTCCCAGCTTATGGAGCATAGCTTCTGAGCATTGACTACCTCAGCTGGCCCCAGGTTTGCTTTGACGCCTACATGTTTACAAATACCTCAGCTGGAAAGTTTGAAAAGCTAAATTTGTGCATGATTTAGGTATGGGATGAGACAAACTAGCAAGGAACTCCAAATATTTCAGAAAGGAGTGGGATAGATGAACAGTTCCAACATCCTGAGTGGTGCGTGCTGTGACATAGGAAGGGTGTCATGCCATGGGAACCTGTGGTTGGGCCCTGAATGACTGGAGAAGAGTGGGGAGTGCACAGAAGAATTCATGGAGATGATGATGAAACAAAGTCTCTGAGAGTCTAGTAGGTACAGAAAGGAGAAATGGGTTTTAGATGAGGACAACAGAGAACATTGAGGTAGTCCAAGGTGATTCCCAAGGGAGGGGCAGCACACTGAAAGTGACGAAGCCCAGTGACTCAGCTGGGCTTCAGGAAGAAGGCCTTGGGTTTCCAATGAAATGGTTAGGATTTTCTCCTGTAGTTCATGGAAGATTATGGAAGAATATGAACAAGGGCGTCACAAGATTCTCTGTTTCTCCCCATGAGCCACTATCCTAGTGGCAGTCTGAAAAATGTAAAGGAAAGCTTTATGATGACAGGTAGGAAGAAACACATACATGTATCCAGAAACATTGCATATATGTGCAGTCCAAGGAGAAACAGGGACTTTCATTTCTGACCTTTGTTTTTGTTTGTTTGTTGGTGCTCACTTAATTTTGTACCCAAAGCTAGGACTGAAGGTTATAATTACACATTCTGAGCATTTTATTTCTAAGTATTTGCCTTCCATTATCAATGTGCTATATTCTCATTTGCTCTGAAACCAGGATCTAAATTAGTGACAACAGATTTACTTTCAGGTAACTATTTGATAGGGTGAGGCCATGGTACTAAAATTAATCTGATACTAGGACCAGCAGATGATGTAATGGTTATATTGCTGGGCTCCCACATGGCCAACCACAGTTCAAGTCCTGGACATGGCAGTTTGAAATTTATGTCGGGCACATGTGTGTGCATGCCCAAAATCCCGGGAGGAGAACAGAGGTGAAGGGATTGTGGCATGGTCATCCCCTCAGAGGGTGATTTCTTGCTTTCTGTCTCTCTTTGTCTCTCCAGAGAGCACATGGGCCCTATAGCAAAAATCTGTCTTAAAAGAATTAATCTGATACTTGGTAAACTCATATTCTTTTGTGACTTTTTGCCATATTTTAGCTGCTCTTTTAATTCAACAAAGGGATTTCTTTTCATTCAACAGTAAATTATTTCCTGTCCTCTTCTATGACAGATATTGTGCTAAGCACAGTTATCAACCTGTGAACCTTTGGTTTTTCAGCAGTTGAAAGGAAAATGTTTAGTGTCCATACATATGATTATCTGGAACAGTGTAAGAGGAACAGAGGAGGCTGGGAAATAGAAGATGATTTATCCTATACAGAGTGTTCAGGATTTTTATGAAGGGCTTTATTGTAAGAAGGAGAAAGAAGGGGAAGAGAAAGCATTTGGGGTAAATATACCTCGATACATAACTACATTGAGTAACTTACTTATTCCCATGTTTAAGAATGTGTCTACTCTCAGGGTCCCCTGAATGTTAAGATTTGGTCTTTGTTATTTTTGCGTCCTGTCATTTAATATGGCATCTGAAACATTGTTGGCAT
>NW_006159773.1:5048342-5056024 GCF_000334495.1 Tupaia belangeri chinensis
TTGTTAAATGTGGAAACACCTAACTTTCCTCAAGGAGTTAGGATTTCTATTCATATCCTAACCTCACTAGTTATACATAATCACTGCACCAGAGTCTAAAGCTATACTTTGTGGCGCATCACTTTAATTTTTAGAGAGAGACATTTCCTGAGTGGCACAGTTCATTTTGGTTTCAAGCTACTATTGTATATTAACAAAATGATGCCTTTCAAAGATGTATACAATTATAGTGTTTGTCAGGGGACTATTAATCTACATAGAATGTGAATTAGCATCTGTTACCAGGGACTCTTACTCATTCTAATGTCTTTTTTTTTTTTTTTTTTTGCTAGAGGGCGCGCTCTCCAGAAAGACAGAGAGAGACAGAGAGACAGGGAGACGGAAAGTGAGAAATCACCCCCAAAGGGGGATGGCCATGCCGCAATCCCTTCTCCTCCATTCTCCTCTCGGGATCTTGGGCACGCATGCACACGCGCCCAGCGTGAGTTTAAGTCACCGGGTCCAGGACTTGAACTGCGGTCGACTACATGGGAGTTCAGCAACATAGCCATTATGCTAACTTCGGGTCCCCATTCTAACGTCTTTAATCTCCTTCGAATTCTGATAACATTGGCACATCCTTGTGAAACTGCGTGTGAGCTGATATGAAACCCTGCCCCTCACTCAAAGCCAGTTCTCGAGAGTGTTGGTGGAAGGGAAGGGTAGTTTTATTCAAAAGGCCAACGACCTGTGGCACGATGGTGGACTAACATCCACAGACCAACTCCCCAGGACCAGTCTGACAAGAAGGTGTTTTTGTTTTTTGGCTAGAGTGCACATCAGCTCACCAGAGAAAGAGTGAGAGAGAGAAGGCGATAGAGAAAGAGACGGAGAAGAGAAAGCACACACCCCCCCCCAAGGGGAATGGTCATGTCGCAGTCCCTTATCCTTCATCTCTCCCTCTCTTCAGGATTTGGGGCACCCAAGCATACACATCTGACATGTTTCTCAAGCCACAGCTGCTCAGTGGGCCATGTGGGATTCTGCTGCCTTAATTGTCAGGCCAAAGGGAGGCTGTTTTGCCCAACACAGCAGTTCATCATTTCCTTGAAATTGGCTTAGGAGACTTATTGAAGTCAGGGTTGTTTTTTCCAGCTGCAGCTGTGTGGTGAAACCAGAAGTTTTTTTCTCAGTAGGTCAGCTTTCTAGATTTGAGGCCTACCAGGCTCTGCAAAGTCTCAACAAAACTATGATCAGTTCCTGCAAGCTAAGTACTAAACCGACTTTGGGCCAAGCAAAGAAAACCAGCTAAAGGTCAGTCTACAGTATTTTATTTAGCTTGTGGTGTTGAATTTAATATGCAATTGCTTTGATTCCTCTTGTAGCCCATCTGTACTCGATCTTTTCATTAATTAACAAGGTTTCAGAGTAGTCATCAAACTTGGATAGATAGCCAGCAAAATGTTTATAAAATAAGAGCTTTAATTAAAATACTGAGTCCAAGGGCCATAGCTTACTGTTTTGGGAACACTCTGCTTTTTTGAGTTTTACATACAGCAGGACTTCAAAAAAGTTCATGGAAAATGTATATTATGGAAAGAACTCCCTGCATTTCAAATATTTTGCATCAAAATAAACTCATACTTTAATTCCATTTCCCATGGACTTTAAAAAAAAATTCCCTCAAATCTAGTTCTATTTAGAGAGGAGGGGTCGAGACTGAGTCAGGAAAACAAAAGCGTTAAAGAAAAGCTGTGTTTGTTGGAACTGTCCGAAGAAATGGCGAGTGACTTCAACAAGAGCTTGCGGAAGTTTAAAATAAAAACACAGCTTTGAAAGGGTCTTTATAGAAAGTGTTTTCCTTTTCCTCACTTGGGGTGACCTGCAGATCCCAGTGCCACAAAGGGACAAGGAGAGCTCAAATGAAAGCCTACTTGGAGATCTTTGGGGGCTCACGTTTCAAGTTTGGGATTATCTGCTTGAAAGAGCTAAGATTAAAAAAAAGAAAAATAACTCCGTCAATATCCAGTGGGTGCCTGGTGTTATATTCTGTTGCACTGGTACTTAATAAAACAAAATTTCTACCCCTAAAGCCTTCACGGATTAATAGACTAATTGCCTTTCTGGTGAGTGATATAGCAGAAGCATGTGCACGTTTCTAGGGGAAATGAGGAAGGAGCAAACATTGAAACAAAATCTAACGGGTGGAGAAAAGGAGAATTACTGAACAAAATCTAGCTTCAGAAAACCTGCTAGGAGCTTTTGTATGTTATTTAGTATTGATTAGCTAAGAAAAAAGATATCTGAAAATGAACTACCTAATCTTTATTTCAATTCCAAATAAAAAAATGCTCTTACATAAATGCAGAGTTTGCATAGCCTTAGTTTACTGTTACTAGTTTATTAGTGATGGAAGAACTCTGTGCTCTACATTTTGAGTGCGATAGGTATTTTTTATTCCTTAAAGTTTTTACTTTTACAAGTAAACAAAACCTTTCATTTTTGTAATTTTTCCAAAAAAGTATTTCTACATTTATTTAAAAATGACTATAGTATAATTAACTTTTTAAAAATTTGCCTGCTTGGGGCCAGTGGGAGGGTTGCCACCTCTACCCTTAACTTGGGTTCCCTAAACCTCAGTGAAGTCATCCTGTTGGCTCTGGTTTCCTTCTCTTCAAAGAGGGAGTGGGAGCTGAGAACACAAAGATTCTTTCCTAGTAGAGGAAGAAAATTGTTACCAGAAAAAGATGACTTAAAATGAATTCATTTGAAAGGGTATACACAGTTTCATAGTTAGTGTTCTAGAATGTCTTCTGAAAAATTAAGCTAACAATGAAAAAAAAACTGTGTTGTGGCTCAGTGGGTGGCATGGTAGTTAAAGCACTGGATTCCCACATGGCTGACCACATTTTGAGTCCCAACCTAGAGGCTTGAAAATCCCACCGGGCACTTTTGTGAGCATGGCCAGCATCCCTGGAGGACAATGAAGGAGAAGGGATTATGAATTACCCCTGGGGCGGGGGGAATTTCTCACTTTCTCTCTCTCTCTCTCTGGCAAATGCACGTACCCTGTAACCTTAAAAACTATGTTTTGTTTTACTTATGCAATTTAGGTTGATATTCCACTGTGTACTTATTCTAAGAATAAACAGATTTCAGATTCTTAGAATACACACGAGTGGTTTTTTTAACATGGACACTGCAGGGTAACATATAGCATTCATTCCACATTTACTTTTTCATAGTTTCATAGAAATGGTCAGTTTTACAAAATTATTTGAGAGTTTTAATACTTTTTTCCCCCCAAGGTTCTCTGTCAGTCCCATGATTTCCAAATATCCACCTGAAGCTCCTAGAATCTTACTGCTCCTACCTGTCTTGTCTTTTCAGTTAGCTGACCCAGCGTAAACCAATTATCATTTCTCAATGGCTGCACACAGATTCCGAGTGTTCTGCAGACCCCACCAGCACCTTGCCTTTCTCAAGATTCTCGGTTTGTAGTGTTAATTATATTTCCAGATCCCAGCAAGGCTGGCATGGTTAAAGAGCTGGGAAAGTAAGACTGAGAGGGATTTTAGAGTCAGAGTTGCTTTGTGTGTTAAGTCAATTTCATGGGCAAGTAGTTTTGAATTACATTTGTATTTATTTCTCTATTCAAACCCCAAACATGCAGTTACATAATGATGAGTTGGATAGTGCTTCTTATTTGTGTAAACTTTGGTTCTAGCCCTGGTGCGGCTAGGTTACTATTCTGCTATGTACTCATACTTAGAATAAAGAGATTTGACAGCGAGTGCTGTTGACTTGGTTGAATGTGTCTAACTTTGACCAGGTTGTTGCTTTTTGGGAGACTGCTACTAAAACAAGGCAGAGTCCCAGGTGGCAGCTTTTGAACACTTCAGTTGCTCCTGAGGCCTGAGCCTGTCACTGGGGCATCCTGCTGCTCTGTGATCTGCAACCACCAGGGCAAAGACAGATGGTGAAAGAGTCAATGTTAGGTGGGGAAAAAAAGCAAAAGAGAACAGGGAAGTCATTAAGAGTCAATTTCATGGAAGTTCTAAAATATAAGCAAGTGTTTGGATTTGATGAAATCTGCAGGATTGAATTGGTCTCCTAGAGAAACTGAGACCTCTAGATTTCTTTCTTTCTTTCTTTTTTTTTTTTTTTTTTTTTTTTTTTGAGGAGTTTTTGCTATAGGGTGCATGCGCTTCCCAGAAAGACAGAGAGACAGAGAGACAGAAAGGGAGAAATCACCCCGCCCTCCCAGGGGGATGGCCACGCCACAATCCCTTCTCCTCCATTTCTCCTCTTAGGATCTTGGGCACACAGGCGCAAGCACACAGCCAGAGTTCAAACTGCCGGGTCCAGGACTTGAACAGCAGTTGACTACATGGGAGTCCAGTGACATAGCCATTACGGCAACTGCTGGTCCCCGAGACCTCTAGATTTTAGTAGGTATATTGAAAAACGAATGAGCAAAGGAACCAATGAGAATGTCAGCTCTCTGCCCACCACTGGAGGAGGAAGCAGACTCTGGTGTGCACGTACTCTTGAAGCTGAGTCAAGGTAGAGTGCCTAGCATTTCCATTCAGCAGAACCACTCCTATGAAAACATCTTACATACTTTCTTCCATTTCACCCAATTGTGGGCAGGTAGGAATAACTGCAGTGAACTGTTCCTTCATTTTCCTTTTCTCAGTTTCTTTCCTTTGAATGTTCAGATATCCTTTTCTCTGCTCTGTATTCCGTCTAATCCATTTCTACCTATCCCTGTCCACTCATATTAGCATCATCACTCCATTGCTCCTATCCTCTTGGGTTGTCTCTAGCACTGTAGCTATGTTTTTTGTTTTCTTTTTTTTCCCCCAGAATTAGATCTTTGTTTTCTCAAAGAATAAGAATTTTTATTGTGTAGGCTTTTCTTAGATTTTTCTTGACTTATTATTACTATATTTTAGAAAGTATGTTAATTCCCTGAAAGATAAAGCTGTTGTCCAATGATTCTAGAGGTAAATGTTAAGTCAAAATGAATCAGCACCCTCATTCCCCAAATTCTCTGAACACATCCAGCAAAGCAGTGTTGGGGGGGGAATAAAAAAAGAGGGTTGAGAAGAGAGGGAGGGGATGAACATTCAAAGGACAAAAGAGAAATACAGCATACATTTTAGCAGTTAAAACAATGATCATAGCTGAGTGGATCCGTCTTATGTATCACCACACAGTTTTCAAAAGCTCAATAAAGGACAGTGATGAACCATATCAAATTCAGCTATTAGGTTTTCTGGCAGCATAGACAATGATTTACTCTTTTATTTTAAATAGAATGTTTGAACTAGAGATTTTGGTTTGAAATTTCTTTTAAATGCAATTTTGCTATGTAGCTAAGGAAGTTTTTAAAAATGAGGCATTGGATGAGTGATGATGTAAGAAATAGGATGAGCTTGGAACAAGGCACAAATTACAGAGAGCAGATGAGGTCGAGATGGGCTAAAGAGGAGTCTTACTCAAGACCCTGCTGTTAAATACTGTAATACTGTTTGTTTTTAATCTGGCTTTTGATTTTATTTTCTCTATTAAGCATTTCAAAGACATTTAGTTTTATATCCATTGTTAATTATTTATAAAGTGTTTTTAATTTTGCATGTATTATGTTAAATGGTATTTATTTTTGTTTTCATAAAATATTGATTTGCTGAACCTAGTAGTAAGATTCTACTGAATGTTTAAATATTGTGAGGGGGAACTTCAAGATTAAATGTTAGACTAGGCTTTGAGTTTTGTATTGGCTCTGTCACTCTAGTTGTGTGATACTTGGAAGTTTAATAGAATATTTAAGGTTCTTAAATTATTTATTTATTTATTCATTTCTTCTGAGAGGAGAGAGACAGCACCCCCAACAGGTCCTGCTGCTGCCATCCACTCCCAGGTCTAGGCTGCCCTGGGTCTTGGGTGTGTGTGTATCTGGCATACTCAAAGAGGTCCCCATGTGAACACAGAACCTTCCTGTGTCGGCCAGTCTCACAGTGTCATCTTTTACTGCTGCACCACCATCTGGCCACTAGTTTTTACTTATTGATCTGTAAAATGTATCACTGTACAGAGAAACTGAACCATGTATTTATATTTTAACGTATTTAGCACAAAGTATATGATTAATATATTAATACATTAAAGATCCACATTTTTATATCCATTTGTTGAAACATTTTTACATAAATTCTAACAACATAATGCTTCTTAAAATAGAAATTATGTATGTATATGTATGTGTGTATATATATATATATATATAAAAGAGAGAGAGAGAGCAAGCGAAAGTGAGAAAGCAAGCTGCCAAGTCTGGAACTCAAACTATGGTCGGCCATGTGGGAATCCAGCATTCTCAACCACCATACCACCTGCCAGCCCCAAACATGCTTTTCTTACCTTGGCTTCTGAAATAGCCTCGAGGACAAACTCTGCTGACTTTAGCACTTTACAAGCTGCCTTTGTAGAACATCTGTAATCCTTCTATATTTGCAACCTTTGTGATCATTGAGTGAACCTCAGGAAACAGAAGAGGTGAGGTCATCCAAGAAGCTGCCAGCCCCAAAGCTTCTGTGCAGGCCCCTCTTGGATTTCAGTCTTCCACACTGAGTCCTGAGAAGGAGGAAGTCTCTTCTCAGGGGAGTCTCTTACTCTCTCCTGTTCCATTCTCTCAAATTTCTTAATATCCTCACAGTAACTGGCTGGAAGCCCACATCCTTCTATATTGAAGCTTCCCTTTTTTTTTTTTCCTCCCCCAGCAAATTAGAACCATTCCCAGAGGGCAGTGTGATGTGAACATAGAGTCACTAGCCTGTGGACATAGTTCTGAAGTTGAATCTAGCTTCAGAAAATTTCAGTCCCTTATCGTTTACCTTCGTTTCCTCGTTTATGTTTTTTACCTTTACTGTTTCCTGCTCCTCCTTAGAAAGCATTCCGTCAAACATATGCTTCCCAGGCACAGATTTAAAAGCTAGCACATTAACTCACATTTCCCCCCTTCTAAGTACAAGCCCTGTAAAAGAAGTCTTTAACCTTTTACTACTCAGTGAGTGCTCCTGAACCAGCAGCCTGGGCATCATCTGAGAACCTGCAAACAAGGCAGCATCTCAGAACTGATGACTCATAACCTACATGTGAATAAGATTGGTGGGACCAGCAGGTACCATAGTGGTTAAGGCACTGGACTCCCACATGGCTGAATATGGTTTGAGTTGTGGACCCAGTGGCTTAAAACTCACTGGGCGTGTGTGCCTGTGTGCCTGCATGCCCAAAATCCTGAGAGGAGAATGGAGAAGGGATTCTGGTGGTCATGCCCCTTGCGGGGTGATTTCTCACTCTCTTTCTCTCCAGCATCACGCACTCCCTATAGCAAAAGTCTCTCAAAACAACCAACCAAACAAACAAAAAACGAGACCCCTTTGTCATATGTGTGCACATAAAGCCATGGAAGTATCGACTTAACTCTTGGAAACTTCTCCTTAAATTGGGAATCATAATATAGCACTTCCGTGGTCAAAAGTAATAAATAAGTTTTTCCGTGCTCAGTGTTTGATACGGAAGCCTGGAAGAAAGGGAGACTCCCCTGTTAAGGAGAATGGAATGGGTACTTTTGTTGCTGTCTGCCTGCCCATGAAGGCTGATGGAAGAAGCTTTCAATATTGAAGGGAAATGTAGGG
>NW_006159773.1:5056055-5058596 GCF_000334495.1 Tupaia belangeri chinensis
CCTGTCCCACAGAGAAGAGCAGACCGCTGCAGACACTTGTCCACTCTTGGGAACAAATTATTCAGAGTGGGAGCAGGGCCAGCTTCAGCCATCTCAGGAAGCTGAGCCAGTGCCGCTTCCCCAAGGTCGTAAGAGTGCCCCACCTAGGTCATTGAGTCACAAGGCCGGATCGGTGTGTTGGCATGTTTCTTTCCTGAATGGTGAAAATCCTTCTTGCTTTGTACATCGACAACCCATCAGAAGGGGATTACCCTTTAGGATCCTAGTAGACAAGGAGAATTCCACTGAGTCCTGCCCTGAAGTTGAGGACAACCGTGAGAGAGGATATTATCCAGTCTAGCAGGATTTCTCTGCCAGTCCTTTCGTCTAAAAATACATGTTGATCATCTACAGTCTCTAAAATACTTTATTGAAAACTGTTTTCCTTTAATCCAAAATGTGTTTTTTTGGCATGGTTTTCCACTCATTTTAATTCAGGGTGCTCTTAGTGCTGCGTCTCCCGAAGGGACACCCTGTAACTAGGTCTTGCCTTTGCACCCGCGGGCTGGCAGAAGACGGGAGTGGCCAGTGCAGAACCACCTTTAGCACATGGCTGAAGGCTGCTGTGATTTTATACATTGGGCTTTTCACATCCTGAAGTAGGAACTGGGACTCGGTGCCACGTGCTGCTGCTTGTATTTCCTTTTCTATTCTAAAGAGAGGAAGGAGCTCCTTTGTGAGAGGCATGTTCTTGCACAGAGGTTGTCACCACCAGGAAGACTGTAAGATGCTGTTAAAGTTGTTCTTAGGCCTGCTGTGTGTTGTTAGTGGCTGCGCATAATGTAGGCAGATGCCCCGGTGCCTGGACGTAGAAATGAGACAGGAAGAAATGCTTCTGGTGCAACTTAGAGCATGTGCATTACAAACAATGGCACTTAACAGTAGCAAGATGCGTAGAGAAACTGTGAACAAGTTTTTATATTTTAATGTCAGAGATGGCTGTGTGTTCACTTACATTGCTCACATAGATGCCAGTATGTAAATGTGTCAACGGGCCTCCTATCCGCCATGAAAGCTAATGCATGGATTTTTGAGTACTAACACAACTGATCCCTGTAAAATATTATATATTATATTTCAAACAAACTTGAAATTTTCAATGATAATTGGTCTTTCCAAATCAGATCATTTGGGACTTACATGTTTTCTTTTTGAAGATGTTGTTAAAACTGCATACTAGTTATGCACGTTACACTTTATGTTGACATTTCCAGTCCATGGGTACATAAAGATGTAGAACTGAGCTGTGGCATAATCACCATTTCTAGAATATATATATATGTATATGTACACACACACACAATATACACACACAAATAAATATATTTATATATATTTTCCGAATGTGTATATATATATATACTGGAATAAATAAATAAATAAATAAATAAATTACATTTTATATATATGTAATACACACACATTTATATATACATAAAGATGTTTAGGGGACCAGCAATTAGCATAATGGCTATGTCGCTGGACTCCCATGTAGTCTACTACGGTTCAAGTCCTGGACTCGGTAGTTTAAACTCACGCCAGGTGCATGTGCGTGCATGCCCAAGATCCCCAGAGGAGAATGGAGGAGAAAGGATTGCAGCGTGGCCATCGCCCCTGGGGCGTGATTTCTTGCTTTCTGTCTGTCTCTCTCTGTCTGGCGAGCGCACACGCCCTATAGCAAAAAAGAACCTCTAAAAAAAAAAAAAAAGATCTTTAGAACTGAGCTGTGACATATTTACCATTTCAGGTGATTAAATATATATAATATATATATATATGCAGTACACACACAAACACACACATACACATATATAAATATATTTATTTACATCTTGATCCATGTATGAGATATTTTTGTTTTCATTCAGGTTATAGAAATCTCACATTCCTTGAAGCTATACTCAGGCGTACTCTGCATTTATTTTACTCTTATTTGCCCAGATTTGATTACTGCACTCAAGTGCACCATAAACAATATGTTTGGGTTTTATGCCTGCTGTCTGGTTCCTGAAAGTGCCAAGCTTAGCAGGATTACACTTGATGATCATTGCTTTGTAGATGACAGATTTTATCCATTTCAAAACAACATGGATAATGATAATGCATGGCCTGTTTTTTTGTATTATGGCTGGAATTTGCCTTTTTATTATTTCACTGTCCTGAGGCAACCTTAATAATTCTGGTCTTTCCTTCATACTCAACCCTTCACATACTTGACTAGAGCTATCTTGGCTCCCTAAAGCCACCTTTGCTTCTCTTAAGACATCTACATTTTCGGGACTAGCAGTTAGCATAATGGTTATGTCGCTGAACTCCTATGTAGCTGACTGCAGTTCAAGTCCCAGACCCGGTGGCTTAAACTCACGCCAGGCATATGTGCATGCTTGCCCAAGATCCCGAGAGGAGAATGGAGGAGAAGGGATTGCAGCATGGCCATCCCCCCTGGGGGGAGATTTCTTGCTTTCTATCTCTCTGTCTCTCTCTCTTTCTGGCAAGTGCACG
>NW_006159773.1:5058627-5064523 GCF_000334495.1 Tupaia belangeri chinensis
CCCACGCACCCTAAAGCAAAAAAAAAAAAAAAAAAATGTCTACATTTTCTTCAACCACTTCCTAATGCTCTGGTTTTTAGAACTTTCTCTGACCCAGGTCTCTCTTCACCATCTACTCTGGTTATACATTGTATTATATTGAATATTGGTTTGGGTTCTTCACCCTTTGCTATAGCCACACACAGAGTATACTGCTTCCCCAATAACACTTGAACTTAAGCTGTTTCTTATCACTTGCTTTTGTTAATGGAATGTGGTTGGGAATGACAGGATGCCAGTTCTGAGACTAGGTCTTAAGAAGTCACCAGGTTTTAGGACCAGCAGTTAGCATAATGGCTATGTCACTGGACTCCCACGTAGTCAACCATGGTTCGCGTCCCGGACCTGGTTGCTTAAACTCACACCACCAGGCACGGGTGCATGCGTACCCAAGATTCCGAGAGGAGAATGGAGGAGAAGGGATTGTGGCGTGGCCATCCCCCCCGGAGGGTGATTTCTCGCTTTCTGTCCCTCTGAAAAAAAAAAAAAAAAAAAAGTCATCAGGTTTTAATTTTCCGTTTGCATCTATACCATTCCATAAGCAAAGCATGCATCAATTAGATTGCTGGTCCACAGGGGAATGAGAAATACATGCAGCCACCCCGGCTTCAGCCTGCAGCTTAGAGTCAAGTCCCTGCTCTGCCCAATGAAGGTCAGTAAAGTCCTCCCAAGTGACCCAAGGAAGTATGTGAAAAAAAGTTTATTGTTGTATGCAAATAAGATTTTGTGGTTATTTGTTAAAATAATAGATGACTGACACAGGCTCCTTCTGGTTAATGTTAGTTTCCAGGAAAAAAGATGTAACTGACTGACCAATATAATATATGTAATTTTTTTCTTTTGGACACTTAGGGCTGAGTATCCCTGCAATTTCCCAAGAATGTATCTACATAGGCCACAGGGCTGTGAAATGTTCAGTGTTACAGTGTTGTGGAATGCATATCTTGTGTGTTGTCTTAGATGGCACTTGGCTTTTCTATGGTCAAGATCAAAAGATTCGTGGCTCATATAGACAGATCTTGTCTTTTGCTCACTTGGTTGAACTTTTTGAATATAATCTAAGTACATAGATTCCCATTAAGCTTCAGATTTGTCATTTGGCTATTTCTAAAAGTACATCTCATGAAATGGTAGACCTCTGTGATTTTCCTTAAGAAAAAAGTCTATGGTCAAATAAATTTGTAGAAATATTTCAAGGCTGGCACCAAGGTCTGGTATTAAGGGAGCTGGATCCCACATGGCCAGCTGAGTAATTTGAGCTCCAGACTTGGCAGCCTGTGAAAGATACCAGGCGTGTGTGTTCGCATCCCCAAATCCGGATAGGGTGGGGAAATGGAGGAGAAGGGATTGTGGAATGACCATGCCCCATTAGGAGGAACGGTCTTCCTCCCCCCTCTCTGTTTCTCTCTGGCAATCACACATGTAGTCTGGCTGATGTTTTTTAAAAAGGTATTTTTGTCTTACAGTTTTCAGTGACCTTTAGGTAGTAAAAAGTTCCGAGGAGTTCTACAGTTAAAAAATCAATTTAAACTTTATTTGTCCAACATTTTCCATATTTGTTTGATTCTTGAATTATTTTTGAATTCTAGTGATTATGCTTAATATAGTTTGTGAATTGCTAACTTGGTTTATCAGATCTTTTTATTTTGAGATACTGTTTTCTTTTCATTTCTTTCTTTCTTTTTTTTTTTTGAGAGAGAGATTTTTGCTCTAGGGCACATGAGCTTGCCAAAGAGGCAGAAAATAAGAAATCTGCCCCCCAGGGAATGGCCACATGTAATCCCTTCTCCGTCTTCCTCTCAGGATTTTGGGCGTGCACACACACACACACACACACACACACACCTGGTGTGAGTTTTAAGCTGCCAGGTCTCGAGCCACAGTTGGCCCTGTGGGAAATCAGCAACATGACCATGACATCATCTGCTGGTCCCTCGAGATACTATTTCAACATCTTCATAAATACTTAGGTATTTGATAGTTGAGATATTTATCTTCATCGAAGATACAGAGAAAAATGGTGAAAAGGGAATGACAAGCTACTAGGGATTTTACTTCATCTTTCTGTCCCATGATTATATGATATTCTCTGAATTGCATTGTTCAATCAGAAATTCTTTACCTACTTGACATATCATCCTTCCTATAGTATTTCAGTTTGCTTACAAAATTAGAATGAAATTATTATCTTGTTTCTTATTAAAGTTTGAAAAATCTAGTTTACAGTAAAGGTTATCTCTAGTACTTCATTGTACTTTAAAATTTGGGGGCTGCAGGTAGACAGTATTTCTTTTAGATTGTATAGAATTAAGTTGACAGTATCATTTCTATACTGGAAATCACAGTAATAGAACATTAGTTTCTGTTTTGCTCTTACATGTAATAACTTAGTGCACGAACTTTTATTTCTTTAAACTCGAAGTACATGCATAAGAAGGTACTATTCTCATCCCTCCTGGGGGGTGATTTCTCTCTTTCTGTTCCTCTCTGTCTGTCTTTCTGGTGAGTACACGTGCCGTATAGCAAAAAAAAAAAATGGGTCCACGGGCCGTAGAGAAAAAAAAAAAAAAAAAAAAAAAAGAGACAGAGAGAGAGAGAGAGGTAGGACCAGCAGTTGGCGTAATGGCTATGTTGCTGGACTCCCATGTAGTCAACACCAGTTCGAGTCCTGGACCCAGTGGCTTAAACTCACTCTGGGCACGTATGCGTGTGTGCCCAAAATCCAAAGAGGAGAATAGAGAAGAAGAGATTGTGGCATGGCCATCCCCCCTGGGTGGTGATTTCTCGCTTTCTGTCTCTTTATCAAGCACATACGCCCTATAGCAACAACAACAACAACAACAAAAAGTACTATTCTACATGATCAGAGATCTTGTTCAAAATTCTAGATTTTGTAGTTTTTTCAAAAATCTGACAGCAGAAATAATTTCTTCAAATGTAGAAGTTGGTCCAAATTAGTCTACATTGAAAGATTTTCTGCTGTTTCTAAGACTTCCACCATGAAATATTTCTTCTAAAAAAATGAAAATAGGAAGAGAATTCCTTACTTTTATATGTTTATTTGAATAAATATTAACTCTGGCTGGAAGCTGTTCTAAGTAAAGATATTTTCCTATTAATTATCCTGTCTGCAAATGAAAAAATGCAAACCATTAAAACTTGGGGATGTCATTAGGAGGAAGGTGAAAGAGCGTCATAAGTTTATATCTTTTACTTATAAATATGTCTTGTTCTTAGATAACTAATATGATATGCTCATATTCTTGGTGAATTATAGTAAAATGCCAATAAAATGGTTATACACCTAAGTTACTATAAATAAATACTTAAAGCTAAATAGAAGTCATTTATAACAGCTACTTCCTAATCACTCTTTAGGAAGAGTGTCAGGCTGTTTCTCTTCAGTTTATAGTGCCAAGAGTAGCAATATAAACAGGGTAGTTTTCTAATCCTTCATGCTGTCACTTCCTGAAACACTCTGGTTATATTACTGCCTGTTCATGTTTTCAATCCCACGTGTGTGACAGACTGCACATTGGGCAAGTGTTTGAAAGTGGCGTTAGAGATGGGTATTTGTTTTTTCTCTTATGAAGTAACTGAAATTAAAAAAAAAAAAGTTAGAAGTGTGAAATCTCTAGAGTTCATACATAGTGATGATTTATCCTACATTTGTCTTGAGGCTGAAATGCCCAGCCCTTACTATGGCCACTGATCACCCAATAGTGGTGATCTTTTAATGGAGTGCCATGGTTTATTTTGTTTGTTTGTTTGTTTTTAGAGGTTTTTGCTATAGGGCGCATGCGCTCGCCAGAGAGAGAGGGAGACGGAGAGATAGAAAGCACGAAATCACCCCCCAGGGGGGATGGCCACGCCGCAATCCCTTCTCCTCTCGGGATCTTGGGCACGCACGCAAATGCACCCGGCCTGAGGTTAAACCACCTGGTCCGGGACGCCAACCGCGGTCAACTACATGGGAGTCCAGCAACATAGCCATTATGCTAACTGCTGGTCCCTGGAGTGCCATGTTAAGAGTGAACAGAGAGATCAGCAAATGACATAATGGTTACATCACTGGACTCCAACATAGTTGACCATGGTTCGAGTCCAGGAGCTGGCAGCTTAAAACGCCCTGGGCATGGGTGTGTGTGCACCCGAAATCCCAAGAGGAAAGTGGAGAGAAGGGATTGTTGCATGGCCATCTGCCCCCTGGGGCGAGGAGTGATTGATTTCTTACTTTCTGTCTCTCTGTCTTTCTGGCACACCCTATAGTAAAAATCTCTCTGAAATAAAAAAAGAAAAAAAGAGTGAACAGAGGCACGGTGGTGATTCTTCAGAATGTTGTGTGTTAAATCGTTCATATGCATTTAAGAGTTGTTATTCCTGGTCTTCAGAAGCTTAAAATTTTTGTTGGGACTTAAGTAAGTGCTATCTTTGGCTTCTAGAAAGTGACAAGGAAGTTATTTGCCTACCTTTTTAGAATTAGACTACCTGATTTGGACAAGTTGGGTAATAATACATGCTTACTGTTTTGTGTGGTGGACTGACATAGTACTAGTATTTTTTTTTTTTAACAAAAGTTTGAATTTTATATTAAAAGTATATTATTTGGGTAGCAAAATGTTTGTTATTCCCAACATTTTTTAAGACTCATACAATAATTTTGCCTTTATTCCTATCCCCAAGTTTAATATGTTAGGTCATTTATTTATCACCAATTAAATGTTTGTTTTATGTACACACAGAGCATTTTACATATTATATATCTGTTTTTCTAGAAACAATAATATTAGAAGGACATTTTTAGTACATGGACATATTTAAAAAGAAATAGTAATTTAGCCCTGAGAGTTTAAGGTTTATATACTCTGTGAAAAAGGATAAAACACAAATATTAAAATGTGCTCAGCTAACAGTGAAGTAGATTTTTTTTTATCTTCTAAATTTTGTACAAAAATAGAAATAAACAGTTATTGAAACCAAGAGTTTTTTTTTTTCATGACTGTTTAATGTCATAGATATAGGGAGAGAGCCCTTCGGTGGAAGAAGTATAACTTCTTATTTTTTCCTTTCGATATAACTGTCTTCAAAATTATTAAGAAATCTATTTCAATATTGCATTTGATGGAATGGTAAGATAATAGCTAAATTTTACAGTGTGTGCCAAACATTGTGTTAGCTTCATCATTCTTTTGACCTTTGGTGCTAATAAAAATTTTGTGGTCAAAACCACTGACCTTATGCATAGGGAACTGGATCCCACATGGCAATGAAGTTCAAATCCCTGCTCCAGAGGCTCAAAAAACATGTTGGGTGAATATGTGTGCGCACTTCAAATCCTGACAGGAGGAAAACTGGCGAAAAAAGAATGGGGGTCCCCCTTCTTTCCTCACAAGTGCATAAGCCCTCTGGCAATGATAAAGAAAAAAAAAATTCTAACTGCTTTTTTTAATTCAAGCAAAGATTTTTATAAGAATTCTGGTAGATGAGAAAGTATATATCAGTATAACTCTCTTCACATTTATAAATCCAAAAAGGATAAAAGTACCTCAGAAATACAACTTAGAAATTTCTTGTGAACTTATTAATACAAAATTGTATGTAAAAATATACACAAGTCAATTGATTTACTGAAGTATTTCTTTTTTAAAGTGTAACTATTTCCCAAAAAGTTATATCTTTGTATTTATTTATGAGCTTGTCAAATAGAACATTTAAAAATACTTAAAAATGCTCCTTGCCAAAAATTAAACTTTTCGTACCTACTTACTACTCAAATTGCATAGCTTGAACCAGCAGTATCAGTAGCTTCATGAAGTTTATTGGAAATATAGAACCCCAAGCTTCATAGAAACCTGCT
>NW_006159773.1:5064966-5076392 GCF_000334495.1 Tupaia belangeri chinensis
CTGGAATTTACATCTCATCAAAACCTTAGCTCATTCATATGCACATATGACATGTTTAAACATAGAATTAAAAATTTTTTAAAATAAATTGATTTAGACAAATGCTGTTAATATCATAAGGCAGGGAAGAAAAATATGTAAAATGTTACTATCACAAACAGGTAACAAAGTATTATTAGAATTCTCTTTAAATCAGTATTTTATCTATTTTAATTGCTTATGTTACACACTTTCACTTGGAAATTATCAGAGTACATTTGAACTTACGTGTAATAGATAGGAGTTTTAAAATTATTATTTCCATGATTAAAAATGGAATGCATGAGAGAAAAATCCAGACAAGTTTAGAGATAACATTCTTTTCGCTTAAATTTTGTTATACCACTAGGGGGTGCTAATGCTTTTGATTTGTGCTTTTGAAAAATAAATCTAGATAAAATTAAGTTTTCAAAAAGAAAAGAATGAATACATGTAACATATAAGTAGACTTTACACATGAAAAAAACATGTAGGATATTAAAATGAAAACCTAAATTGCAAATTAAACTTGTTATACAATATGTTTTTAGTAAAAAGAATAGTTTTAAAAACCTTACTTCATATTTCTCTTTTTGAACTTTCTGGACAGATTAAAGAAAATACTTAGCATGAAACATTGAAAAAAAATATGTTGAAAGTTGAACAGTAGTTCTCTCAGACTAGCGTTATAGAAGACTTTTATCTTCTTTTATGTAATTATGTATATTTCCCATTTTGTTTTCCAGCAGAATCATAGGAGATTTTATTTATAATCAGCCACAACACATTTTTAAATAGGAAAAAAGGGAGGGAGAAGGAAGGAAGAAAAGCAAGGAAGAAAGACAAGGATCTAGCACACATTTGCCAAGATATTTGAAGGCTAATATTTAGACTTTACTGCTGACTTCTGGATTATTTAAACATATATAGGACACTAGAGACAAAGTGCCTGAAGTTTTGTGGATAGAATTAAGTAATATTTATAGTAGCAAAATGCACTCAAAACTTTCCTGTCCTCATGCCATCCAATATGAGACTACAAAGAAAGCAATCAGCCTTCATTTCAGACTCCTGCTTAAGTTCGTGTGCCGTTAGTCATTATTTCGAGGGGAATGTCTTATTTATTAAGACCAAACCTAGGGACCAGCAGGTGGTGTGGTGGTGATGGTGCTGGACTCCCACATGGCACAGTACGGTTCAAATCCGGGATCTGGTGGGTTGCTTTCTCACTTTCCCCTTTTCTCTCTCTGTCCCTCTCTGGTCAAATTAAAAATAATAATACTAATGAATGAAATTAAATAAAAAATTCTTAAAAAAAAAAAGCCCTAAACTGCTACGAATATGTTCTTCTGGCAGGATACATGAATTTCTTTTAAATCAGGAAGGTACCATTGATATGGTTGCCTTAGTACATCTAGAACAAACTTGATGGCTTATAGACGTATGTTTCTTTGGAGGCTGCACGTGTAAGTCACAGATCTGGGGAAAAAAGAGAAGACTACAACACCAAAATATTGTGTTGTCAGGAAAGTCATGATGCATTTTTGCACAAAAAATAAAGAAAAATACATCATGACTTTTCCAACAACCTAATATGTAGTGAAATCTGTCTATAGTTCATTAGAGATAAAATATGGTATGTAAATAAATATGTGCGCCTATGTGTATATACTTCAATATTGTTCTACAACCTGAAGAAGAATTTAAGTGATCAGCATTCTGGGCCTCCATTTGTCATCATTTTGTCATTAGTACATAAAACACACTTGGATTTCACTAGTATATTTGTATCTCAAACACTTGCCATTCTTATCCAAAGAGTCCAGAACATAAACCACTTTAACCGGGTGTCACTCCTTCATTATCACTAGGACATTAAGAAAAGTTATTTTGGAGGCCAGCAGGCAGTGGGGTGGTTGAGGTCCTGAACTCTCACATGGCTGACCATGGTTTGAATTCCCAGCCCTGGCGGCTCGCTTTCTCACTTTTTCTCTCTCTGTCTCTCTCTGGTGAGTGTACATAGCTCATTTGCTCTATAGTAGATTTTAAAATAATAATCATAAATTTAAATTAAATAAATGATTGTATAAAAAAATAATTTTACACACAATTTTGGGAAATGTGTTGTTCTAATGAGGAGATTTATGGACACCTAATTATCTCTAACCCTTAACAAAGAAAGAAACTTGATTATTTTACATGGTAAAAATGGAAGAAGCCAGCCTCAAAGCCCAGTGATTAAGAATCATCCCATAGGGATGAGTGTGCTTTTAATCCTGGTCCTGGCAGCTTGAAAAATGCACAAGGGTACATGTGCATGCGTGCCTAAAGTCCTGACGAGATGGAGAAATGGAGGAGATTGGGGCTGACCATGCCACTGGAGGGTGCTTTCTCCCTTGCTCTTCCCATCTCTCTCTGGTAAGCACATGTACCCTCTGGCAATTAAAAAAAAAAAAAATTGATTGAAGCAGAATTTTAAAATTTGCTTTTCGTAGTGCATTTCTGTTCTTTAAAAAGCGAACAGAGGGGCCGGCAGGTGGCGTGGTAGTTAAGGCACTGGATTCCTACATGGCTGATGGTGATTCTAGTTCTGGACCTGATGGCTTACTTTCTCACTCTCCCTCTCTCTGTCTTTCTGTCTCTGTCTCTGTCTGGTCAAATGGAAGAATGATAATAATAAATTTTTTTTTTAAATGCAAATAGAAGGGACCAGCAGTTAGTGTAATGGCTATGTCGCTGGACTCCCATGTAGTCGACTGCGGTTCGCATCCCATACCCAGTGGCTTAAAACTCACACCGGGCGCATGTGTGTGCGTGCCCAAGATCCCGAGGGGAGAATGGAGGAGAAGGGATTGCGGCGTGACCATCCTCCCTGGGGGGTGATTTCTCGCTTTCTGTCTCTCTGTCTTTCTCTGTCTGGCGAGCGCACGTGCCCTATACCGAAAAACCTCTCCAAAAAAAAAATAAAAAAAAAGGAAGGAACCAGTATACTTAGACCTAACTTAATTGTTCTTATTATAGTGTAAAGTATAGTCATTCCGTGGGACTTAATACTTCTTTTGATTTTTTTTTTTTTGGCTTTGTTCCTTCTGAGACAGTGCCGTTTTTTTTTGTTGTTGTTGTTATTGTTGTTTTCTAACTTAACTTTGATTAGTATCTAGTCTTTTTGTTGTTGTTGTTCAATTTTGATTAGTATCTTGTCTTTTATTGCTTTCAGGAACTAGTCTGATGGTTTTGTCTTACCCTAGTAAAAAAAAAATAAAGTTTTTTTTTCTTATATTAAATAAAGCATCCTCCACTTTGTGATTCCAAGTATGCTCTGCAGATTCAGCACCAGTGCACATCACCTGGGAGCTCGGCAGAAATGCTCACCTGCATCTGATTAGCATTTGCCATCTGAAGGCTATGTTTAACCTGAACTTCCCTGTGCACAGAGACAATTAATGCATGTATTTTAGACTAGGGGAGACAAATATATGGTATATGTGCTACTGTAACTTTTCTCTACTGCAAACTATGTTCTAGCAGTCACCACTCAGTGAACATGTCACTTTTACCCTTGATCCCCAACTTAGACACAAATTCTAAGCCCAACCTTGCAAGTAGTCCCTCACATAGACTCAGATTAAATCTACTCATACTTTATCTAAGCTAACTAGGTTTGTGTTCTTAATTTTGGTCACCCTCGGCAACATCTAAGAAAAATTATAAGTGGCTGCTCATAGGGGTGTTAAAATGTACATTCATGATAGACAGAAACTAGAAGAGATAATATATTGAGTAATAAGTTTACGTGCGAACTCAGTGAGGAATTCTTCATTCCCAGAACCATGAAGAACACACACCTTAACCACTATGCCACCTGCTAGCCCAAGGAGACTAATAGTGTTAGAAGTCACAAACATGCCTAATATCACACAAATAATTACTTACAAAAGAAAGATACAAAGTCAGGTCCTCCTATGACTCCCAATCCTATGGAGTACCCCATCCATCCAACTCTGCTTTCATCTTTAATAATTACAATTTTGGAGAAAAAAGTAAAACCAAAAGAAAAATAATATTCATATGTCTTTTTTGTTGTTGTTGTTATTGTTGTTTTCTAACTTAACTTTGATTAGTATCTAGTCTTTTTGTTGTTGTTGTTCAATTTTGATTAGTATCTTGTCTTTTATTGCTTTCAGGAACTAGTCTGATGGTTTTGTCTTACCCTAGTAAAAAAAAAATAAAGTTTTTTTTTCTTATATTAAATAAAGCATCCTCCACTTTGTGATTCCAAGTATGCTCTGCAGATTCAGCACCAGTGCACATCACCTGGGAGCTCGGCAGAAATGCTCACCTGCATCTGATTAGCATTTGCCATCTGAAGGCTATGTTTAACCTGAACTTCCCTGTGCACAGAGACAATTAATGCATGTATTTTAGACTAGGGGAGACAAATATATGGTATATGTGCTACTGTAACTTTTCTCTACTGCAAACTATGTTCTAGCAGTCACCACTCAGTGAACATGTCACTTTTACCCTTGATCCCCAACTTAGACACAAATTCTAAGCCCAACCTTGCAAGTAGTCCCTCACATAGACTCAGATTAAATCTACTCATACTTTATCTAAGCTAACTAGGTTTGTGTTCTTAATTTTGGTCACCCTCGGCAACATCTAAGAAAAATTATAAGTGGCTGCTCATAGGGGTGTTAAAATGTACATTCATGATAGACAGAAACTAGAAGAGATAATATATTGAGTAATAAGTTTACGTGCGAACTCAGTGAGGAATTCTTCATTCCCAGAACCATGAAGAACACTTGGAGTAGTGTAATGCTCTGCTAGGAGCCATCATACGGAAGGTCAGGGTTTGGTTCCTAGATTGACCCATAGACCCCAGGTGTTGGTGATACTGGCTGCTGACAGGCTGAGGGGACGGCAGGGTGAGTGAGACCTGATTGATGGTGCTTGTTTCTCTCTCCTTCTCTTTCTCTCATTAAAGAAAAAAAGAAACTTTTTGAAAGAATATTTGAGATAAAATCCTTGCAGAACAAAAGCTTACTTTTTTTCTTAAATAGAGAAGTGAAATTGTGTCCAGTAGGTAGTGTGATGGTTACAACAGCTGAATCACACATGGCCAACTCCTTGGATCGAGTCCTGGACCTGGTGGCTTGAAAGACATGCGGGCCACATGTGTCAGCCCACAGTCCCGAGTGGGGAATGGAGTAAAAGGGATTGTGCCATGGCCATCCTCCATTGGGGGAGGGTCCCCTCACTTCCCCTCTCTCTCTGGCATGCACACATACCTTCTGGCAAAAAAACAAAAAATAAAATAAAAAGATGAGAAATCACCAAGTCCTGTCTTTTAAATGTATAAAAGAAAGGAAGGAGGAGAAGAGGAAGGAAACAGCATACTGACTTATTAGTAGTTACAGTCATAAATATTATACTATTGTATATGAATGTTCAATCATTAGACTTGAGTTTCTTTTTAACTTATTTAATATAAAGCAATAAAAAAAAACCCACCCAGGAAATGATATAGTAAATGCTATCAATATAATTAAAACAGTATACTCATGGCTCCTAAGCTTGATTCAAGTTCAGGGAGTGTTCTAGTTTTAACCATTAGATTGCAGACATGGACAAAGGGTATGATAGTGTTTAGTAGGGAATTTTCATTGTTCACTTATGTCCACCACATTCAATTCCTAATACTAATAAATCATGGAGGGGTGAAGGGAAGGCTCCTCTCCTCTGAGGTTCCTGAAAAATCACTAAGAAAAGACAGATTAGTACCAAAAAAGATATTCAAACCTATTTAATCCTGCTTTTACATGACACAGGGGCCATCACATTGAAGACCCCAAGGGAACTATGTGATTTCATGTTTAGGTTCATGAAGCATAGCCATCCAGGTAGAGATGTGACTGGACAAAAGGGTATGAAGGACAAAAAGGGTAAGAAGGTGATTAGAGAGACCCTCACAAGGCCTGTCTGTCCAGATTCTTCACAGCTTTACTGTGCAGGATTCCTTTCTCTGGAATGAGGCAGAAATGGGGCAGAACCCCTGGAATGAAGGTTTCATGATCTATTATCAGACAAGTCAGGCCTAAGCCCTTCATTATAGCCAACTCCTTGGATATATAGCCCAAAGATGGAGAAAAGTTAGGGCAGTGTTTTTAAGTTTTATAGCTGACTTTGAGGGAAAAGGGTTCCATTTTCTTTTGAGTTTTTGCTACAGGACATAGAAACTAATCAGAGAGAGAAAAACATGAGAAAGCACTCCCCTGTGGTGAAGGCCATGCTGTAGTCCCTTCTCCTTTACTCCTCTAGAGATTTTGGGCATATATGCACATATGCCCAGTGTGTTTTCCAAGCTGCCAGGTCGGGGATTGAACCATTCAGTCAGCCATATGAGATCCAGTTGCCTTAACCTCCACACTACTTGCTGGTCCAAGAGATTCCATTTTCTTTGGTCCATCTTGGTGAACACAGGTTCCAGTTTCTGTTGCTTGCCTCAGGAAGAACAAGGGATGAGACACAGGAAGGCAGGAAAACTTAAGACGAAAAACTGCTTCTCAGGCCTTCACTTTGGGAGATTGTTCTCTGAGCCCCAACATTAGACTGACTGACTTCTGAGAAAATGAGAAATTAAATACTTTGAATCAAAGTTATTAATATAATATATATAATATTCTCCAAAGAGAGTGTTCCTTGTGAATAATGAAAAAATACTGATTTTTATGATGATAGAATTGCCTCTTCCCTGGGCCATGATATTGTTGAGATCAAGAAGAAAATTCCTTTCTGCTTTAAATTCTTAGTCTCTAGAACATGTTTGAGACTTAACACAGTAGATTGCTTAAGGTTCAGTGTAGAAAATCCCCTAGCTTTTTCAAGTGCAGAGTGATTTAATACACAGCATTAATTATATAGGGGAGGAAAAGATTGTCCTTGACCCTCTTAGGAGGCTCTGAAAGGAAAATTGACAAAGACAGATTAACAGAAGAAAAGCAGACACATTTATTTAATAAGTTTTATGTGGCACGGGGGCTTTCATAAAGAAATGAAGACCTGAGGAAACTGGTGTTTTTGTTATGGAAGGTTTGATGGAATGGACAGTCGTGGAGAAGTATGATTAGATAAATGTATGATCTAACAGTAATAAACTGAGGAGAACTTAGCAAGGCCTCTTGGTTCCGATTCTTTTGTCTTCAGAGGTAAGGATGCTTCTCTCCTTTGGTTATAGAATGAACCCCCCATAGTAGATGAGAGTCCTGTGACCTGTTTTCAGGGGAAGGTCAGAAAAAAAATCATCCCTAGGTTTTATAACCTGCTTCAGGGAAGAAGGGTAAGGGGAGAGTCAGAGTGGCCTTACTGCTTCTGCTGTTGTTTCAAATGCCAAGGTGCCATATTTTGAAGTAGTGTGTCCTGAACTCTCTGAGGTGCTAACAAAATTACTGAAAAAGATGGAGTAAAAGTTGGGAATTTATGTTTTCACACTGTTAAACTATATTGGCCTGAGAAGGCTTCCATACTCACATGAGTTCTTGTAAACAAACCTTGACAAAGTGCTGAGTCATAGCCAGTCATAGCAGCCATGCTTCCATCAGTCACAGACAGCCTGCCCTTTCAACTGTGTTTTCAGGCAAACTCCGAGCTGTAACCAGTCCAGTTCCCCAGTTCCTCCTGTACCTCATTTTCCTCACTTCCATTTCTTATACCACTTTCCTTTTCCTGCCTATAAAAGTTATTGGACTACATGGAATTTTGGAGTTCTTCAGAAGCCATTCAAGAGGCTCCCCAATTGGGGAATCTTCCCCCACCCCCCACCCCCAACTAAACTCTAAATGAGATTTGTTTAAAGTTTTTATTTCAACAATACTTTTGCTTTTTCTGCTGGTATGCAAAACTCCTGAAGCTGCTGCTACCACCCAGAGATCAGGAAGCTTTGTGAAGTTACTGCCAACTCTGAAGTGTCCTGAAGTCTCCAAGCTGGTAGTTGGCAGTGCAGCACAACAGTGGAAGCCAGTCATTGCAAAAGCTCTATCTCTGGCCTGCTGGTTAGACATTTCTACTGCCAGGGGGCAAATGGCTTGTATCATCCTTGTACCTTCCCAATTTCTTTCCAGTACCTTGTGCAGAACCAAATTTTATTCAGATTCCTGGATGTGAGAGATGCTCAGTAGGATTGTTCCCAGTCTTCCAAGTTGTGTAACTTGGGAAAGGATAATAATGTGTTAATGTGTTCTGAGGAATGTAGGGGAGGAAAAACAAATTTTTTCTCTGCCTGTCTAAATTCTTTGCTTGAAACCTTGTAACAAAAGACAGGCTAACAAAAGAAAAACAGACCTTTTTTTTTTCTTTTTAGTATGCGATATCCAGAGAAATGAGTAAATCTCAAAAGAAGGGTCTAGAATTATGGCTTATGTAGCATTTTCAACTAGGCTAGTGTAACAAGGGTGCAAAGGTAAGTTATAGAGAGGCAACTAGGACAAACCCTGTCAACAAGAGTAAGGTTTGTTCACTAGATTTAAGTCATGCCTTGTCCACAAATGAGTCCCTTGTGATTTAGAGTCATCCTTCTCTTCCTGGTACCTAGAGGGAGACACACTTAGAAATGGAGATTTCCTTTATAGATGTAAATTTCCTTTACAAAAAAGTAACTTATGAGTTTTTCAGACCTTTCTCTGTGTCTGCTGTTTCTCAAAATAATCTTTATGACAAAAAGACATATTTAGCCTGGCGTATTCTGATCTCCTACAGCAGAAAGAGACATTAGCCAAAATTTATGAGGGAAAAGGAATGATTTTCAGGAAAAGAAATACTTTGGATGCCTACCACGCATGAGAAACTACAAAGGGATTTATTTCAATTATCTAATAGTTTAGAAACTATTTATTATCTTTGTTTATACTGAAGTTTAGAGAATTTAAGGAATCTCTTCAACTTCACATAATTGTAAATGACAGAGCAAAATTTAAGATTTGAACTCAGTTCTTTTTTAATATAAAACTTATTGCTTATTCACTGCACAGTGTTAATCTCAGTGAACTCTTTTGGTGAGTAGTATCCTAGCTACTGTCAACCTAAGAAGGAAGGTTGAGGCATAGTAAGAAAAATGGCAGTAGTTTACTTGAGCTGAGGGCTCAGGACGAGCTGCCTGGGTGGCACAGAGTCTAGATACCTAGAATGTATGCACCCAAATAGCTGCTGAAAGGGTAGCTTATGTAACAAAAGCAAGGACCAGAAGTGGGAAAGTTGTAAGTTTTTTGTCAAGAATTTATATTGGTCTGGGCTGGCCTCATACCTTAGGGGTTAAGGAAGCCAGGTTCCACGTGACTGACTTCAGTTTAAATCCAAGCCCAGGCAAACTGAAAAACATGCCAGGCGCATGTAAATGTGTGCCCAAATCCTAACAGGATGGAGAAATGGAGGAGAAGGGATTGTAGCATAACTACAACGCACTGGGTGGTATTTTTCCCTCTCTCTTTCTCTGGTAAGTGCATGAACCCACTGGCAACTGAAAGAAATAATACTAATAATTTACACTGGACAATTTAAATTAAAACAGACAACTGATTGGCCATACATTATTCTTTACATCATGAATTCTGGAAACATCACAGTGAAGAAAGGGTACAGGTAACATCAGAAACCAGTTAGTTTCTGTTTGTTTGTTGTAAACTATGTCAAGCCTTGTGGGCAATATCCCTAATAGGTGTGAGGCATAAGAAAGACCTCATGATACGCCTCTTGGGATTTTAGTAAACCTTGCATTATGTAGATTGTTCTGAACTGCTTTTCTTACTCAATGTCTATTTAAATTATTACTCATTTCAGAATACCCACAGTGGTACTTTTCGTGTGTTAATCCAATTCCATTTCATGAAAATAAATAGATCATATAGGTAAACTATTCTCACCAAAAGTATATATCTACATATACTCTTTTAAAAAAGAAAACTTGTCCTTTACTCATGATGCAGTGCTTGTGCACACATGTGAGTGAGAGAGAGAGAAAGGAAGAGATTGTTCACACTCATGAGAGAAAATCCCTAAACAGGACCTGGTCATGCCACAATCCTCCTTCCTCCAGTTTCACATTCTGTTGGAATCCTGGGCACCTGTGTACATGCATCTGGTATGTTTCCATCAGGGCCAGGACTCGAACTCCTGTCAGTCACATGAGATCCAACTTCCACTGTTTAGCTGCTATGCTTTGGGACCAGATTTAAATCTACCCTGTTACATCATCCACAGTATGAAGACTTTTGTAATTTGTAACTACTACTATTTTAAGGACCAATGATTTATAATGATGCCATTTTTACACATAAGAACAAATGGAAAATTTTTCTAAAATAAATCATAATCTAATTTTTGATTCAATTTATGAGTGGGAAAGAGGAAATCATTTATGATTTATTAGCCACTCCTATACCCATTGTGATTGGCTTTTACTGTTGGACATGAATCTTTTTTTTTTTTTTTTTTTTTTTTTGAGAGGTTTTCACTATAGGGCGCGTGTGCTCGCCAGACAGAGAGAGACATAGAGACAGAAAGCAAGAAATCACCCCCCAGAGGGGATGGTCACACTGCAATCCCTTCTCCTCCATTCTCCTCTCAGGATCTTGGGCACGCACGCACACGCGCCCAGCATGAGTTCTAAGCCACCGGGTCCAGGACGCGAACCGCGGTCGACTATGTGGGAGTCCAGCGACATAGCCATTACGCTAATTGCTGGTTCTCCTGTTGGACATGAATCTTAACATATGTTACTTAATCAGAAAAAATTCTGGCTACACATATATTGATATATGTTATCTGTCCTGTGAAGACATTTTTATGGAAAAAAATGAGTATTGTTGGCTGGGACCAGCAGTTAGCGTAATGGCTGTCACTGGACTCCCGTATAGTCAACCGCAGTTCGAGTCCCGGACCCGGTGGCTTAAAACTGATGCCGGGCACGTGTGCGTGCGTGCCCAAGATCCCGAGAGGAGAATGGAGAAAGGATTGCGGCATGGTCATCTCCCCTGGGAGGGTGATTTCTCGCTTTCTGTCTCTGTATGTCTGGCAAGTGCATGTGCCCAATGGCAAAAACCTCTCTCTCAAAAAAAAAAGAGATTATTCTTGGTATAAAATATTGAGGACAACTTTCTTCTGTGGATTTACAAGTTTTCACTTGATGTATCAATTCTTTTTATTATTCCATAAGTGGTATTAAGCTCCTATTGTTTGTCATGCATGGCATTGGTAGCATTAGAAAAATCTCTCCCTAATTCTTAAATGGTTATCTTTAGACTGATTTTATTTCATCTCTGAAATTCAACTGAGATTGTTGCAAAAAGTCCTTCATCCTAATAGAATTGTACATGTGGGAAAAAGTTGGATGGAACCTGGTCTAAGAATGAGTG
>NW_006159773.1:5076458-5080537 GCF_000334495.1 Tupaia belangeri chinensis
TGGGCACGCACGCACACGCGCCCAGCATGAGTTCTAAGCCACCGGGTCCAGGACGCGAACCGCGGTCGACTATGTGGGAGTCCAGCGACATAGCCATTACGCTAATTGCTGGTTCTCCTGTTGGACATGAATCTTAACATATGTTACTTAATCAGAAAAAATTCTGGCTACACATATATTGATATATGTTATCTGTCCTGTGAAGACATTTTTATGGAAAAAAATGAGTATTGTTGGCTGGGACCAGCAGTTAGCGTAATGGCTGTCACTGGACTCCCGTATAGTCAACCGCAGTTCGAGTCCCGGACCCAGTGGCTTAAAACTGATGCCGGGCACGTGTGCGTGCGTGCCCAAGATCCCGAGAGGAGAATGGAGAAAGGATTGCGGCATGGTCATCTCCCCTGGGAGGGTGATTTCTCGCTTTCTGTCTCTGTATGTCTGGCAAGTGCATGTGCCCAATGGCAAAAACCTCTCTCTCAAAAAAAAAAAGAGATTATTCTTGGTATAAAATATTGAGGACAACTTTCTTCTGTGGATTTACAAGTTTTCACTTGATGTATCAATTCTTTTTATTATTCCATAAGTGGTATTAAGCTCCTATTGTTTGTCATGCATGGCATTGGTAGCATTAGAAAATTCTCTCCCTAATTCTTAAATGGTTATCTTTAGACTGATTTTATTTCATCTCTGAAATTCAACTGAGATTGTTGCAAAAAGTCCTTCATCCTAATAGAATTGTACATGTGGGAAAAAGTTGGATGGAACCTGGTCTAAGAATGAGTGCAAACAAGGAGAACTGGGCAAAACAGAGCATCCCATTGGCTTCCACTCTACTCAGTAGGTGAGCTATTTTGTCCCACCAACTGAGATACATACCTTTTATTAGAAATGCTACGCATGTGCATATAAATATGCATTCCCATATGTGTATTCTGAACTTCATGCACATATACATGCTCATACCTTTAGTGTCCTATCTCCCAGGCACTAAGTGCACTGAAAGAGCAAAGGCACCCCAAAGCGAACAGCTGGAAATCATTAGTCATAATTATAGTTAGGATCAAGGGGAAAAAACGGCAGGTGGAGTGTTCTTTCTGACAAAATTGTCCAGAAATCTGGAAAGAGAAACATTGTTTAAGATGTGGATCTTAAAATAAATCAAGACTGAGACTTCCTCTGGTGTTTTCTTTTTTTCAAACCTGGTTCTTATTGCTTAAAAATGGGATATTTGGCATGATAAAAAATAATAAGCCCGAATTGATTTGTGATGGGACTTAAAGGATTCCTTAGAGAACATAGACTTAAATAGAGTCCTTTCCCATCTGGCTCTGGAGCCTGTTAGCTGTCGGACCATCATTTTGTTGTGTTAAAGTAGAGATGTGGAAATAGTAGGGGGAGAAATAGAATTCTTAGAATCTAAAATAGGCCTGTCACTGTGTGGTTTGGGGAGGTTGCTTACTGTCTCTAGACCTCAAGTATTACAATTCTGAACTAAAGTGCTTTTCAGTTATAAAATGGTGTTGTTGTGCTTGGTGCTCAGCACTGAGTAGGAAGTAGAAACTTAAAAGCCTGAGAAGTAAACTTTGGTTGTCCTTAGGACTCTGGCATGTCAATTTATTAAGTAAAATATGAGAAAAATCAAAGTAGTGAGTACTTCTATAAGAGAATGAGAGAATGAATACCACAATGTATTGGATCATTGGAAAAGTCATGACATCTTTTCCTGTTTTTTTTTTTTTTTTTTCCCCTGTGAAAAACATGTATAATGATGACTTTCCCAGTGATGACCCAATGGGTCTTTTTATTTATTTATTTATTTTTTTACTTGTTAGCATTTAATCAGACTCTCTCCAAGTGGCTTCAAGCCTCCGACCCAATAGGTCTTTAGAAGTGATGAACAATAACCACAACAAAAATATGTCTTTGAAAGCTTGAAGAGAGGAATTTTGCAGGATAATTTGTGAGTATAGTCAAAAGAAATTTTCAGTGTATGGTTAAATAAAAAACTGAGGTCTGCCTGTAGTATGGTGGTTAAGGCAACTGGAACCTACATGGGTGACCAGCGACTAGAAAAACATGCTGTGAACGTGTACATGTATGCCCAAAATCCCAAGAGAAGAATGGAGGAGAAAAGATTGTGGTATGGCCATACCCTTGGTGGTAGGGGTTGGGGTGATTTTTCACTTTCTCTCTGGAGAGTACATACACCCCATGGTAAACTAAAAAGCAACAATAAAAACCTGGATTCTCACATCAGATAAGAGAAATGTATTAGATAAAATACTGAAATAATTATGCTATAGCTTGTATTTCTTTTTTTTTTTGCTATAAGTTACAATATCATATTAGTTATCAATACTGCCTAACAAATTATCCTAAAACCTAATATCTTAATAAACATAGATACTGCTTGTTTCATAGTTTCGGTAGGTTAGGGATTTGGGAGAAACTTATCCAGGTAGTAAGACTCAGAGACTCTTATGAGGCTATGTAGTCTGATAAGACTGGAAGGTCTCTTTCCAAAAAGGCTCACCCACATGGCCACTGGTAGGAGGCATTGGTTCCTTTTTATATGAGCCTCTCCTTAAAGCTACTAAGGGTCCTCCTGACATGGCAGCTAATTACCTCTAGAACCAGCAATCCAGAATGAAAAAGTAAAGGAGAGAGAATATGAGAAAGACAGACACAAACAGACTCTACAGTAACTTTATAACAATAACAAACCATCACTTCTTCCATGTTCTATCACCAGTTCAACCCTGATTCAGAGTGGGAGGGGATTCCATGAGGGTGGGAATGCCTGGAAGCCAGATCTTTGGACCATCTTAGAGGCTGCCTACCACAAATGCTAATACAAAATTTAATACCAAGAACTAAAGAAAGATGACATTTAAAAGTATCAATATACATGTACTTATTTAATATGTTTTTACAAATTCTCTACATACTCTATCATAATATTCAGTACATCAAGAGAAAATAAGCACTTATATAAAAACATCTTCACTTATTGCCAGATGTGCCCGATGATTGTTTATTTTACTGCTCAATATGAAAAAGACCAGTTCTGCCATATTATTGTTTCTTATGGTTTTATTATTAGTACTATCTTTAGTCTGTGACATTTTTTTAAAGAGACTTTTGCTATAGGGTGTGTGCCCTTACCAGAGAGACAGAGACAGGCAGTGAAAAATCATGCCCAGAGGGGATGGCCACACTGTTATCCCTTCTTCTCCATTCTTGTCTTGAGATTTTGGGCACCCATGCACATACACCTGGCATGAATTTTAAGTCTCTGGGTCTGGAACTTGAACCATGGTCAAGTACATGGGAGTCCAACAACGTAACCATTACGCCATCTGCTAGTTCCTAGTCTGTAACTTTTAAATTGCCAACTTTGTGAGGACTACTTAGTTAAAATTGGACAGTAAAATCTATGAATTCTTTTAAGAACAAAATTCTCTTTCATAGGCTGTGCTCAGTGGGAATTCTATTGATTCCTCCAGCTGCCTCATAGCCTTTCTGGGGAACGTGACTGTAATATATAAAGTAAGAGGACCAGTGCAGATCCACAATGAAAATAAAGACTAATTTCTTATTTGAGGAAATAGCATGTTTAAATTTTATTTTTATATACTTTATTTTATGGCAAGAGAGTTTCTTAAAACTCATTTTGTGAGACCAGCAGATGGCGTAATAGTTAAGTCACTGGACGCCTATGTAGTCGACTGCAGTTCGAGTACTGGCCCCAGCGGCTTTAAACTATACTGGGCACCTGTATATGCGTGTGTGTCCAAAATCCTGAGGAGAGAATGGAGGAGAAGGGATTGTGGCATGGCCATCCTCCCTGATTTCTTGCTTTCTGTCTCTCTGGTGAATGCATGCACCCCTATAGCAAAAATCTCTCTTAAAAAAATTATTTTGCTTAGGGAACCAGCAGTTAGCGTAATGGCTGTGTCACTGGACTCCCACGTAGTCGACCGCGGTTCGCGTCCTGGACCCAGTGGCTTAAAACTCACGCCGGGCGCGTGTGCATGCGTGCCTAGGATCCCGAGAGGAGAATGGAGGAGAAGGGATTG